>NC_041381.1:241019451-241068661 GCF_002162155.2 Triticum dicoccoides | reverse complement strand
GCCCAAGACCACTGCGTCTCGCCTCTCCGACGTTGTCGCCCCTGCCTCGCCGCCTGAGTCCCGTCGTCGACCACCGCCGCCCCGAGCTCCGACCCCTCCGACGCCTCGCTACCCCATGCTCCGCCCCTCCCCTGACCCCGGTCGTCCCCAACATCAAGGTGCGCCACCCCACCCTCCTCCCTCCCTATTCTCTCTCTCTCTCTCTGTTTAGGTGCAGGTTTAGGTTTCGGTCTAGGTTTAGGTTCGGCATGGCCCTAGTGCAGAATACTCATTGAACTGGAACTGGAATTTTAAAATATTGAAAGTTTGTGTCTATTTAGCATTAGATGATATAAACATGCGAACAAATGTAGGTAACTAATTTTAAATTGTTAATTGAGTCTATATCACCTGTAAATATCATACAGTGAATGCGACTGAAACATATTAAACCGATCCTTTCATGTATCGATTGCAAACTAAATCAGTCAACTAAATAGTATGCCAAGTCCGTTACTATCCTTGTCCATATAGGGTCAAAATATATACGTAGAAAAATGCCTTCTAGTTACCTTGGAGCTTATCTTTTCAGTCTATGCAACTTCCGAAGGCAATTCCTATGTACAGATAGACCAAGTCGTACAACCAATCATACTTGAAGCATCTGCATCAATGGTTGAGATTTTGAGAGAGAAACATAGTTTCATCGAACCTACCATGGAAAATAAATTAGATTAAATATAGAAATAATGGTAGCTCTGTCCTTTAGAATGATTTGGACAATTGGAAGTATGATGATGAGCTGCACAGAAGGTCATTGCAGAAACACGAATCCTAACTTCTAGGGTTTCTCTAGTTGCATAGTTGAATCCTAGCTACATTACTATGCTCTGTTTTTCAACATTTTCAATTTTCTTTCATGTCTAAACATCCCTAATTTGGAAAGGTGCTAATTGCCATTGCAAACTAACCTACAAAATTAATTATGTGTTGTTGATGTTGTTGATTATCAGAGATGGGGGGAGGCCGCCACCACAGGCTACGCTCTGCCACAGTGGAGTACGAGTTGGACAATTTCGAGTTCATCATGATCATACTTGAGAATTCCACCAAGAGGCTGGTATATAAAAGGAGAGATCTCCCCTTCACCCATCTCTTTGTAACTTTCATGTTTGCTACATACCTCCCTGACCCATGTTGTAGAGGCTGCCTGTCACTTTTCTGAAGATGCTGGACAGATATCGGCCAAAGAATGTGACGCTGCGACAGGCCGGCAGCGGGCTTCGCAGGCATTGGGATGTGCAGGTGGTGATCTGGAAGGACCACATGTACTTGTTGAGGGAGTCCTGGATTAAGGGGTCCTCGGGCGTCCGGACCATTGACATGGGCCGGACTGATGGGCTGTGAAGATAAAAGACTGAAGACTCTCTCCCGTGTCCGGATGGGACTCTCCTTGGCGTGGAAGGCAATCTTGGCGACTGGATATGATGATTCCTTTCTCTGTAACCGACTTTGTATAACCCTAGTCCCCTCTGGTGCCTATATAAACGAGGCTAGACTTCTAGGGTTTTAGCCATTACGATCTCATGGTAGATCAACTCTTCTAATACTCATATTCATCAAGATCAATCAAGCAAGAAGTAGGGTATTACCTCCGTAGAGAGAGCCCGAACATGGGTAAACATCATGTCCCCTGCCTCCTATTACCATCAGCCTCAGACACACAGTTCAGGACCCCCTACCCAAGATCTGACGGTTTTGACACCGACATTGGTGCTTTCATTGAGGGTTCTGCTGCGTCATCACAAAAAGGTTTGATCACTCCGTCAATCATCTACAACAATGCGGCCCCAAGGGAGGTTTTCTTCCCCGGCCAGATATTTGTGTTCGGCAGCTTCGCACTGTGGGACAACTCATTTGGACGTCTAGAGCAGATCAACAGCTATGCCCCAGGTAACCAGATTAGTTCTCGGAATCTGGACTATGTCGCTGATGTCCGAGGATACTTGATCTTCCGAGGATTCACGCCCCCAACCCCCACTCTAGCCTTAGATCCGGAGCACATCGCTAGGTCCGAAGACGAGCTCCGTGAGCTCGCCGGGCTATCTGCGGCTTTTAGGCCCGTCGTAGGAAAGCGGGAGGAAGTAGTGTCGCTAGCAATCATCATGAAACCGAACCCTCCTCCGGACACCAGCTCCAAATCTTCGTAGCGAACACTGTGCGAGTTCGTCCAAGGAGTCTCCTTCTCGCCGCACTCCATGAACTCCCTTCTCTCGGGCCAAACCTCGCCTTTAAGCGAGGCCCTGGACTTGACGCGATCCCTCGTCATTAAAGATGAGCAACGTTTGAACTATGCTAGGCCCGGACTAGGGGCTTAGAGCAGGGGATCTTATGTCTCACCCACTACCCAATTTATAGCCAATGTTGAGGACTTAACAGACATGCCCGATTACGACTCCGAAGACATCGACGGTATGGATGACGATGTCGAAGAAGAGAAGACCCAAAACCCGCTGTTTACCGGACATGGGACGGCCACCTCCTCGTGTGATGTGTACCTGGAGGATGCACCTAAAGAGAATAATGGTGGCAATGAAAAGGATCCAGACAAGGATAATACTCCGGAGATACAGACAAAGCGTCGGTGTCAGCAACGCCGCACCAAACCATGCCGTGGAAAAAACAACAATACCGGCACAAGAGAAAATAATACTCCGGACAATGCCAAAGACAATGAAGACCCCGTTGAGCCAACCTCCGAACAGGACGAACAGGAAGATGGGCGAGTTAGCCCTGATGAACATGCCATGAACGAAGACTCGGAGGACAGTGACTACCTTCCACTCTCTGAGTACGAGGTGAGCCTCGGCAACGAGGCCTTTATCATGCCTGGGGAACCACTCGAGCAGGAGCACTTGAAGCACAAGCTAATAGCCATTGCAAGGAGCCTGAAAAAGAAGCAGCAGTAGCTTCAAGCTGATCAAGATCTGCTCAACAATAGATGGACTAATGTCCTAGCAGCCGAGGAATACGGCCTCGAGCACCTAACCAAAAGTTACCCAAAGCACAAATTGTTATCCCAATTTGATGACAGGCGCTAGAGCCCACCCTACCAGCGCATACTGCGGCTGACCGACCACCACGTGGCCGGGATAAAGCGACAACTCAAGCTGAACACCAGTCCACACTACCTCGCCAAAAAAACAGAGACACAACAGCTCGGGATCATACCCATGACCTGCGGCAGGACCTAGACAATAGAGCAGGTCAGACCAGATTGATTTACAGATCACAGGGATGTGCCCGGAAGCACAACGACGGCCATCTAGCTGGACGTGACAAACACAATAATGCATGGGCCGAGCACCGCAGACGGACTCCATCCGAGCTATGGCGTGACGTGGCCCAACATAGAGGCGTCGCACACCCCCTTTGCTTCACTGATGAAGTAATGGAACACGAATTCCCGGAAGGGTTTAAACCCATGAATATCGAATCATATGATGGAACAACAGATCCCGCAGTATAGATTGAAGATTTCCTCCTCCATATTCACTTGTCCGCGGTGATGACATCCATGCCATCAAATACCTCCCGCTAAAACTAAAGGGGCCAGCACGGCACTGGTTGGATAGACACCCTGAGAACTCCATAGGGAGCTGGGAAGACTTGGAAGACTCCTTCCGCAATAACTTCCAAGGTACATATATTCAGCCTCTGGACGCCGACGACCTAAGTCACATTATCCAATAACCCGGGGAGTCTGCCAGATTGTGGACTGTCCGGACGTCTTAGCCCTTGCGGCCTTCAAACACAGCATCCAAGATGAGTGGCTCGCCCACCACCTCGGTCAAGAAAAACCAAGATCCATGGCTGCCCTTACCACTCTGATGACCCGCTTTTACACGGGAGAAGACAGTTGGCTCGCTCGTAGAAGCAACAACACTAATGATCCGGATGCCTCCGAAGTTCAAGATGGCAACAGCAAGCCATGACACAATATACACAAGCATTGCAATAACAATGAAGGAACGAAAGACACGGCAGTCAATGCCGGATTCTGTGGTTCCAAACCCGGTCAATGGAAAAAGCCATTCAAGGCAAACAGAGACGGACCATCAAATTTAGACAAGATACTGGATCGGCCCTGCTAGATTCATGGCACCCCCGATAAACTAGCAAATCACACCAACAGGAGCTGCCCCGGTTTTTAAACAAGTCGGCAAGCTTAATGTCGAACACAAGATGAAGGGGTCGCCCAGTGATAGCAATGACGAAGAGACTCGCCAGCCGAACACCGGGGGTCAGAAGCAATTCACCCCGAAGTAAAGACTGTGAACATGGTATACATGATGCACATCCCAACAGGGGATGGCAAACGCGCACTACGGGACGCCGGCGCCATATAGCCAGCTGCCCCAAATGAAGCCAATGGGCAGCCTGCCCAATCACTTTTGATCGCAAGGACCACCCAGCATGTATCCTTCATGAAGGTCTGGCAGCTCTCATCCTCGATCCAATTATCGATGGGTTCCATCTCAAGAAAGTCCTTATGGACAACGGTAGTAGCTGTAATCTACTCTACCAAGACACTGTCCGCAGAATGGGCATTGATCCTTTGAGAATCAGGCCCACCACAGCTACCTTCAAGGGAACAATATAAGGCGTAGAAGCTCACTGCATGGGCTCGATTTCATTGGAAGTCGTTTTCGGCTCGTCGAACAACATCCGAAGTGAAGGCTTGACCCTCGATATTATCCTGCTCCACAGTAGCTACCATGCACTACTCGGGCGTACTGCTTTTGCTCGCTTCAAGGCGGTCCCTCATTACACCTATCTCCAACTTAAGATGCCCGATCCATGCGGCACCATCACGATAAATGGAAATACGGAATGCTCCCTCCATACAGAGGAGCATACTACAGCAACTGCGGACAAAGTACCAAGCGGCCTTATCAAGCCGCACATTTTATCGGCTATCAAGCCGTCGGTCCCCATTACACGGGACCAATCAATCTCAAAGCTGAATTAGCAGTTCAGCCTCCGCCGTCCGCCCCATATAAGCCACGAAGTCTGTCCAGCGCGCATAATTATACACTCAAGATACCCTGGTTACCAGCAGAGGCACAACACGGACAGACCTATAACACTATCCGCACTCTCATATTTCTTTTCCTTTTTCTAACCATTTTTTATATTTTACCACAGGTAACTATACTTGCTGAGAAGTCCTTTAACCAAGGCAAGGCAGCGCAGATGTGCGACAAGAGGTCCAAAAGGTTTTGTCGACCGCACTCTTTAGACCTGTAAAGTGCCCTTTTTCTCAGCTTTCTACCCTCGACATATATTGCCAGGAGCTCAATATGGCAACATATGAGCTGCCAACAAGTCTGAATAGCTTTATAGCACACTTCGGTGTCACGAGTTTGTCCTTATATGCATCAGCTCCAAATCATGTCTTTGGTCAATAGTTGGGTTGCCCGGCTCCTGGGCTTACTACCTTATGTTGCGCTCTATCGACTAGGGTAGTAAAGGGAGAACTAGTGCGACTGTGTCCTGGTTTGTCCGGATGAGCACCTAAGTAGAGAAAGCCGAAAACTGACTGTCATGATGCGACGAGAGCTGGTCAACCACTCGATAACTCACCAGAATCCTCTTGATTCCTTCCGTATTACACGAAGGATCATTCTTCTAGTCACGTATGTCAACGCACCATATCCGGATAACCGCGCACATACCTAGGGCTATATCGTAGACCCACCCTCAAACTCCTATGGCTAAGTGAAAGTGTTAAAGCCCTATAGTCTGATTACCTGGTCCGCCGCATTGACAACTCCTTAATGGACCAAGACGTGGGGTCAAGAGTGATCAAGTGGTTTTCCGAACACCCCCACGTTATACACGAGGGGGCAGAAGCCGACGACTGGTAAACTTTCAGATTATACAAAAAACGGCCGCACAGGAGGCACCAAAAACTTTTTCGGCAAAATTATAAAAAACATAGTCTTAAATATATCATAACATTTGTCACAGCCCTAGAATTTGCTTGTAGCTATTTACCTGAGTGAGCATGATGCATCATGTCTAAATTCTGAAAGTTGAATTGAGGTTAGTTGAAACCCTCATAAATCACTTCAAAAATAATCAACATTAAAATCTTTTCAAAGAAGTCCAAGAAAATGTTCCTCTTAGTCTCTGAAAATATTGGCAAGAGGTAAAACTTAAAACAATATTTTTGGAATCTCAGAGATATTTATTTTGGGCCTTTGAATTAATTAAATAACTATTTGCATTGGATATATATATTCTTTATATAATTAATATATGTCCAATAATCCTGGAACATTTTATGTGGTTTGGGATATTTTAATTCTAGTCACATATTTATTTTCAGGATTTTATAAAATTATTTGGTTTGTAAGCTAAATCAAAACAAAGCAAATAATTAGAAAACAGAACAAAAAAAAGGGAAAGAACAGAAACTTACCTGACGCAGCAACCGGCCCAGCTCCTGTGCCGGCAGCCCACCTGTGCGGCCCAGCCCACCTGGCCCCTCTCCTGTCGTCTTCTTCCCGTCGCCCCAAAGCTGCTGCTGTCGCCGCGAGAGAGCACCCACGCAGGCCGCAGGCTCCAGCTCCTGCTTGCCACCTCCTGCCCTCCTTCACGACTGGAGACGCCTCGAAGCCCCTCTCGCCTCTCCCTCACTCGCTGCACTCCCTCCCCCTCCTCTGCCTCTCCTGCGCGCAGCCACCAAATGGAGTCGTCGCCACCGACGCCGTTCGCCGCGGCCACAGCCACCCCCTCGCTCCCTCTCCACATCCCTGAGCTCCGTCCCGACCCCATGGAGCTGCACACCGACGCACGCGACCAGAGGAGGCCCCAGTCGACCGGAGCGTCGTCGTCTTCATCTCCGGTGCCCAGAGATCGCCGCCGTGAATTCGCGTCGTCCAGAGCTTCCCCGACCTCGTCGTCGACTCTGCTAGTCCCTATGTGAGCCACTCTCCTTTTTCCCCCTGGAATCCCCGTCGTTCCCCTCCCCTAGCTAGCTTCCCCACCTCCGCCGAGGCTCGCCGTCGCCATGGTCAACGAGCTCCGTGCTCGTGAGCTCGACTGCTCGCCCGAGCATCACCAGCGTGCTCACCGCGCTCCTGCGAACCCGAAACACCCACGGGTGCTCCCTGCCATGCCCTATAGCGCCATCTCCGCTGTTCCCGAACTCCGACCGCCGCCTTTGAGCTCGCCGCCGTCGATATAGATCGCCCCCGGCAGAACTGACCGCACCACTCGACGCGCTGGATCTTCAGCGTCACGTAGATGCCCTCCGCCGGCCATTTGGTCGCCGGAGGAGGAATTCCGACCCCCTCCGCCGTCTCGGGCTTCACCGGCGACGAGCCGTGGACCAAGTCCGGCGGGTTTGACCCCTGTTTGACTTCCCCAGGCTCACTGACAGGTGGGCCCAGCCCCTGCTAACTTTTGGTTAATTAATAACTAATTTTAATTAAGCCACTGACATGTGGGCCCTAGTGCCCCTAATATTTAATTAAACTAAACTAAACCCCCCTGTTTAACCCGTGTCACTGACGTGTGGACCCCACACGTCAGGTTTGACCTGGACCCGCCTAGTTGACCTCCTGACATCAGCATGACCTAGTGCTGACGCAATAAATCATTTTCTGGATTTATTTTAATTCAGAAAATTCCAGAAAATTGTATAAACTTCTAAAAAACATAGAAATTCAACCGTAACTCCAAATTAAATAATTTATATATGAAAAATTATCAGAAAAATTCAAGGAATCCATCTGTACCATTTTCATGCATGATAGAACAACTTATAGCTGCTATTTAGCACAAATCAATTAAATGGCATTTGAATAATCACATATGGAGTTTGAATTTGAATCTTGTATTCAAACCAACTTCATTTAGTCTGTTGCTAGTTGCATTAGCTCAAAACACATTCATATTGCCATGTCATGAGCATGCATCATATTGTGCATTGCATTGATCGTGTTTCTTCTGTGTTTGCCAGTGTTGTTCCCCCTCGGTAGACGTTGTTCCGACGTTGTGATCGTTGACACTGATGAAGACTCAATGCCATCTTCAGAAGTGCCAGGCAAGCGAAACCCCCTTGTTCATTCCGATACAATCCTACTCTCTCGCTCCTGCTCTCTTTTAATGCATTAGGACAACACCGATTCATCTGTTACTTGCTGCGGTAGCTGAACCCCTTTATCCTTTGCATGACCTGTCATTGCCACAGTAAATAGATGAAACCCACTAGCATGAGTAGGAGTTGTTTGAGCCCTGCTGTGCCTACTCATTCATGCTTGTTTGTCATGCCTGCTACTGCTTAGAGTTGAGTCAGGTCTGATTCATCAGGGATGAATCAGAGGTGTGTGAACATGTCCTATTGTGTGTGAGCTAAGTGTGTGAACACGATTTGGTAAAGGTAGCGGTGAGAGGCCATGTAGGAGTACATGGTGGGTTGTCTCATTGCAGCCGTCCTCAGGAACTGAGTCCTGTGTTTGTGATCCATGACCAGCTACTACCACACATTGGAATGCTTAAGTGCCCCTCTCGACTTATTAATCAACTTGATCTCTGTCCAGGAGTTGCAACTACTTTCTGGTGTTTGTAGGTAGTGTTAATAGTCTACCAAGTGGCACCCGGTACAGGTGGGCTTGGGACAGACTAGGCACAGTGGCCCGGTGTACCAAGTAGCACCCGGATGGTGGGCTTGGGAACCCTGCTCACATCGTTTGGGGCCGTGAGCGACACCCCGGCCGGATCTCCTTGCGGATGGAACCCGAATAGGCGATAAACCTGGACTAGAGACTTGTTCGGTTAGTCAGGTCGTGGCCGACTCCCTCGCCCGGCTTCCGCTTGAAGGTCGCCGAGGTACATGACGTGTACAGGGCGATAAGTGGCGGGAGCGTGTGTGAAGAAGTACACCCCTGCAGGGTTATCATTATCTATTCGAATAGCCGGATTCCTCGGATATGGAAACTTGGACCCCTTGCATAGTTCATAGACAAGTGAAAGTGGATACTCTAAAATATGCAAGACAAGCGTGAGTGCTATGGATGGCGTTCTCGTAGGGAGACGGGAGCGGATCCATAGTGGTGTATTGATATGGTGAATATGTGGACTCGTGTGCGCCACCTCAAGAGAGTTACTTGCAGTCGTAGTTCAGGATAGCCACCGAGTCAAAGCTGGCTTGCTGCAGTTAAACCCCACCATCCCCTTTGTTGATAATGATGCATATGTAGATAGATCTGATGTAAGTCTTGCTGGGTACATTTGTACTCAGGTTGCTTAATTTATGTTTTTGCAGAGAGACTTCAGTCTCACTAGTAGTTCCACGTGGACTTCGACGTTTAGCTTGTTACCTCAGCTACGATCTTGTGCCCTCGGCAGGATCTGGTAGATAGTCAGGCTTCTCATCCTTTTTCATTTCTAGATGTCTGTACTCAGACATGTTAAGCTTCCGCTTGTGTTTTTGACTTGTATGCTCTGATTGTTGGGTCATGAGACCCATGTTTGTAATATCTCGCTCCTCGGAGCCTATTGAATAAATTACTTGAGTCGTAGAGTCATTTTGTGATGCCATGTTGTATTTCACATATCGAGCATATTGTGTGTATGTTATTGAAATGCTTGGTATGTGTGGGATCTGACTATCTAGTTGTTTATCTTTAGTAGCCTCTCTTACCGGGAAATGTCTCCTAGTGTTTCCACCGAGCCATGGTAGCTTGCTACTGCTCCGGAACACTTAGGCTGGCCGGCATGTGTCCTTCTTCGTTCCTGTGTCTGTCCCTTTCGGGGAAATGTCACGCGATGAATACCGGAGTCCTGTTAGCCCGCTACAGCCCGATTCACCAGAGTCCTGCTAGCCCAGTGCTACAGCCTGGATTCACTCGCTGATGACCGACACGTTCGATGCTGGGTCATGGATGCCTGTCCCTGTAAGTTTGTGCCACTTTGGGTTTACGACTAGCCATGTCAGCCCGGGATCCTTATCATATGGATGCTAGCAACACTGTCATATACGTGTGCCAAAAGGCGCAAACGGTCCCGGGTAAAGGTAAGGCGACACCCGTGGGAATACCGTGCGTGAGGCCGCAAAGTGATATGAGGTGTTACATGCTAGATCGATGTGGCATTGAGTCGGGGTCCTGACAGCGTTGGTATCAAAGCTTGACTGCCTGTAGGATTACCAAGCCAAACTGGTCGAAGTTGAGTCTAGAAATTCTTTAGTTATATAAGGGAATTGATTGTGGGATGGAACGTAAGGCTCTTTTTACTCCTTATACCTCATGCCCTTCTAATCTGAGTCATCTTATCTTTCCCACGGGGATTAAGAACTAGGCTATCTCCTCTTTCTATCAGGATGACGTGTTACTAATCCGTAGACTTATAGAATTGTTGGAATTAAGCCTCAGTTCAGTTTCTACCTCTGTATGTTAATTGTTGATCTCGAAACCTTGATATTGTGCTTCTGAGTGGTTATGCCACCATTTTTGTGAATGTCTCAAATCTTTTCTGAGCATTTACAGACGTTATGCTGTCCGAGTCATCCCAGGTTTCTAAATAAGCTGATGCATTTGCTAAATCCTTTCCCTCTGGTTTCGATGTTCCTTTCTGCCAGCTCAATCACACTAACTGTTGAGTTGAGGTAATCTATTGCCTTGACATTTATGTTGGAGTTATTATTATGACCCTAGGTGTCTCAGGGGATCATCTAGTAATTTAGCCATGATTTGTGTCCTAGTGTGATGATTCTGGCTTTTATTCTCGAAAGCATTCCGTGATGCTACTTAGTAGTAGGTATTCTACTCCTGGGTTTTGAACCCGGGATTCACTCCACTTACTTCATGTTGATAGTGTTTGCTAGTTCCTTTAGGATATTAGTAACCTTTGCAATAGTCCTCGAGGTCCGTGGTATATCGTTCTTCCAAATAACATGAACCATTCTTGGCAGGAGTTCTTCTGAACCAAAAGATGACAGCAAGAGTGCTCTCGATGAGTTCTCCATGCTATATTGTGACTCTGCCAGTTCTACCTTTCCGCATGGATTGCCCGGAAGAAATATGTTGAATTCGTTCGACATGCTAAACCATGCATCCACAACTCAGAAAATCGTATGTTCCTTTGAGTTGTCCCTCTTTAGTTGTCTTCTGACCCTCGTCTATCAATTGATAGTCAAGATTATGTGTGCATTCGTTCATCGATGCCTATTACTCTTGTGGTCTGTCAAGCCATTCTATTCCGGAATGACTAGGAGAAACAAACTCCAGTACCTCATCCATATCTAGGATTGGGTCAAAGCAATTGTGCTCCGCAGATCAAAATGCCAGCCCAGCTTTTGATTCTGTTCTACCCTGAAGTATTACCGTCTTTATGTCAGGATTTTCATGAGGATTGCACCGGCTCTTGTGAATTCTTGATGTAGTGATACTTCTCGCCATCATTATTCATCCCTCGGTTCCGTGTTGTCACAACCGGAATGCCGACAAGTGAATTGTGATGTGTGAAATCAATACTCCCATCAACCTCGTTGCTTGGTAGTTAAGGGATAATAATTTCATTCTTAGCATGTTGGTTTTTGAATCATCCTTCTAAGACTGATCGTGCTACCTAGTCCTTATTTCGGTGCACCCTTCGATTGATGAGTTAGGATCTTGTCAAGTCCTCACTCATTTGATCATATCGTCTTGCCCTCAAAAGCGAGGTTGTTCTCGAGCTTAGTAACATACCGGTGGTTCATGGCTTTCCAATTATCTTCTTGGAAGTGTTACCGGGTTGTTTTCCTGACTGTGATGTTGAGCTCGTAATCAAGTTGGTTTCCTGTAAACCACCCCTTCTCCAAGAATCTGTGTGGGATACCCCTGAGCTAGTTGGTTAAGCTAAACAACAACTTGGAGAGCTGGAAGATAAAGGCTTCTCCGACTTAGTTCATATTAAGGGATATCTTGTATGTATGTTGAAGAAAGATGATGTCTTCATCGATTGGTCCCTATGATCAGTTGTTGGACCTATTATCTTGTTAAAACTTTGATTTGAGTGTGGGCTATTCGTCAAATCAAGTCAGAACCAACGATATTCGTAATGTTGTCTTACTTGTGGTTGTTCCTCGAGCATACACCACTATATCTTTTGGGTCTGACCAATGCTATCACTTGTCCACTTAACTATGGAATTCCTTTTAAAAGGAAACCCAGATGAATTGTTGTTAAGCCCATTGACAACATCCTTATCTCCTCCATGATCTTGTTGGACAACAAGTTAGTGTTGGAAACTTTTGAAAGCATTTTCTTCATGCTAGCTCATGAAGTACTTGTTTGATGAAAGGAGTGACTTCCTCCTATACACGTGCATTTGATGAAATTTGCCACCGTGGATTTGAGAAAGTTAGTTTTGCTTCCTCTGGAATCATCCCAAGTCAGTCATGCACGCGCGAAGAATTCTGTGGTCTGTTAGACTGATCATCTTCATTCCATATGTATATCCTAGCACACCAAGCCACTGATTGACTTGTTCAAGGAAAAGAAGTCTATGCTTGGGATCTAATCCATGGGCTTGCGTAAAGATTTCGATATCCTCGATGATGGTTCCCCACCTGAACTCGGTAGTGTTAATTATAAGACTACTACGTGGCCATGCATGTCTCGGACAACGTGTTCATATGTTTGTAGCAGAACCAGCTCATGTTTTGGAGCTTTCTATCGTAATTCATTTCCCGAGAATCTCGCAACGTCATCTCGTCGATTTGTGTTGCAAACTTTCATTTTTCTTTCTAGACTTGATGAGTCTGGAATATCCTGACACCAACCAGATCTGAATCTCAGGCAGATGTGATGGTTGGAACATTTCCCAAGAACTATAATATTGGTCCCTCGATAACCGGTAAAGTGGATGTCGTGGCCAACACACCCAGCCGGAAACCTATTATTGTAGTATCTTGTTTGAGGAAGTTGGCCACCTCCCCATAAGGATTTCGTAGGATTTACCTCCGTAACTGTTCCTTATGGATTCTATTGCTCCCGAAGTCCGACCTTTACTTGATGTTCTAGTTATCAAACCATATCTATGAATGGGTTACACTAGCACGTCAAGGAGAACATTAGAAGCGGAGTGCTAAATGTCTCTCGGTCGATCATCCAGATTTTATTTCCTTGGCCCCGCCAAGGGTGAAATCTGAGAAAGTGTTGTCTTTCTTTGTATCTACATCATCCATCATCATTCATCATGGTAGCAAGTTGTGTTGCCAGGATCCTTAACACGGATGCTGGTAAAACCTTGATGATTGTGGAAATGCTCAAGTTCTTGAGAGCACGCACAAGCGCTACGTGTTATCATCGACACTAACTGGGATTCCTCTCAGTTTCCTCGATTATGCTATAACCTTCAAACAGTGAATTCACTCTCTATTGTTGGGTTCTTCCCCAGTTACCAGAATCATTCCCAGCATTCGCATTTTGTTCCCAGCTTGCACCGCCAATGTGCCATTCCACCATGGGTCTCTTCCATTTCCGGTGATAAGCAAACTCATCCATTACGTTGTCTTCAACAAGGTAATCCACATCATCCAAGTTCGAGTATGCCATTCTACCGAACCCCTCCAAACGATCGCTTGAGATTTTCCTTAGGCTGGTATAAAGAGTTTCAATGATCTCTGAATCAAAGGTAATTCTTTTGCCACTTAAGAGGATATTTCCACAAGTCACCTTCCCTAAGGTGCCCAGTTATGGTATCATGGCAATTCAACTCCTCGCTACGTTGACAACCGATCACCACATTCTTAAGTCTGGAATTGTTGTCTACCTAGTGTACCCTCGTCATCTGTTCCACTCCATCCCTCTAGATGTGTGCTTCGTCTCTCAGCTCAAGAGATATTGCTATGACTCACTTGGTGAGCTGATCCTAAGTTGATGGATCTTCGAGAAGATCGATTCTTTCGGAGTTGTCCTTTTCCTCTTGCTGTCATGCTAGTTGGAGTTCTCAGAGCAAGACGCCGGGACAAAGATGGTGATCGAATCAACGTTCATTCGAAGTGCAACCTGGATCGTGAAGATTATACTAGTTTGCGTTTCCCCTTCATCTTACCCTACGCTTGAATCTCGAGACGAGATTCTTGTTTAGTGGGGGTGAGTTGTCACAGCCCTAGAATTTGCTTGTAGCTATTTACCTGAGTGAGCATGATGCATCATGTCTAAATTCTGAAAGTTGAATTGAGGTTAGTTGAAACCCTCATAAATCACTTCAAAAATAATCAACATTAAAATCTTTTCAAAGAAGTCCAAGAAAATGTTCCTCTTAGTCTCTGAAAATATTGGCAAGAGGTAAAACTTAAAACAATATTTTTGGAATCTCAGAGATATTTATTTTGGGCCTTTGAATTAATTAAATAACTATTTGCATTGGATATATATATTCTTTATATAATTAATATATGTCCAATAATCCTGGAACATTTTATGTGGTTTGGGATATTTTAATTCTAGTCACATATTTATTTTCAGGATTTTATAAAATGATTTGGTTTGTAAGCTAAATCAAAACAAAGCAAATGATTAGAAAACAGAACAAAAAAAAGGGAAAGAACAGAAACTTACCTGACTCAGCAACCGGCCCAGCTCCTGTGTCGGCAGCCCACCTGTGCAGCCCAGCCCACCTGGCCCCTCTCCTGTCGTCTTCTTCCCCTCGCCCCAAAGCTGTCGTCTTCTTCCCCTCGCCCCAAAGCTGTTGCTGTCGCCGCGAGAGAGCACCCACGCAGGCCGCAGGCTCCAGCTCCTGCTTGCCACCTCCTGCCCTCCTTCACGACTGGAGACGCCTCGAAGCCCCTCTCGCCTCTCCCTCACTCGCTGCAC
Source organism: Triticum dicoccoides (assembly GCF_002162155.2). NCBI lineage: Eukaryota > Viridiplantae > Streptophyta > Magnoliopsida > Poales > Poaceae > Triticum > Triticum dicoccoides. Next base: position 241,053,809 of record NC_041381.1, on the reverse strand, counting down.
TCCCTCCCCCTCCTCTGCCTTTCCTGCGCGCAGCCACCAAATGGAGTCGTCGCCACCGACGCCGTTCGCCGCGGCCACAGCCACCCCCTCGCTCCCTCTCCACATCCCTGAGCTCCGTCCCGACCCCATGGAGCTGCACACCGACGCACGCGACCAGAGGAGGCCCCAGTCGACCGGAGCGTCGTCGTCTTCATCTCCGTTGCCCGGAGATCGCCGCCGTAAATTCGCGTCATCCAGAGCTTCCCCGACCTCGTCGTCGACTCTGCTAGTCCCTACGTGAGCCACTCTCCTTTTACCCCCTGGAATCCCCGTCGTTCCCCTCCCCTAGCTAGCTTCCCCACCTCCGTCGAGGCTCGCCGCTGCCATGGTCAACGAGCTCCGTGCTCGTGAGCTCGACCGCTCGCCCGAGCATCACCAGCGTGCTCACCGCGCTCCTGCGAACCCGAAACACCCACGGGTGCTCCCTGCCATGCCCTATAGCGCCATCTCCGCTGTTGCCCGAACTCCGGCCGCCGCCTTTGAGCTCGCCGCCGTCGATATAGATCGCCCCCGGCATAACTGACCGCACCACTCGACGCGCTGGATTTTCAGCGTCACGTAGATGCCCTCCGCCGGCCATTTGGTCGCCGGAGGAGGAATTCCGACCCCCTCCGCCGTCTCGGGCTTCACCGGCGACGAGCCGTGGACCAAGTCCGGCGGGTTTGACCCCTGTTTGACTTCCCCAGGCTCACTGACAGGTGGGCCCAGCCCCTGCTAACTTTTGGTTAATTAATAACTAATTTTAATTAAGCCACTGACATGTGGGCCCTAGTGCCCCTAATCTTTAATTAAACTAAACTAAACCCCCTGTTTAACCCGTGTCACTGACGTGTGGACCCCACATGTCAGGTTTGACCTGGACCCGCCTAGTTGACCTGCTGACATCAACATGACCTAGTGCTGACGCAATAAATCATTTTCTGGATTTATTTTAATTCAGAAAATTCCAGAAAATTGTATAAACTTCTAAAAATCATAGAAATTCAACCGTAACTCCAAATTAAATAATTTATATATGAAAAATTATCAAAAAATTCAAGGAATCCATCTGTACCATTTTCATGCATGATAGAACAACTTATAGCTGCTATTTAGCACAAATCAATTAAATGGCATTTGAATAATCACATATGGAGTTTGAATTTGAATCTTGTACTCAAACCAACTTCATTTAATCTGTTGCTAGTTGCATTAGCTCAAAACACATTCATATTGCCATGTCATGAGCATGCATCATATTGTGCATTGCATTGATCGTGTTTCTTCTGTGTTTGCCGGTGTTGTTCCCCCTTGGTAGACGTTGTTCCGACGTTGTGATCGTTGACACTGATGAAGACTCAATGCCATCTTCAGAAGTGCCAGGCAAGCGAAACCCCCTTGTTCATTCCGATACAATCCTACTCTCTCGCTCTTGCTCTCTTTTAATGCATTAGGACAACACCGATTCATCTGTTACTTGCTGCGGTAGCTGAACCCCTTTATCCTTTGCATGACCTGTCATTGCCACAGTAAATAGATGAAACCCACTAGCATGAGTAGGAGTTGTTTGAGCCCTGTTGTGCCTACTCATTCATGCTTGTTTGTCATGCCTGCTACTGCTTAGAGTTGAGTCAGGTCTGATTCATCGGGGATGAATCAGAGGTGTGTGAACATGTCCTACTGTGTGTGAGCTAAGTGTGTGAACACGATTTGGTAAAGGTAGCGGTGAGAGGCCATGTAGGAGTACATGGTGGGTTGTCTCATTGCAGCCGTCCTCAGGAACTGAGTTCTGTGTTTGTGATCCATGACCAGCTACTACCACACATTGGAATGCTTAAGTGCCCTCTCGACTTATTAATCAACTTGATCTCTGTCCAGGAGTTGCAACTAGTTTCTGGTGTTTGTAGGTAGTGTTAGTAGTCTACCAAGTGGCACCCGGTACAGGTGGGCTTGGGACAGACTAGGCACAGTGGCCCGGTGTACCAAGTAGCACCCGGATGGTGGGCTTGGGAACCCTGCTCACATCGTTTGGGGCCGTGAGCGACACCCCGGCCGGATATCCTTGCGGATGGAACCCGAATAGGCGATAAACCTGGACTAGAGACTTGTTCGGTTAGTCAGGTCGTGGCCGACTCCCTCGCCCGGCTTCCGCTTGAAGGTTGCCGAGGTACATAACGTGTACAGGGCGATAAGTGGCGGGAGCGTGTGTGAAGAAGTACACCCCTGCAGGGTTATCATTATCAATTCGAATAGCCGGATTCCTCGGATATGGAAACTTGGACCCCTTGCATAGTTCATAGACAAGTGAAAGTGGATACTCTAAAATACGCAAGACAAGCGTGAGTGCTATGGATGGCGTTCTCGTAGGGAGACGGGAGCGGATCCATAGTGGTGTATTGATATGGTGAATATGTGGACTCGTGTGCGCCACCTCAAGAGAGTTACTTGTAGTCGTAGTTCAGGATAGCCACCGAGTCAAAGTTGGCTTGCTGCAGTTAAACCCCACCATCCCCTTTGTTGATAATGATGCATATGTAGATAGATCTGATGTAAGTCTTGCTGGGTACATTTGTACTCACGTTGCTTAATTTATGTTTTTGCAGAGAGACTTCAGTCTCACTAGTAGTTCCACGTGGACTTCGACGTTTAGCTTGTTACCTCAGCTACGATCTTGTGCCCTCGGCAGGATCTGGTACATAGTCAGGCTTCTCAGCCTTTTCCATTTCTAGATGTCTATACTCAGACATGTTAAGCTTCTGCTTGTGTTTTTGACTTGTATGCTCTGATTGTTGGGTCATGAGACCCATGTTTGTAATATCTCGCTCCTCGGAGCCTATTGAATAAATTACTTGAGTCGTAGAGTCATTTTGTGATGCCATGTTGTATTGCACATATCGAGCATATTGTGTGTATGTTATTGAAATGCTTGGTATGTGTGGGATCTGACTATCTAGTTGTTTATCTTTAGTAGCCTCTCTTACCGGGAAATGTCTCCTAGTGTTTCCACCGAGCCATGGTAGCTTGCTACTGCTCCGGAACACTTAGGCTGGCCGGCATGTGTCCTTCTTCGTTCCTGTGCCTGTCCCTTTCGGGGAAATGTCACGCGATGAATACCGGAGTCCTGTTAGCCCGCTACAGCCCGGTTCACCAGAGTCCTGCTAGCCCAGTGCTACAGCCTGGATTCACTCGCTAATGACCGACACGTTCGATGCTGGGTCATGGATGCCTGTCCCTGTAAGTTTGTGCCACTTTGGGTTTACGACTAGCCATGTCAGCCCGGGCTCCTTATCATATGGATGCTAGCGACACTGTCATATACGTGTGCCAAAAGGCGCAAATGGTCCCGGGTAAAGGTAAGGCGACACCCGTGGGAATACCGTGCGTGAGGCCGCAAAGTGATATGAGGTGTTACATGCTAGATCGATGTGGCATTGAGTCGGGGTCCTGACAATATTGTTTTTACAATTTTAGTACACTTCACTCGAACATAATATCCTTCGAGCACTAACCCTCTATCAAGTGGGCACCCTTTAGGACATCTTCAAAATAATGTTCTGGCGTGTAATGGCCCTTACCCTTGGGTGGAATTTTTGCTGCAATACCAGTGGCCTTCATCTTCGCCCAGTATGTCTTGACATGGGCAAGGGCCATCCTTGCACCTTCTATGCCCGTTGACCGGTTAACAGTGTCGATATGCGGCACCGCATCCACAAGTCGCCACACCAAACCGAAATAACTATTCGGAATTGGCTCGGTTGGCCATAGCCAGACTACGACGTCCTCCATGGCAGATCCGGATAGCTTGTGGAGCTCGGCCCACAGGGCCATCTGTTCGTTTGGCAACAATAGACGCTTTGGCATGGTGAATTGCGACTAGAACAGCTTTTCGGTCGCATGTCCTTCTTGCGCTTGGCAAAACTGTGTCGCATCGGAGACAGTCTTCGGTAAGTCCAAAAATGCATCTGGAGAACTCCACATCTGATTAAGCAGGGCATACTTCGGATCGCCGAATTTAGTTTGTAATAAGAAGGGCTTACCAGCCGCGATCTCCCCAGCTTGTCGGATCTCCTCCCGAGCCGCTCTAGACTCAGACCGTGCTTCTCTCGCTTCTTGTGAGGCCTTGTCAAGATCAGCCGCTCTGGTTTTGTTATCTTTCTCGAGAAAGTCACATCGGCCAGTGGCATCCTTTAGCTGGAGTGCCATAGTAGATATTCTCTCCTCGCACTGCCGCCCAGCAGCCAGTTCGGCCTTTAATTCAGTAGCTTCGTTTTTGGCAGCCGCATTACTCATCTTGGCCTGCTCCTTGGCCCGGGCAAGCTCAGCCCGAAGGGTCTCAACTGTGGCGGCACTATCTGCAGTTATGCATATCTTGGTATACAATTCTCAGTGTCATGCTCATATCATAGTATTTGCATATACTGAGTGCCCCAAAGACATACCTTGCGCCTCGTCATGCCGCCTGTTAATAAGCGTGATGTCATCATCCGCCACATCAACTTTCTGCTTTAGATCTGCAATCTCTGTAGCTTGGGCAGTCGCTACGGATGTAACAGCCTATGTTTCAATTAGTCAGATCATTTCCTGGGCATATTTTTCTTGATCCTTTGATTGTCTCCCTTTGGACGCGAACCAGAGTCTCAGGGACTACTATCTATACACAGGCGCATTTTGCATTTATAACAGAATTAAAAATATTACATTACGTACCTCAAAGCCTCTTAGCAGGCTCGTAAAGGCTTCATTCAATCCGCTTTTCACGGACCGAACCCTCTCAACCACCGTACCCATAAGGGTACGATGTTCCTTTGAGACGGACGCATGTCGCAATGTGTCCATCAATGTATCCGACCAGATCGCACTGTCCCTCGGAAATGGATAGTCTGGGGCCTTTATTGTTGGTCCCCGTAGGGGCCACACACTCCGGATCCTGGACGGCCGAAGTGTCGCCTTAAGGCCCGGTCTTCACTGTCCCTCGCACTGCTTGCTGATCGGGAGAGATCCTCCGGGACGACACCTCGGCATCGTCTGCCTTATCGGGCGGGCAGATTTGTGGAGGTGTCTCGCCCTCCATCATCTCCGAAAGAAGATCCCCCGAGAAGGAAGACTGTTGAGGAAGGCTACATACCAGACTGCAAACATATATTTTAAATATTACCCTTGCAACCAGGAAAGAACGGGATATGTTTAAAACACCCTTGTTCACTTACGATTCAGCTAAGGGCCTATCTTTATGGAGGGGCTGCGTGTCAACGTCACCTCCCGAACCAGATCACCCTGACAGGGATATCTTCCCCCGCATAGAAGCCTTTATCTTCAAGTCTTCGGAGGCCGTCCTCTTCTTACCATGAGGACAAGGGATGTCAGTTTTTCCTTCCCTTCCATCTTCGGAAGAGGGAGTTTCAATCTCCCCGTCTTGCTCTCCTCGTTGTCTTCCCTCGCCAGCACTTCATATGGTGCCAGATCCAGCATCCTTGTTAACATCGGATCAGCTGAATCTCCGGGAAGAGGGGCCGAACACCTAATTCTCTCCGCTTTCTTTATCCAGCCCTGGCCGAGTATGATTTTCTCAGTATATTGTTATGACGAATTTTAGTAAACTGTGTTCGGGAGTCGAGTGCTTACTGACGTATCCGAATGATTGCAGTCAAGGCTGATGTCTTCTGTAGTATCCGGCCACTGTTTTCGTGTCCCTAAGAATAATTTCCACAATCCTCTAAGCGTCGTTCCCGAGAAGTCCTGAAGGGTTCGTGCTCCTTCCGGATTGAACTCCCACATTCGGAGAGGCCATCGCTGGCACAGTAGGACCCGGCGGACTAGCATTCTGTGGATTACGTTGATGAGACCGGTGTCCTTTTCAATGAGGCTCCGAATGCGGTTTTGAGGCGTCTGCACTTCATTAACGGATCCCAAGTCCAGCCCCTTATTAATCCATGATGCAAGCTATAACGGAGGGCTAGATCAAAATGCAGGTGCAGCTGCCCACCTGGTACCACGGGGTTCAGTGATGTAAAACCACTCCCGCTGCCACAGGTTGGAAGTTTCTATGAAGGATCCCTTTCGCCAAGTAGTATTGGCGAGTTTGCTCACCACAGCACCACTGCACTCTGCCTGTATCCCGTCGACTACCTTCGGCTTCACATTGAAGGTCTTGAGCCATAAGCCGAAGTGTGGGGGAATACGGAGGAAGGCATCGCACGTGATAATGAATGCCGAGACGTGAAGAAAGGAGTCCAGAGCTAGATCGTGAAAATCTAGCCCGTAATAAAACATGAGCCCTCGAACGGAGGGATGAAGAGCGAATCCTAACTCTCCGAGGAAGTGGGAGATGAGTACGACCCTCTCGCCGGATCTGGGAGTAGGAACAACCTGCCCTTGAGCAGGAAGCCCGTGGGGGATTTCCGCGGTAAGGTATCTTGCCTCCCGGAGCTTAGCGATATCCTCCTCTATGACAGAGGAAGCCACCCACCAACCTTGGGAGCTGGGTCTGGACATGACTACGAAGCGTGAAGTGATTAAATTGAACCTTGGGTGCTGGAACTCGAGGTAGGAGAGGTTGAGGAAGGGTTTGGCGTAATGGAGAAAGGACGGGTCTTAGCCCCTTTATAAAGGCAATGAATATCAAACGCCCCCTCCTAGGCCTTAAAACCTGCCTATTCCCAAGGAATCATGCCAATAGAATGGTTGGGTTACCCACGCCCATGTTGATGAGAATCTCGCAATAAGGGTACACGATCTCTGCTTTGACAAGACGTGCCAATAAAACCGCGTCTCAAAATACGAAGCGGCAATCTAAAAAACGGCTCGAATAATGGTCGGGTGGCGACATGATGTCACGCTATAAAAAGTTGTAAGAGGATTGGACTCGTGAAATATTATACTCTCTACGGTCATGTGTGGAATTTTTTTTGCAGAGTCGGACACGTTTATTGTTTTTGAAGATGCTTTTGGAGTATTCGGAGAAGGAACCTGCCTTGCAATGCCGAAGACAATCTGCGCTCCGGACACCTTGTCATTGAAGCCTGGTTCAGGGGATGCTGAGGGAGTCCTGGACTAAGGGGTCCTCGGGCGTACAGACCATTGACATGGGCCGGACTGATGGGCTATGAAGATACAAGACCGAGGACTCTCTCCCGTGTCCAGATGGGACTCTCCTTGGCGTGGAAGGCAAGCTTGGCGACCGGATATGAAGATTCCTTTCTCTGTAACCGACTTTGTATAACCCTAGTCCCCTCAGGTGCCTATATAAACCGGAAGGTTTATTCCGTAGGGCAGAATCATAATCATATAGGCTAGACTTCTAGGGTTTTAGCAATTACGATCTCATGGTAGATCAACTCCTATAATACTCATATTCATCAAGATCAATCAAGCATGAAGTAGGGTATTACCTCCATAGAGAGGGCCCGAACCTGGGTAAACATTGTGTCCCCCGCCTCCTGTTACCATCAGGCTTAGATGCACAGTTCGGGACCCCCTACCTGAGATCCGTCGGTTTTGACATCGACACCTGTGTCGTGGCTGGGAGCAGTTCATCCGTGCCTACGACCTGAGGCATGGGTACTTCCTTGTCTTCAGGTACGACGGCGACACCATGCTCACCGTGAAGGTGTTCAACATGACTATGTGCCGCATGCGCTACCAGGACGACGACGATGCTAGTAAGTCCGCCTCTTCTTACTCTCCATTTGGCTTTGTCTCACACTGATTGTTAAAAAACACTTTGTTGCATTTGGTTAGGCAATCGGAGCAGCGACAGCGATTCTGGCTACAACACTAGCAGAAGCGAGTCTGGCGACAGTGAAAGCAACAGCGAGGATGATCCGGAATGGAGTGGGGAAGAAGAGGAGTAGAGTGGGGATGAGGAGGTGCTAGCTGATGATGTGCAAGACATGGTGGTGGCTGAGGATGACCTAGCGACGGTGGTGGCTAATGATGGGCAAGAGATGGTAGTGGCTCATGATGAGCAAGAGATGGTGGTGGTTGAGGATGACCTAGTGATGGTGCTGCCTGAAGATGGCCTCGCGATGGTGGTGCTGCCTGACAATTACCTCCCGATGGTGATGGCACCGGCGATCCCATAGGCGGGCAACATTACCATGCCAATTGTGGTAGAAGACTACATCCCACTGCCTCCACAACCTCGCTGTTCTAGGCGCGAAGGAGGAGTGAACTATGTCAGGTATGTCAGATCTCCCAAATGATCTATGCTTAGCTTTGTTTCCTCCGAAATGACCTAAGTTAGCTCTAATATGCTAAGTTATCTCTAATATGCTTAGTTACCTAGGTTTTCTCAATAATGACATACACTTGGCTTACTTGTGTAAAAAATGGCATATTTATGCTTAGTTAACTAAAAATGGCATAATTAGTTAAGTTAGCTCCAAAATGACACATTTAACCTAGGTTAGCTCCAATATGATCCATTTTAGCTAGATTAGCTCCAAAATGATCCATTTTACCTACATTAGCTAAAAATGGCATAATTACTTATGTTAGTACAAAAATGACCTATACTTACCTCATTTTCCTCCAAATTGACATAATAAGCTTAGTTAGGTAAAAATGGCATAATTACCTATGTAACCTCTAAAATGACACAAATAAGGAATAAGAAGAAGAAAAACATGGAATAGGAGAAAAAAAAGAGTAGACGAAGAAAAAGAAGAAAAGGAAAGAAAAAAAGAAGAAGAATGAGAAAGAAGAGGGTAAAAATGTTCTTCTTCTTCTTCTAGTCTTCTTCTTCTTGTTCTTCTTCTAGTCTTCTTCTTCTTGTTCTTCTTATTCTTCTTCTTCTTCTTCTTCTTCTTCTTCTTCTTCTTCTTCTTCTTCTTCTTCTCCTCCAAAATGACCTAAGTTAGCTCTAATATGCTTAGTTACCTTGGTTAGCTCAATAAAGACCTATACTTAGCTGCTTGATATCAAAAATGGCATAATATGGTTAGTTCACTCAAAAATGGCATAATTAGCTAGGTTAGCTCCATTTTACCTAAGTATGCTTACTTCTTCTAGTATTCTTCTTCTGACTTTCTTGTTTCCCAATTTGCAGATTTCATTCACTCACGGAAGCTTGCATGGATGGAGTGCTTCTTTTCCCTTTCTGCTTTTATTTTGTACGGATGAACAATGTGGAACTTGTTATATGGATGGATAGGTGTTGGATGAACAATGTGAAACTATTCTAATATGTATGGATGGAACTACATGTTGGTTATGTATGTATATATGATGAAACTTGTGTATTGGATATGTCTGTTGTGAAATTTGTGTGTTCAAACTTGTGTGTTCAAATTGAATTAATCTAAGAAAAAACATAAAAAAAATAGGGGCTATACAGGATCTTTGCCCTCCGCTGGCATACAAAAAAGAGATTTGTCTTTAGCCAGCAGACGGCAAAGCTGCCAAGTGGCAGCTACCTGTGTAAACTGGGGGGCTGGCCTATTTGGTTACTTTTCCATCCGCTGGCTGACGGTAAAGATGAAATGGTCTTTGTCGTCCACCAGCTGACGGCAAAGCGCACTGTTAACCCCCTAACGGCCATAAGCTTCCATGTGTGCTGTCCAAGTCCTTTGCCCTGGGCTGGTGGACGGCAAAGACCATATCATCTTTCTCGTCCGCCAGCAAACGGCAAAGAGCCTTTTGCCGTAGCCTATTCAGCCGGACCTGTTGCCGTCTGCTGATGGACGACAAAGTCCTTTGCCGTCAGCCAGGCATGCCTTTGCCATCAGTCATGGCAGACGGCAAAGTACCTGATTCCTGTAGTGTGTCGAGTGCTTTGTGAATGCTTGCTATGGTTTTGAGGTGGATGCTTATTCTCTTGTTACAATATTTGCATCACTACCTCACATTTACATGCTTGTTCCCATGATATCTTTGCTTGTGCTCGATTTATATGCTTACAAGCCATGTCACAATCCTTTGCCACACCATATGCTTTGCATGATGACGACACTTGTTTGGTGAATCACCTCTTGAATGCTTGGTTGTGCACTAACGCTAACCACATTTGTTTTTCCAAGTGTTTGTTGTTCTTGCTTCTTTGGAAGGAACCACAAGATGGTGCGACATTGGAGAGTGCTTATTTCGAGTTCAAAGATGATGAAAAATTGGTGAACGCCCCCTTCTACATGGCAAAGCCATCTCTTTCCCATGGTGATTTGGTTTTCGATCCGAGGTCGGATCTTTCCCAAGGGGGGAGATGATATGGAACATCCTATGGACATCACCATGTCAAGATTCCGTTCGGCGAGTGTCACGTATGAAATCTACTTCACATATACAAAGGTGAATCATCTCCTTTACACGTGCTCACTTGACACCTTCAAGGATGGTACACTACTTGACCCTCCACTGGTGTGCATGCATAGGTATTATCGGAGATTCACGGACGATGAGGAGGAGTGCAAGCGCCAAGGAACAACTACACCATCCGTGAGGGAAGCATGGAAGCGATGATGAAAGAAGACGAAGATAGCTCCCAGGACTCGGACATCCAGCTCCAGGAGCATCACCTACAGCAGCCGCCCAGCCACCAAGTACCTACAGGCCCAGACATACGGCCCCAGCCCGGACATCCGGTCCAACCCAGAATCCAGCCAGAAGCCCGGAATTCCGGAGCCCCCTATCCAGAGAGCACCAAGGCCGACCTTGCCAGCCCAGACATCCCGCCCCTCGGGAAGGGCTGGACATCCGGCCCCACAGCCCGGACATCCAGTCCCGTCTGTCTGTGCACAGTAAAGGGCCGACGCCCATGTATCCTCTCCCACGTACCCCTTCATGGCTACGACTATAAATAGACCTCTTCCTCCTCCTAGCTACGGTTAGCAATGTAGTAGCTCATTGAGAAGCTTTTCTCTCCACTTGATCCCCTTCTCCTTAGGAGTTCACGACCTCTACGGAGAAGATCCCTCCAAGTGGATTCAAGACCCCATTCGGGAAGACCCTCAAGACCTCCTCTCGGAGAAGAACATGCCTCTTGTATCGTCCTTTGTTGAATTTGGAACGTGTATCTCTTTATGTTTCGAGGTTCTAGCATATATGTGATCGAATCTTGTTGGTTTGAGTGATTCTCTCGTGCTTTCCCTCGTGTTTCCCCTCGTGTTCTTCGTATTTCTCGTTGGGATCTGCTCATTTCATGAAAGATCGGGCATCTAGGGTTCTACCCTACATCACCACCCCTATCCCACTGGCTTTGGCCCACTACACCTTGCCAGCCTACCTAACACCCCTCATCCCTAACCACTTGCTACAGTTGGAGGCAAGGCAACCGTGGTGGCCATCCCACGACCATGGCCATGTGCCAGCGATCTGCCACATCCCCGGCGACTCACAAGACCCTGCTGCGACCACTCTGCTTACCCTAGTGCCACATTCCCCTCGCTCACCACTCCCCCTCTCAGATTCGCTCACGCCCGAGACACAATCGTCGCCACCTCATCGATCTCGTGGCCGCCGACCTCCGCTCGTCAGGCCAAGGCGTCCAGGAGCTGAGCGACCTTCCCCTGCTTTGACTACGAGCATCAGCTCAAGCTAGGAGGCGTCAAGCGCTTGCCATCGGGCGTCTACCCCGCATCCGGTCGTTGCTTCCTCGTCCCAGATCTCCTCCCTCAGCGATCGCCCGGCCTCCCAAGCACGTCATCGAGGACCGTTGTGAGGTCCCCGTCCAATTCCCTTTGTTCCCATCTACTTTATTGTTGTTTGGCGCCTCTACTATCGCGCCTGCACTCATGGCAAGCACGCACTTGATGTGCCCAGCCTGCGCCCTGGGCTCTCCTGGCTTTGCCTTGCCCCATGTGACATGCCACAGCCGCGTCCACCAGTGTGACTGCCTGCGCCTCGGCCGGTCGCCTCGTCCTGCCCCGCCTACCGCTGCTGCCTCCCACGCCTTGCGTCAGCGCACCCGCAGCTGCTGCTCCTGGCCGCTTGCATTGCTGTTGCTCGTGCCACTGCTGCCTACTGCTTGCCGCTGCCCCCGCTGCTATGCCTAGGTGCTGCTCCTGCTGCTCCCTGTTGACTGCTTCCGCTCCCGCTGGTCGCTACTGCTTGATGTTCCTGCTGCTACTACATGTGAATGCTACTATCACTGCTCTATTGCTGGTGCACGCTACTGCCAGCTGCTACTGCTACTGGCCATGGCCAAGGCCAAGGCCATGGCCAAGTGTGTGTGTGTTATGTGTGTGTTGTTTGTGTGCGTACGTGTGTGTTAGGGCCAGCCTAGTTAGTAGCGCTAATTAACGTTAGTGAGATTAATTAGTGGTTAGGTTATCCTAATGGCCCACTGACTTGCGGGTACCATTTAGTTAACAGTCTAAAAAACCTATAAACAACTACTCTCCATGACACACGGGACCCAGTGCACGATACACCCTTTGACTAGTCAGATGTTGACTGGGTCAACTCAATCAACATGGCCCACATGTCAGCCTCTATAGACCCTGCTGTGTACACTTTAGTGTGTGCACATAGCATTTGACTATTAATTTCGAATTAATAATAATTTCAGAATATCTATTAAAACTTTGAAAAATAATATAAAATAAACCATACCTCGGATGAAAATACTTTGAACATGAAAGTTGCTTCGAATTTCGAGACGAATCTGAATACGCAGTCCGTTTGTCTTCCACACGTCCCTAGCATAGTGAACATGCAACCATCCCCCTCTGTTTCATCTGTACGAAAATACCAAACGCCAGGAAAACATTCCCGGATGTTTCCCCCCTTCTCTAGTAGCACTTAGTACTACATTAGGACACACGTAGCACCGCTTATTGCCATGTCATGCATTGTCATGTATTTGCAATTGCATTCATTGTTTCTTGCCCCTCTTATCTCTGGTAGAATTCGAGACCGACGGCGCTGCTACCTAGTACGACTACGATGTTGACGTCCCTTCCTTGTCGGCGGAGCTTACAAGCAAGCAAACCCCCTTTGATAAACCAGATATCGCCCACTCTCTTCTCTATTATTCTTGCATAGGTTTGCTACTATTGTTGATTCGATAACTCCGACTCTGTTGCATAGCCTATCATTGTTGCTACAATTGTTGATACGTTTACCTGCTATCCTAATGCTTAGGATAGGTTGCTAGTATTACATTAGTGGCCCTACACTCTTGACTGTCTGCCATGCTATACTACTGGGCCATGATCACTCGGGAGGTGATCACAGGTAGATACTATACTATTACATACTTCTGTTGATTATTCGGAGATGGGGTTGAAGGGGCAGGTGGTTCCACCCAGGTAGCGGTGGGCCTGGGTTCCCGACTGCCCCCTGATTGTTACTTGTGATGGAGAAATAGGGCAGGTTATGACCACCTAGGAGACAGGTGGGCCTGGTCCCCGGTCAGCGTCCGTGGTTACTTCGAAATAACATGCTTCACGAGATGTTGGTATTTGATTTGAGTCTGGCAACGAGACTATACACACTAACCAACTATGCGGGAAAAGTTATGGGCTCTCAACGTCGTCATATCAGCCGAAGCTTTCTAGAAGTCAGCGGTTGAGCGGCGCACGCCAGACTGGACTGGAACGCCTGTTCTTGTATTAGGGAGGCTAGGTATGATTCCGGCTGTCGGATATCGGGTTCCGGCAAAACCCTTAAGGTTCTAACTCTAGGGTGCGCGTGAAGATCTTCCCCCTACCGATCCACGTCCCAACGCCTCGCTGTGAATCTAAGCTACACGATGAACACAAGGGACGCAAGATATATACTAGTTCGGGCTACCGTTGTGGTGTAATACCCTACTCTAGTTTGTGGTGTGGTGGATTGCCTCAGGGGCTGATGATGAACAATATAGAGGAAGAACATCCTCGCGAGAGGTGTTCTTGGGCTAGTGCGGTGTTCTACTCAGGTGGGTTCGATCGTCTCTGGATCAGATGCGAACTCCCTCTCCCTACTATGGTGGCTATATCTATATGTAGAGGCACTGGTCCACTTCCCAAATATTAAGCGGGAAGGGAGCCAACAACGGCCGTTTTGAAGGGGAACATCTAGTACAAGTTATCCTGACTAAAGTTGGTCTTCGACTACCAAAGGCACTGGTGATGACGCCGTCTTGGGCTCCACAGTGACCTCCGTCCTGCCGCTTTGCTGGTCTTGGTCTCGTTGCACCGAAATGGTAACCTATGCTTGATGCCTTGGTACTCCGCGCCTGCGCTTGCGCCCTTTGGACCAAAGAGGAAACATGGACACTGCGCAGGCTGGCGCCCGCCTGCTCTCGATCGTCATGGCTTGTGTCATGGGCACCTCACAAGGTGCCCCTGCCTTGATCTATCCGCCTGCTTGCGAGCCTGCCTGGTGAGGACACCCTTGAGGAAGCCTTGCGTTGTCTGACCCACGAGGCTTTGCCCCTCGCGAGGGTCTTGAGCTTGAGTTGATGAAGATGGGCCGTATTGGGCCACCCCTTGAGCCACACCGCAGGCCGCAAGCAGGTAGGTCTGGGGACCCCCGTTCCCAGAACACCGACAGTAGCCCCCGGGCCCAAGGCGCGCTCGGACTATGTGTCACCCCGGCTTAGAGAAACCGAAACGCCCCGTATTCCAGCCCAGAGATCGAGGAGAAGTCTTCTGGAATACTGCACTGCTTAGCGTATAACAAACCAGCTTTCTATTATTACACGAATATGAATACAAGGTCTCTGATATTACAATGAATAACATCGGTACGACGACACTACGCCATGCTCAGTTGCTCTATGCAAGCAGCAGAATAACTCGAAGCAGCAGAATAACTCTAGCAGCGGAACAACAACGGCAGTGGTGAACTCCACTCCACAGGGACTCTGACTGGAATGCTTATCCTAGCTCGCACGTACAGAAACCATGACAAGCAAGCAATCAAGTCCAGCATGACCTGCAAACTGGCATGACACGCTAAGTCAGTACATTGAATGTACTTGCGAGCTGACAATAACCAGAAGCATTCAAGATAGACAACAGCATGGCAATTATAGGTTAAACATGAATTATCATGAGATCATCAGAATAACATGGCATGACCAACCTAAACATGATACAACTAACCCAACATGAACATATTAATCCGACAATACTAGCATGCAACATAATAACACCATATGCACCACTTATCCTGCTTGGCCTACCTTCATAACCAACACATGCATCACTTAGCAACCTCGGACATCACACGATCATCTCAAGATCAAATCAAGCTTGGTATAAACAATACCGTAGCGATCATTAAATGACCACAAGGAGCTTGATCTTGACCCACGATTCTCGCACAACATCACGAATATCCAACAACTCGGTATCCTTGATACCACAGTGATCTTTACGGCAATCACAACCACGACCAACACTTGGTCTCAAACCGTGATCCTTACGGCAATCACAACCCGACCAATAAATGGCCCATGATCCTTACGGCAATCACAACCAACTTATCTCACCATTGAACCGGGGTTCTCATTAATCAAGTTATTCTTATTACTGTTGACTCATGGTGTACCCTACTTTCGACCTGGGCCCTTATCCGCGGGTGCGGCTATTGATAGATTTAATATACACTCTGCAGAGGTTTGTACACTGTACCCACACTACGGAACCCATGGTCTCGCACTCCCATTCGGGTGGACCAACGGCGTTGCGACAAAACCGTCCTACTGCCATGACACTCTCCCGGCCACTCCGACTCACTCCCCTCTGGGCTAAGTCATGGGTGGCCCCGTGCCTACCTCCAGACACCTCAAACCACCATCGTGGCAACGATCCAATCTGGGACCCAAAAACTTAACTCAACAACGGGCACACAAGGCTTATGTCTGCCTACCTGATCAGGGTAGCGCGCGCCCATAACCTTCCCTCGTTGGAGGCACTGGCGAGAGGCACGACAATAGACCGCATTAGTACCGTACCATTCTGGTAAGCGTGGTTGCACTGGTCAGCATTATTTCAGTGGCACCATGACTCAGCCAATAGTTGTTCAAGTTCAATTTAATCCGGTTAACTTGAACGCAAATATGCTGAGTCATGATAAAATGCATGAACACGATATCAACATAATCATGAGGGTATCACATAACTATCCACCATATCAACAATAAATCATATCCACTGAGCATTGCATACTAACTAGCATGACCATCACCAACATCAACATGTCGTACTAGCAAGCATAAACATATGAGAGGAGATACTAGCAGGTAGAACATGATAACAGAGTACAAGACAACATAGCACAAAAGTGAACATGCAAATCTAAACATCACCGGAACAACGATAACCATCTTTACAACAAGCAAACATTTGATAAAGATTCAAGTTGAAAACCATGGCTACTTCATGACTATCATGCAAGTGGGTATTGTGGCTTGCCTGGGGTGGAAGAAATCACCGGGAGGAAGTGTTAGAAACTCGCAGAACGAATCGCCAGAAAATGTTCTCTCCCGGAGGGGGCCGAATAAGGGCAAGGGCATAATGGTCATTTTAACAGTGTCAAACCATAGTGAAAGCATGACCAACAGAACGGGATCGAAGAAATGAAGAAGTGAGCGTTGGTTTCACCTCATTTGGAGTTACGGATAAAAAGATACAGACGTTTAAAACTCAGGGACTAATCTATAAAAATACTTCTACAAATAGGTCCCTGGTAGTTTTAAATCGAACGCGTCTTTCTGAGAATACGTTTTCAAATCAGGAAAACGGCTTCGCGGCAGGCGCCTCCACTTAAATGACATGGCGAAGACTAGTCAAAGAGGCAGCAGCGGGGCCGGGCGGCAGGGTCGCTGCCAGGTGGGGTCACGGGGCCCTCCTGGCCAGGTCAAGGCTCACCTGGCCGTCTCCTTCTTCTCCCGCTTGGGCGCTCGACCGGCCGAGGTAGGGGCCTCCCCGACGGCGATTGCTGGCGACTCTGGCCACCGCAGACGATGGCCGACCCACCCAAAAGCTCAGAGCGGAGAGGCGCATCAGCTGGTGGTCTCCGTTGACGGCGAGCGGTGCTGCAGAGAGGGCAGCAAGGCCCGCAGCGGAGAGGTCTTTGGTCTCCGATGGGCATGGGGTTCTGGAGGTGGAAACGGACGGGCGGCGAGCCGGAAAGGGTCGCCGGGGTGTGGCGCATCCACCTAGGATGCGCACGGGGTGCGGGGGAAGGGCTACGGGCAGGAATGGATGAGGGGATCGGCGGCGGCTAAGGCGGCCATTGGAGGCTCAGGAGCTCCTGGAGCTTGGGGAAGAGCAAGGGCGGGGCTAGAGGAGGTTCAGGAGGCTAGTGGTGAGCTCAAACGGCTCGGGGGAAGGCCATTTATAGGCGGGGCGAGGGCCACGGCCTCGGGTGCCGCCGGGCACGTCCGACCGAAGCTCTAGTGACGGCTAGCGGGCATGGGAGGGCATGGAGAAGGCGACGAGCGAGAGAGCGGACGAGCCGCAGAGGTCACGGAGTCGAGGGGAGCAGAGGAAGAGGCCAATCGCCATTAAAGCTCGGTCGGCCACAGTGCGCCCGTGGGCGTTCGGTGGCGAGCGTCGATGAGCGTCTGTGAGGAAATGGACAGAGGGGGAGATGGCTCCAGGGGGACGGCGACGATGCGAGGAACATGTTGGACATACTCACAAGCGCGAAGCCGATGAGAGGGGGAGGGGCCCGAGCAAGAAACCATCCAGCTCACGTCCATGGCATGCCAGAGAGGCGGTCACTGCGCGCACTGGCGCACACAGTGCCACAATCGATTCCAAACGATGTCTGGGGGTTTGTCCTTCCTTGGGATGTTGCAACTGAGGTGGTAACTTGGTGAAAAAGGCTCGGGTTAAAAGGTTAGTGAGCTCTGAAGTTTACTGCAGTAAACTTTATCAGCTCAATGTGATCAACAGGGATATGCTATGGGCCAAATAAGTTGTCTCATGTGTTCAGCTAAGGAGGGACTACAGTCCTGGGGAGTTTGAGGAAAAATGGACCAAGATAAATCATAGTTGCTTCACAGCTGCTTATTTGGTCCAGAAATGAAGATCATGATGGTGCACTCATATGGAGTGTCCACTTGAGCTCAAATTGGGCAAGCCTTAGTCATTTGGTCATATGAAGATGCTCAAAAAGTCTCATACCATTTGGCAAAGCAAAACTTGTACTGGCTTCACAAACATCTCCTCTGGACAGAAACTTGGAATAATATTGGTTGTCAAATGGATCAATGGAATGATGCCAAAATGGGTTGAGAGATGTTTTATGGGTATAAGAATGATTTGGTAATTTATCAGGATTTTTGAAGCAATATAAAATATACTTGCTTCACAACCTGAAAATATTGCCAGAAACAACAATGTGCTCCTGTGCTCACATAGATAATTGCATGGGGCTGCAAATGGGTGGAGGGAATTAATATGAGCACATTAAGAAGTGTGCAAAAGTTCAAATCATTTGGGTACTCCTAGCTAGTACTTCCTTCACAAAGCCTTCTGTTTGACAGAAACTTTGAAAATTCACAGAGGAAGATTGGCTACGCAAATAAAGTTGAACTTGTGCATGAGGCAATTATTTGGACATATAAACATGCCCAAAAAGGTTGGGACCCACTAGGAAATATATAAATGACACTTCCTTAACAAAGTGCCATTCTGGGCAGAATAGAAAAAATAATAAGGGGAATTTTTTGAAAATGGCAATGAAACGTTTTGCCATATTTGATCAAGATATGACCTAAACAATTTATGAGAATTATTTGGGAATTTTAGGAGTGAGGGAAATATAGGTTGCTTCACAACCTAGGGCAATTTGAGTTATTCCTTTAACAGAAAAGGAATATTCCAAATAAAAATAATATTAGGATTTGGGCTAGGATAGAAATGACAGGGTCTAGGGAAAGATTTGGGAATGACAAGCCACTCTGGAAGCAAAGAAGGGGACATCTTCTTCAGTTTCCAGGCCACCAAACCATGAAAAAGAAAAAACCAGGCAAAAACCTCGGAAAAACAAAAGAAAAAGAAAGGGCCAAAAATCAGGCTGTCACAAACCTTACCCCCTTAAAGAAATCTCGTCCTTGAGATTTGGTTGCTCAGGGAACAAGTATGAATATTCTGACTTAAGGAAACCGTTTCCAACTCGGGTATCCTTTTTCCTTTTTTGTTGTTCCCAACTAAATTTTTATCTGACTGGCCCTAGGGTGGTTTGATTCACTGTATCCTTCTTCTGACAGATCTTACCTTGCTTATTCATGTTTATACAGGATCCAATTTCTTTTTAGATCTGCTGACTAGCTGAGTGTGATTTGGTTATCACGACTGAAATGTATGTCCGTCTCACAAATCCAAAAGTGATTTCCGCTGGGTGTGCCACCTTGCACTAACAAACTTTCATGAAATGATGATCAGAATTTTCTGATGAAAACTCAAGTTCTGACTCATTGCATTGGGTTTCTCCACTAAATGCAGGTCCTTTGGGTTCCAAACAGTGAGTTAAAACATAATTGTTTCCTAACAGATTCTGACTCATCGCGGAAGTTTCTGAATCATCTTAACTGGTTCCATCGTCATGAGTATCGGATCCGTAATAAATATTTGATTGTCTCCTGTCGCGGCCAGCATAAAGGGTTTGGCATGTATGATAATATCTGCAGACTTGACTGACGGTGGTTTTGACGGCATTTTTTTTGTTCACGACAAGCTATCCATGATGATTCATATAAGTGAGGACTCAGGCTTCCAGACTGTTATTCCTCATGCCGATTACTCATGCTGTAGGCATATCCATGAGGATCAATACCGACTTAGCCTGTTCAGGGAATCTGCACCATGGGGGTCGTGTACTATTTTCATACCTGCCTCACTGGTCTTGCTCCTTCATTATTGTTTTCTTGGTCTGCATCCTTGGTTGAAAGAGCTGGGCCATATTGTTTCTTTGTATGACCATAGGTACTGTCGGTGCAACTTTTCGGCAATTGTATTTTATCCTCATTCTTATGATAAGGTAACCCATTAAATGGCAGGTTCAACACCTCTCAAGTTCTGGTCGCAGGAAAATGATCATCCGGAACCCTTGCAAGAAATCGGCAAATAAATCTGTAGCCACCAGAACAGTCTTTACGACTCTGATCTGGGACATTACTGAAATAACTCAACCATGGCTCGGGACGGCCGAAAAGCAGCTCAGGGCACGAGACCGGGTCGATAAGAAGAAGGTGGCAGCTCCCTAAAATAGCCAAAAAGCAGCTATAGGGCTACTATCACAAAAAGAAACTCAACAGCTGTACGAGACAGCCAAAAAGCAGCTCAGACTCGTGACAGTTGTTGAAGAGAGAAACAAAAATCGGCATCCACCCCAGATAGCTAGGAACAGCTCAGATCACAGGCGTGGTGCCATCATTGGAGAAAAAGGGGACAAGGGCTCAACAGGATCATTTTCGAGGTTCACAGGTACTTGTACTGAGCTCATTGATGTCGTCAGTCCTCATAATCCTTTGTCACACTATGGTGTATACTGGCTTTCTTCTATTAACCATCCTCACGTGGTTATCAGATCCTCATAGGAGTGACTTGTAAGATCTTGGTGGTATGCTCACCACATATATATGAGAACCTGATTCCGAGACAGACATGCATTCTGACTGATTCTTGCTTCTGACCAAAATGTTGTGGATCTAATTCTTGGGATTCACTGCCATATGCTATCAATTCACAGCGTACTACCTTGTACCAATGTCTTACTGAGGAATATTTGCTGGCTTGTGATCGAAACTTTCATCGGACAGCTTGCTGAAGAAGACTGGGTATCGTGCTTCAAAAGCTTACCCCCTTAAAGACTTTGCTGGGGAAAGACACAGTACCTTATGCCGGAAGCTTTTGCGGTTGCTTATTGAAGAAGGCAGAGTACCTTGCTCAAGAAGTCATCCATGTATCATACTGACGAAGATAGATGAATCTTGCCTTGGAAGCTTCTCTGGTATCTTGCGAGGGAAAAGTGGGTTTCTTACACCAGAAACTTCTTATTGTGATATGCGGACCGATTTCCACATATACATACCATATTTTTTCTTGCTTCCAGGTAAATCGAGTTCAAAACTCATCCTCAATGAAAAATTAAACTTGTATCTGAGCCATACCTTTGATAATATTCTGTCAACCTTGCACACAATTTATCTTCTTGCTGATTTAATCATTTTGTTGTGATGAGTGCATGCTAATACAAACTTTATACTGATATTCATCCAGGATTTCTTTTGTATTCAGACGAGATATTCCAATTTCACCGCAGTCTTCTGACAATTCCATTTTGTTTAGCTGAGTTTCCAAATATATGTATTTCTTGTTGACTCTTTGGGTCCATTGTCGGATGACGAGCAACTTTAATAGGGGAAAATTTGTAACACCGAAGGCCCAAATAAAGGAACAACAGAAATGACTAAAACCAAAAGCACACAAGCATACTACTAATATAATTAATCAAGCAATCACCACATATTACTGCTACTCACCCAATAATATGCATGCACACCTAAGCACACAAATCTCGCGGAAACTCCCGTATTGCGGTCTAATATGTTGTGGCGGTGTGCACGAGGATGAATAACAGTGTGGAAGAATTGGTGCAAACAGCGCTACACCAAGTGCTAGTTTAGCCAGATAGCAACTTGGACTAGCTCGGAGGCGAGGACGTACTCGGTAATCATGTAGTGGGACACGAAGGTCGCAATTACATTATTATCAAGTGGACGGAAAAAGATCCATACTCGTCCAAGAAATAGGATAGCGGGGAAAAACTGAGGCTGCTGACATTGCCCTTTCTTGATAACTAAGATCATTAAGGGTTGCCAGCACGACAAAATAAAAGAACGATCCAGGATGGAAGCATGTCCATCACCGAAACGATAGGTGGGGCTGAAAGAAAGACATCGGCGCGATACCTGAGCACCATTTTTGCAAACAGTGACGGGATCACTTGGCATCACTCTGCTGGGACAGAAATGACACCAAACACTGAAGGAAAAAGGAACTGGAGAAATGCAAAGGTTGAGCTGTAGTGGAACCGAATCGATGCCAACTACACTCACCAGATAAACCGTTAGTACAAATACTAAGGCTATATGCACGCTATGCAATAAACAAATGCAACAACCAAATGTAATAAACAAAGTGGGGTCTATACTACCGCTTTCTAACGTTCGCGCGGTCTAGCACGTCCTACAGCCAGACCTGCTCTGATACCAAGCCTGTGGTACCCTGGCACAGAGAAACCGAAACGCCCTGTATTCCAGCCCAGAGATCAAGGAGAAGTCTTCTGGAATACGACACTGCTTAGCATAGAACAAACCAGCTTTCTATTATTACACGAATATGAATACAAGGTCTCCGATATTACAATGAATAACATCGGTATGGCGACACTACGCCATCCTCAGTTGCTCTATGCAAGCAGCAGAACAACTCGAAGCAACGGAATAACTCTAGCAGGGGAACAACGACGGCGGTGGTGAACTCCACTTTGCAGGGACTCTGACTGGAACGCTTATCCTAGCTCGCATGTACGGAAACCACGACAAGCAAGCAATCAAGTCCAGCATGACCTGCAAACTGGCATGACACGCCAGGTCAGTACATTGAATGTACTTGCATGCTCACAATAACCAGAAGCATTCAAGACAGACAACAACATGGCAATTACAGGTTAAACAGGAATTATCATGAAATCATCAGAATAACATGGCATGACCAACCTAAACACGATACAGCTAACCCAACATGAACATATTAATCCGACAATACTAGCATGCAACATAATGATACCATATGCACCACTTATCCTGCTCGGGCTACCTTTGTAACCAACACATGCATCACTTACCAACCTCGGACATGACACGATCATCTCAGGATCAAATCAAGCTTGGTATAAACAATACCGTAGCGATCATTAAATGACCACAAGGAGCTTGATCTTTACCCACGATTCTCGCACAACATCACGAATAAACAACAACTCGGTATCCTCGATACCAAAGTGATCTTTACGGTGATCACAACCACGACCAACACTTGGTCTCAAACCGTGATCCTTACGGCGATCACAACCCAACCAATAAATGGCCCATGATCCTTACGACGATCACAACCAACTTATCTCACCATCGAACCGGGGTTGTCATTAATCAAGTTATTCTTATTACTGTTGACTCATGGTGTACCCTACTTTCGACCTGGGCCCTTATCCACGAGCGCGGCTATCGATAGATTTAATATACACTCTGCAGAGGTTTGTACCCACACTACGGTGTTTCGACAAAACCGTCCTACTGCCATGACTCTCTCCCGACCACTCTGACTCACTCCCCTCCGGCCTAAGTCATGGGTGGACCTATGCCTACCTCAAGACACCTCAAACCACTATCGTAGCAACGATCCACTCTAGGACCCAAAAACTTAACTCAACAACGGGCACAACAGGCTTATGTCCGCCTACCTGATCAGGGTAGCGCGCGTGTTGGGTAACGTAGTAATTTCAAAAAAAATCCTATGCACATGCAAGATCATGGTGATGGCATAGCAATGAGAGAGGGAGTGTATGTTTATACCCTTGAAGATCGCTAAGCGGAAGCGTTTATCAAAGCGGTTGATGTAGTCGTACGTCTTCAGGATCCGACCGATCCAAGTACCAAACGCACGGCACCTTCGAGTTCTGCACACGTTCAGCTCGATGACATCCTCGCCTTCAAGATCCAGCAAGACAGGCGAAGTAGTAGATGAGTTCCAGCAGCACGACGGCATTGTGACGGTGTTGGTGAAGAACAATCTCCGCAGGGCTTCGCCTAAGCACTACGGAAACTATGACGGAGGATAAACTAGAGGGTACGGGGTTGCCGGCACACGGCTTGGTGTTTCTTGATCTCTTTGGTGCTAGCCCTACCCCTCTATTTATATGTTGAGCCTTGGGGTCGAAACTTGGAGTAAAAGCCTCCACAAAGTCGGTTTCACCCGAAAGGCAAGAGTCCTTCTCGGACTCCAGGGCCAGACGCCAGGGTTCCCGGCGTCTGGACCCAGACGCCAGGGACCCTGGCGTCTGGCCCCTGGACTCCGCAAAACTTCCTTTTTGCGCTTTCCAAAAACCTTGTGGGCTTTCCCCTTTGGCCCAAATAACGTGTTCTCGTACCCAAACATTTCGGGAATCATCCGGAACCCCTTCCGGTGAATTCCGGAACCCTTCCGAGGATCAAACACTATTATCCTATATATCAAAATTTATCTCTGGACCATTTTGGAGTTCCTCGTCATGTCCATGATCTCATCCGGGACTCCGAACAACATTTGGTTACCAACATACATAACTCATATAATACTATATCGTCAACGAAACGTTAAGCGTGCGGACCCTACGGGTTCGAGAACTATGTAGACATGACGGAGACACGTTTCCGGTCAATAACCAATAGCGGGACCTGGATGCCCATATTGGCTCCCACATATTCTACGAGATCTTTATTGGTCAAACCGCATAACAACATACGTTGTTCCCTTTGTCATCGGTATGTTACTTGCCCGAGATTCGATCGTCGGTATCTCAATACCTAGTTCAATCTCGTTACCGGCAAGTCTCTTTACTCGTTCCATAATACATCATCCCGCAACTAACTCATTAGTTGCAATGCTTGCAAGGCTTTAAGTGATGTGCATTACCGAGTGGGCCCAAAGATACCTCTACGACAATCGGAGTGACAAATCCTAATCTCAAAATACGCCAACCCAACAAGTACCTTCGGAGACACCTGTAGAGCACCTTTATAATCACCCAGTTACGTTGTGATGTTTGGTAGCACACAAAGTGTTCCTCCGATAAACGGGAGTTGCATAATCTCATAGTCATAGGAACATGTATAAGTCATGAAGAAAGCAATAGCAACATAGTAAACGATCGAGTGCTAAGCTAACGGAATGGGTCAAGTCAATCACATCATTCTTCTAATGATGTGATCTTTGATCAACGAGCTAGTCAAGTAGAGGCATACTAGTGACACTCTGTTTGTCTATGTATTCACACAAGTATTATGTTTCCGGTTAATACAATTCTAGCATGAATAATAAACATTTATCATGATATAAGGAAATAAATAATAACTTTATTATTGCCTCTAGGGCATATTTCCTTCAGCGCGCCCATAACCTTCCCTCGTTGGAGGCACCGGCGAGAGTCACGACAATAGACCGCATTAGGACCGTCCCATACCGGTAAGCGTGGTTGCACTGGTCAGCATCGTTTCAGCGGCAGCATGACTCAGCCAACAGTTTTTTAAGTTCAATTTAATTCGGTTAACTTGAATGCAAATCTGCTGACTCATGATAAAATGCATGAACATGATATCAACATAATCATGAGGGTATCACATAACTATCCACCATATCAACAATAAATCATATCCACTGAGCATGGCATACTAACTAGCATGACCATCACCAACATCAACATGTACTACTAGCAAGCATAAACATATGAGAGGATATACTAGCAGGTAGAACATGATAACAGAGTACAAGACAACATAGCATAAAAGTGAACATGCAAATCTAAAAATCACCGGAATAACGATAACCATCTTTACAACAAGCAAACATTTGATAAAGATTCAAGTTGAAAACCATGGCTACTGCATGACTATCATGCAAGTGGGTATTGTGGCTTGCCTGGGGTGGAAGAAATCACCGGGATAAAGTGTGAGAAACCCGCGGAACGAATCACCGGAAAACATTCTCTCTCAGAGGGGGCTGAATAAGGGCGAGGGCATGGTGAAAGCATGACCAGCATAACGGGATCGACGAAACAAAGAAGTGAGCATTGGTTTCACCTCATTTGGAGTTACGGATAAAAAGATACGGACATTTGAAACTCAGGGACTAATCTGTAAAAACACTTCTACAAATAGTTCCCTGGCAGTTTTATACCAAACGCGTCTTTCTGAGAATACGTTTTCAAATCAGGAAAACAGCTTTGCGGCGGGCGCCTCCACTTAAATGACGTGGCGAAGACTAGTCAAAGAGGCAGCAGCGGGGCGGGGTGGCAGGGTCGCTGCCAGGTGGGGTCGCGTGGCCCTCCTGGCCAGGTCAACAGCCACCTGGGTGTCTCCTTCTTCTCCCGCTCGGGCGCCGACCGGCCGAGGCAGGGGCCGCCCCGACGGCAATTGCCGGCGGCTCTGGCCACCGCAGACGACGGCCGACCTAGAAGCTCAGGGCGGAGAGGCGCATCGGCTGGTGGTCTCCGTTGATGGCGAGCGATGCTGTAGAGAGAGCAGCAAGGCCCGCGGCGGAGAGGGCTTCAGTCTCCGGTGGGCATGGGGTTCTGGATGTGGAAACGGACGCGCAGGAAGCCGGGGAGGGTCGCCGGGGTGTGGCGCATCCACCCAGGATGCGCACGTGGTGCGGGGGAAGGGCTACGGGCAGGAATGGACGAGGGGTTCGGCGGCGGCTAAGGCGGCCATTGGAGGCTCGGGAGCTCCTAGAGCTTGGGGAAGAGCAAGGGTGGGGCTAGAGGAGGTTCAGGAGGCTAGTGGTGAGCTCAAACGGCTCGAGGGAAGGCCATTTATAGGCGGGGCGAGGGGCACGGCCTCGGGTGCCGCCGGGCACGTCCGGCCGCAGCTCTAGCGACGGCCAGCGAGCACGGGAGGGCACGGGGAAGGCGACAAGCGAGAGATTGGACGAGCCGCAGAGATCACGGAGTCGAGGGTAGCAGAGGAAGAGGCCAATCGCCATTAAATCTTGGTCGGCCATAGTGCGCCCGAGGGCATTCGGCGGCGAGCGTCGGTGAGGAAACGGACGGATGGGGAGAGGGCTCCGGGAGGACGGAGACGACGCGGGGAACACGCTGGACATACTCATGAGCGTGAAGTCTATGAGAGGCGGAGGGGCCCGAGCAAGAAACCATCCAGCTCGCGTCCATGGCATGCCAGAGAGGCGGTCACCGCGCGCACTGGCACACACATTGCCACAATTGTTTCCAAACGATGTCTGGGGGTTTGTCCTTCCTGGGGAGGTTGCAACTGAGGTGGTAACTTGGTGAAAAAAGCTCTGGTTAAAAGGTTAGTGAGCACTGAAGTTTACTGCAGTAAACTTTAACAGCTCAATATGATCAACAGGGATATGCTATGGGCCAAATAAGTTGTATGGGGTGTTTAGCTATGGAGGGACTACAGTCCTGGGGAGTTTGAGGAGAAATGGACCAAGATAAATCATAGTTGCTTCACAACTGCTTATTTGGTCCAGAAATGAAGATCATGATGATGCACTCATATGGAGTGTCCACTTGAGCTCAAATTGGGCAAGGCTTAGTCATTTGGTCATATGAAGATGCTCAAAAAGTCTCATACCATTTGGCAAAGGAAAACGGGTAGTTGCTTCACAAACATCTCCTCTGGACAGAAACTTGGAATAATATTGGTGGTCAAATGGATCAATGGAATGATGCCAAAATGGGTGGACAGATGTTTTATGGGTATAAGAATGATCCGGTAATTTATCAGGATTTTTGAAGCAATATAAAATATACTTGCTTCACAACCTGGAAATATTGCCAGAAACAAAGATTTGCTCATGTTCTCACATAGATAATAGGATGGGGCTGCAAATGAGTGGAGGGGATTAATATGAGCACATTAAGGAGTGTGCAAAATTTCAACTCATTTGGGTACTCCTAGCTAGTACTTCCTTCACAAAGCCTTCTGTTTGACAAAAACTTTGAAAATTCACAGAGAAAGATTGGCCAGGCAAATAAAGTTGAACTTATGCATGAGGCAATTATTTGGACATATAAACATGCCCAGAAATGTTGGGAGCCACTGGGAAAAATATAAATGACACTTCCTTCACAAAGTGCTATTCAGGGCAGAATAGCAAAAAGAATATTGGGGAATCATATTTGAACATGGCAATGAAACTTTTTGCCATATTTGATCAAGATATGACCCAGAAAATTTATGAGAATTATTTGGGAATATTAGGATTGAGGGAAATATAGGTTGCTTCACAACCTAGGGCAATTTGAGTTATTCCTTTAACAAAAAAGGAATATTCCCAATAAAAATAATATTGGGATTTGGGCTAGGATGGAAATGACAGGGTCTAGGGAAAGATTTGGGAATGACAAGCCACTCTGGAAGCAAAGAAGAGGGCATCTTCTTCAGTTTCTAGGCCACAAAGCCACGAAAAAGAAAACTCACGCAAAAACCTCGGAAAAACAAAAGAAAAAAAGGGCCAAAAATCAGGCTGTCACAGACTTGGCTTAGCAGTGAAGCGAAAGGGGAAGTGCGGAGCGCCGCGGGCCCCAACAGCCTGTGGCCTTGGTCACCGCGTGGCGGTTGATTGGACATGGGCATCTTCGCTTCCCCACGCTGCCTCGACAACTGCCCGATTTGACGAGTCCCTGCATGGAAAATGTGTCATGATTACCTGCGATCGCAGAGGCCAACATTTGGCCTCCTCTGGACTATAAGTGCGGTGAAGCGCGAGCCCCCATAGTCCATCTCTTCTCGCTCCGCTCGCATCTTCTTCCTTGCTCCTTCTCCATCTTGTCGCCAATGGCACCGATCCATCGGTTCTCAGCCGAGGAGAAAGGAAAGGCGCCCCCGAGAGGGGCCCGACCCGCTCCCGCCAAAGAAGCGACCGGTCCCCAGCCGCCGTGACGAGGTTGCTCGGCCGGAGACGTCGAGGCCTTGGTATGAGCGGCCACCCCCTGGGTTTCCACTACCTCTGTACGCCCGGGCTGAGGGCCCTGGAGAGGAAGACGCCGATTGGTGTCGCCTACGCCATCGGCGGCGTCGATGAGTTGTGGCGGTGTGTGCCATCGCTCCTGGAGTCCACGCCGCGGACTCCTCTCGTGAGCTCGTACTTCACGCAGCCATGCCTCCACGCTCCTGGATACGCCTTCCTCCTTCCTTTTCCTTCGAGATGCCGCCGAGGGGGCCTCTTGAGCTCTGGCTACAGCACGCCGACTGCGGTACCCCCGCGACCAGGCAAGCGGAGATCGAGGTCTTCGCTCCGGGCAAGGTCTACATGACCCGGGGCTGGGGCGAGATCGCTCGGGTCTGCAGAAGAGGAGGTGCCCTCGTGATTCATCTCGAATACGACGGCGCCTCCCTGATGCTCTTTAAGGTCTTCGACGCGGAAGGACGGCGGCTGGAGTCCTGCCCAGAGGAGGCGGCTAGGACGTTGGTATGGCAAGGCTAGGCCTGCCCTCCGCTTCCTCAGCGGCTCCTCTGGCAGCAGCGGAGATGCTGGGGAGTCCAGCGACTCTCCCGAGTTTCTCGTGACCCCAGAGACGAGCGACGACAGCTACGAGCCCCCGAGCTCATGTCGCGCCCGGAGCAAGGCAGCTGCATCAGGCCACCGACGAGGCTGATCTGGATGGGGTTGGTGCCGGCGCTTGGTGGCCCACTGTTGATGATGGCTTAGGCCATGGAGGCACATGTAGTTAGGGCTCCTTAGGATCTATGTCTTTTGTTCCCTGCGAGGAATCGAGGAAATACCCCGCGGGGGCGTGTAAAGTGTCTGCAATGTCTTTTGTTGATATCATCCTTATAATAAAGTGGTGCAAGATGCTTGTCCTGTCTCGGCTCGGTTCCCCCTTTCTAACCTTGCGACGGCTTGGTGCTCTACGCTGACAGGTCCCGGTCCCCAGGCAGGCTTTAGCTGTCACTGGTATGCCAGGTTGCGATGTCGTGGTCAAGGCCAGGAGGTGAGCGGCCCGAGGTCCAGTAAGAGCCCCAGAGGCGCGATGCTCAGGAGGTCCCCTTTAGCGCTCAAGCAGCCTCCAAAAGGCGAGAAAGGAAGGCAATGTAGCCGTCATAGAGCTGCATTGAGTGAGGGTTTGGTGTCGCATCGATTAGCTACTCCAGGAGCGAGACTTATCTCGAAAGCTTGGAGTCGTTCCTTCGCGAGGTGCCGGAACTGCGTATCGGCAGCTGGGATGTCGCTGGGTCAGGCTTTCGTGAGCTTCTCCTCCCTTTCCCGCACTCTCCTTCGTGCTCTATGTCCTCAGGTCTCGGCCCTCGAGCGAGCTCAGCCGCCGCTGGTATGCCAGGTCGCAATGTCGTGGACAAGGCCAGGGGGTGAGGGCTGGAGAGCCAGTAAGAGCTCCTGAGTCGCGATGCTCAGGAGCCCGCCTTTTAACGTGCGAGCGGATCACATGGGTGAGGGGGAGAGAGAGAGCTCGTGACGCCCCCGCACGTTATTCCTTATGTGGACCCTGTAAACCAACACGAGGGAAGCAAGTATTGCCATTACGATTGCCGGCCAGCCATTGGTTGCTCTAAGTGAGTGATGAGGGCACTGAGGGCCTGCTGAGGTAGTGCTTTGCGGGGCTGCTTCGGCCAGAGCTCGACCACTCAGATTTGTCGACGTTGCAGGGACAGACCCATGTGCAAGCGCTGTGCTAGTGCGAGCGGCTCCAAGGGCAGATGTCAATCGAGCAGGCGATTATCACGAGCAGGTTAAGCATGAAGGCAAACAAAATTAGATAGATGCAGGAAGGATACATGCCACTGGGTCAGGCCCGAGCGGCTTGGGGATAATGCAGCCCGAGGGGTGCCCCATAGTAAGGTAAACTAAAGACATAAGAAAATGGATTCATGCCGCAGGGACGGACCCACACGACCTGGGAATAATGCAACCCTGAGGGCGCTCCCAGCTGAAACGAAACTCGAAAGGTGTCACCTGATATCATTGCGAAGCGGGTGTTGGAGTAGCTGACGATGTGCGGTGAAGAAGCCGATCCTTAGGAGCCACCGGAGTCCTGAGCCTTGGGAGGCTCTGGGGGTCCGGGCAGCTCCTCAAGGTCCATCTCCATCTCCGCCAGGAACGCGCGGTGCCTGGCCTCCTGAGCTTCCAGAATGCTCCGCATTAGGCGCTGGTGAGCAGCAGCCACGTTCGGCAGGCCGAGAGGCATTCAAAGGTAGCTGTGTGGGGGACCATCGCAGCGTCCCACGCGCGAAGGCCGGAAACGCTCCTAAGACGTGACTTGGTGGAGCCCTGGGTAGTCGATGCAGATGCCTAGCCCACCATCCTCACCTGGATGGGGATCTACGACGGGTAGGCGGCGATTGCCGCGCATGACTCTTGATTCCTGCAGCTCCTAGATGAGCATGGTGATGAACTCCTGAGGATTGGGCCCTCCTTGCCTCATGCCTTCCTGAGGGAAATGTGCCGCGAAGCACGCCTCCAATTGGTGCCTGAGCGTCTCCCTCGTGATCTTGGCAATGTCTGAGGCCCTCCTGGAGAGAGCCCCCGAGCCTTGCCCGAGGAGGGCGCCGGGCGCGCCTTCCTATGCGATGGAGGGAGGCGCCCCATGGATGGGTGCAAATCCTGATGCGGCGCCTTCGGAGACGCCTGCCTCCTGAGGCCTTGAGCTGGGTGATGTCTTCTTCTTCTTCTTGGGAATTTCCTCGAGAGGGTTCTCATTCTTGTTGTCTGGGTCCTCAACTGACGCAGCCTGGAAGGCACGCTCGAGAGAGCACACCGCATCCTTCTCTTCGCAGGGGATTGTGATGACTCCGCCGCTTCCCGGCATCTTGAGGACATTGTAACCATGGTGAGTCACCGCCATGATTTTGGCCAGGGCTGGATACCCAAGGATGGCGTTGTATAGCAGGCGAATGTGGGTAACGTCAAAGTCGACGAGCTCGGTACGGTAGTTCTTGCGCTGTTCAAAGGTGACAGGGAGGCGGACCTGCCCTATCAGAGTGGTGGAGACGTCAGTGACTCCTGAGAAAGGCTTGGTCGATTGAAGCTGGTCAGATGGCACTCGGAGATTGTTGAATGTCTCGACGGACAGAACGTTGAGCCCTGTGCCGCCATCAATGAGGGTCCTGGTAACTTGCACATTGCTGATGACTAGGGAACAAAGCAGTGGGAGGACACCGGCTGTAGCCGCACACTTGAGTTGATCCACTAAGCTGAACGTGATGGCACATGTGGACCACCTGAGGGGGCGCGTGGCCTCGAGCTTGGGGAGGACTGCGTTCACCTCGCGAGCAAACTGCTTGAAGATGCGCTGAGAGGCTGGGGCCTGAGCACCGCCCAAGATGCAAGCGATACCACGGGGCTCGTGGAAGCCCCCAGCTCCCTCGTCCTGATGATGGTCATCATTCCTTCTTGGCGGTGGAGGTAGAGGCCGAAGGCCTGCGTTGCCCTGCGGGCGATCCTCGCGAGGCTGATCCCTCCAAGCCCCCTCGCAAGGCTGGTCCTGCCAGCGGTCCTCGTGAGGTCGGTCACGCCACCATTGGTGAGGGCCTTGGTCGTCCCATCGTCCTCCACCTCTTCCTCCTCCTCGGTCGTAGCCCTGATCGTTGCGCTCGGGGCGTCGATCGATACATCATTCTCGCACGGCCCTGAGCTCTTGGCATCCGTTGGTGTTGTGGGTGTTGAGGTCGTGGTATACGCAGTACCGGCTGCCCTTGGACGATTCCATCTGGTCCCTGACGCGCTTCGCGTCTAGCTCTGCTACGAGCATGATTGCTCCTTTGCGCTTCACATCCTTGGCCTTGGCTTTCTTCTCTTCAGGGTCAGCAACTGGGAGCTGGAGAAGGAAGAGTCTCCCCTCCTCAGCCCTTGCGCACTTGGTCGCCAGGTTGAACAGCTCCAGAGATGTGCATAGATCCTCGTGGATTGCCAGCTCTGCCTTCATCTTGATGTCGCGGACGCCATCAGAGAACGCTGAGATGATGGCCTCCTCGGTCACCTTGGGAATCTTGAGGCGAGCGCTGTTGAAGCGGTGGATGTACCACTGCAGGGTCTCTCCAGGTTGCTGCTTGATGCGGCACAGGTCACCCACGACTGGAGGACGGTCACGAGTGCCCTGGAAGTTGGCATTGAAGCGGGTGCGCATCTCGTCCCAAGAGGAGATCATGCCGGGAGGCAGGTTTAGGAGCCAGGTGCGGGCACCATCTTTGAGCGCCATGGGGAACCAATTCGCCATGACCTTTTCATCTTCGTTGGCCGCTTCGATGCCCAGCTCCTAGAGCTGCAGGAACTCCGCGGGGTCGGCAGTGCCGTCGTAGCGAGGAGGCAGATCCGGCTTGAACTTGCCCGGCCAGGCAACACTGTGTAGCTCTGTGGTGAAGGCGCGGCAGCCTGCGGTGGCCACCGGAGCCCTTTGCAGACGCGGGGCTTGCTCCTGGGGATTCCCGCACACCGCCGCCAGGGGCAGCGCGGGGTCTTGACGTGCTGGCGCAGGGACACGGTCTTGACGTGCTGGAGCGGGGAGCACGCGAGCGCCTTCTTGGGGACAAGGGATTTCTTGGCAGCTCCTTTCTTGTCGCGTGGGCACTTAACGCAGTGGGTCTCGTCCAGGGGCCGCGCGCCTTGGAGCCAGGGCACCTTCTTGGGGAGGAGGTGGCGGAGGCATCTCCTGAGCTGCATCACCCATGCAAGACGGAGGGCGAGGCAGGGAGAGTGACGGCGCAGGAGAGCCCCATGCGGCGCTGACGAGCTCGGTGATGCGAGTGTGCCACTCCTCGTAGAGGTCGATGATGGGGCGGTAGTGAAGGAGCTCGTGTGCCAGGAGCAACACAGCATGCACGTCCGTGGGAGCGTGACGGGCATGAGACGACGAACCAGCTGGTGTCAGCGACGGAGTGGCGATGCGGCCTTCCCGCCACACCGACGGGTGCAGCAACGATGCCTGCTGCTCGTTCCCCATCGGGCTGGTGGTGGCATTGGCGGTAAGCGACAGAGAACAATGGGGAGTGTCATAGCCCTAGAGCTTGCTTGCAACTAGTGGCATTGCATCCATGCATCATGTCTAAATTTCTTTAAATTTGAACTGGGGAATTGGAGAGCCTCAGAAGTCATTTAAAAAAATGATGATCAACATTAAAAATTGCTTCAAATGTTTCCAAGGAAATGTTCCTTTTCAGCTTTGAAAAATATTGGCAAGAATAAAATGCAAACCAATATTTTTGGAGTGACTGAAACATTTATTTTGGGCCTTCGAATTAATTCAATAACTATTTGCATTGGATATATATTTGATATATAAATAATATATGTCCAATAATACTGGAACATTTTATGTGGTTTGGTATATTTTAGTTCTAGCCACATAACTATTTTCAGGATTTTATAAAATGGTTTAGTATTTTACTAAACTAAAACAACACAGAACAAAATAAATAAATAAAAACAAAAATA
The DNA here is from genome assembly GCF_002162155.2 of Triticum dicoccoides. Taxonomy (NCBI): domain Eukaryota; kingdom Viridiplantae; phylum Streptophyta; class Magnoliopsida; order Poales; family Poaceae; genus Triticum; species Triticum dicoccoides. The sequence goes on along the minus strand of NC_041381.1, from coordinate 241,019,688 downwards.
GGAAAAGCAGAGAGGAGAGAAACCTTACCTGGCGCTCACCTGGTAGCCCAGCCGGCCCAGCTCCCGTGCGGCCCAGCCTACCAGGCGTCCCCCCCCCTGTCGTCTTCCTCCCCTCGCCCCGAAGCAGCTCGGTGGCGAGCGCTGGCGATGCCCCGGCCACCTCCTGCTTGCCGCCTTCCTCTCGTCACCCTGTACCCCGTCCGCGACGCCACGCAACCCCCCGACCCTTCTCACTCT
>NC_041381.1:240878793-241019205 GCF_002162155.2 Triticum dicoccoides | reverse complement strand
TGTTTCTCGCACGCAGCCACCGAGTGGAGCTCGTCGCCGCCGTCCACTGCCACCACGGCCACCGGGCCTCCCTCGCTTCCCCGACTAGCCCACAAGCTCCGCCACTCCGTCCTCGACCCACCTCACCAAGCCTTGCCCCTCCAGAAGCCCTCGAACGGCCTCACCGGGCTCGTCTTCTACCTCGGACCCGCCGGCCATCACCGTCAAATTCGTTGGCTCCGGACCGTCCCCGACCTCGCCGAGGCCACTGCTGCACCCGCTGTGAGCTCCGCCACCGTTTCCCCCTCTTCCCCTCTTTGTTTGATTGCTGTAGCCGTCGCCCCCTTGATGACCGAGATGCACCGCCGCCTGAGCTCGCCGTCGACGATGCTCCGGTGACCAAATGGTCACCCTGGAGTGTCCAACCTACCCCTCGCGATGCGTAGCACCCTTCTAGCCCCTTGCCCCGCTCTTCTATGCACTAAAACGCGATCCCGCGCGCAACCGAACTCCGGCGGCCACCTAAGTCATCGCCGGTGCCGATTCCGGCCACCCCGACCCCAGCTAACTCCACCAAGAGCTTCGGCTCGTCCCCAGCTCCACCTAGATGCCCTCCGCGGCCCTTTTGATCGTCAGAGTGGCCAAAACCACTCTCGCCGCCGCGTCGGGCTCGCCGGCGGCTAAACGCCGGTGCAGCTGACGTTGACTTTGACCACGGGTGGGCCCTGGTTGACTCCGATGAGTCACTGACAGGTGGGGCCCAGCCCTGTTAATTAACCCAGTTTAGTTTAATTAAATTCTAACTAAACTAATTACACTTACACGCGGGACCCACTGTCAGGTTTGACCGGACAGTGACCTGTTGACCTGCTGACGTCACTATGAGGTCATGCTGACGCAATAATTCCTTTCTGGAATTTAAATAAATCTTAAATGATTTAATAATTTCAGAAAATAACTAAAACTTCAATAAATCATAGAAAATTAACCGTAACTCCAAATGAAATAATTTATATATGAAAAATTATCATAAAAATTCAAGGAATCCATCTGTACCATTTTCATGCATGTTTGAACAATGTTTGTCCTCTGATTTGGACAAAACAAATAAAGGGCATTTAAATAATCACATACGGAGTTTGAATTTGAATCTTGTATTCAAACCAACTTCATTTAATCTGTTGCTAGTTGCATTAGCTCAAAACACATTCATATTGCCATGTCATGAGCATGCATCATATTGTGCATTGCATTGATTGTATTTCTTCTTTGTTGCCAGTGTTGTTCCCCCTTGATAGACGTTGTACCGATGATGTGATCGTTGACACTGATGAAGACTCAATGCTATCTTCAGAAGTGCCAGGCAAGCAAAACCCCCTTGTTCATTCTGATACAATCCTACTCTCTCGCTCCTACTCTCTTTTACTGCATTAGGACAACAACGATTCAACTGTTACTTGCTGCGGTAGCTGACCCCTTTATCCTTTGCATGACCTGTCATTGCCACAGTAAATAGATGAAACCCACTAGCATGAGTAGGAGTTGTTTGAGCCCTGTTGTGCCTACTCATTCATGCTTGTTTGTCATGCCTGCTACTGCTTAGAGTTGAGTCAGGTCTGATCCATCGGGGATGAATCAGAGGTGTGTGAACATGTCCTACTGTGTGTGAGCTAAGTGTGTGAATACGATTTGCTAAAGGTAGCGGTGAGAGGCCATGTAGGAGTACATGGTGGGTTGTCTCATTGCAGCCGTCCTCAGGAACTGAGTTCTGTGTTTGTGATCCATGATTCAGCTACTACCACACATTGGGCCCGAAACCAATGGACCCTCTCGGCTTCTTGATCATCCTTGTCCTCTGTCCAGGAGTTGCAAGTAGTTTTTGGTGTTTGTAGTATGCTGGAGGCCGTGGGCAGCGCTGACCGGAGGGGTGGGCTGTGATGCGGTAGGCACGTGGCACGGTGTACCGGGCGCCCGTTTGGTGTCTCGGAACCCTGTTCACATCGTTTGGGGCTGTGAGCGAAACTCCGGCCGGATCTCCTCATGGATGGAACCCGAATAGGCAATAAACCTGGACTAGAGACTTGAGTGTTTAGGCAGGCAGTGGCCGACACCCACGTTGGGCTTCCACTTGAAGGTTGCCGAGTACATGTCGTGTAAACGGCGGTAAGTGGTGAGAGCGTGTGTGAAGAAGTACACCCCTGCAGGGTTAACATCATCTATTCGAATAGCCGTGTCCGCGGTAAAGTACTTCTGGGTTGCTTATATCAGTTCATAGACAAGTGAAGGTAGATACTCTAAAATACGCAAGATAAGCTTGAGTGCTATGGATGGCGTTCTCGTAGGGAGACGGGAGCGGATCCATAGTGGTGTATTGGTTGGTGAATATGTCGACTCGTGTGCGCCACCTCAAAAGAGTTACATTGCAGTCGTAGTTCAGGATAGCCACCGAGTCAAAGCTGGCTTGCTGCAGTTAAACCCCACCATCCCCTTGTTGATAATGATGCATATGTAGTTAGTTCTGATGTAAGTCTTGCTGGGTACATTTGTACTCACGTTTGCCTATTTTATGTTTTTGTAGAGAGACTTCAGTCTCACTAGTAGTTCCACGTGGACTTCGACGTTTAGCTTGTTACCTCAGCTACGATCTTGTGCCCTCGGCAGGATCTGATAGATAGTCAGGCTTCTCAGCCTTTTCCATTTATAGATGTCTGTACCCAGACATGATAGATTCCGCTTGTGCTTTGATTTGTATGCTCTGAATGTTGGGTCATGAGACTCATGTTTGTAATATCTCGCTCCTCGGAGCCTAATGAATAAATACTTGAGTCGTAGAGTCATGTTCTGATGCCATGTTGTATTTGCACATATCGAGCATATTTTGTGTATGTTATTGAAATGCTTGGTATGTGTGGGATCTGACTATCTAGTTGTTTATCCTTAGTAGCCCCTCTTACCGGGAAATGTCTCCTAGTGTTTCCACCGAGCCATGGTAGCTTGCTATTGCTCCGGAACACTTAGGCTGGCCGGCATGTGTCCTTCTTCGTTCCTGTGTCTGTCCCCTCGGGGAAATGTCACGTGATGAATACCGGAGTCCTGTTAGCCCGCTACAGCCCGGTTCACCGGAGTCCTGTTAGCCCAGTGCTACAGCCTGGATTCGCTCGCTGATGACCGACACGTTCGATGCTGGGTCATGGATGCCTGTCCCTGTAAGTCTGTGCCCCTATGGGTTTACGACTAGCCATGTCAGCCCGGGCTCCTGATCATATGGACGCTAGCGACACTATCATATACGTGTGCCAAAAGGCACAAACGGTCACGGGCAAAGGTAAGGCGACACCCGTGGGAATACCGTGCGTGAGGCCGCAAAGTGATATGAGGTGTTTCATGCTAGATCGATGTGGCATTGAGTCGGGGTCCTGACAGCGTTGGTATCAGAGCTTGGCTGCCTGTAGGATTACCAAGCCAAACTGGTCGAAGTTGTGTCTAGAAATGCTTTAGTTATGTAAGGGAATTGATTGTGGGATGGGAACGTAAGGCTCTTTTTACTCCTTATACCTCATGCCCTTCTGATATGAGTCATCTTATCTTTCCTACGGGGATTAAGAGCTAGGCTATCTCTTCTTTCTATCAGGATCACGTGTTACTAATCCGTAGACTTATAAGATTGTTGGATTTAAGCTTGAGTTCAGTTTCTACTACTTCCGTATGTTAATTGTTGATCTCGAGACCTGGATATTGTGCTTCTGAGTGGTTATGCCACCATTTTTGTGAATGTCTCAAATCTTTTTGAGCATTTACAGCCGTTATGCTGTCCGAGTCATCCCAGGTTTCTAAACAGTCTGATGCATTTGCAAATTCCTTCCTTCCGTTTCGATGTTCCTTTGGGCCAGATTAACCACACTAATCGGTGAGTTGAGGTACTCTATTGCCTTGACAGTTATGTGGGAGTTATTATTATGACCCTAGGTGTCTTAGGGGATCATCTAGTAGTCTAGCCATGTTCTGTGTCCCAGTGTGATGCTTCTAGCCTTTATTCCCGAAAGCATCCCGTGATGCCACATAGTTAGTAGGTATTCTATTCCTGGGTTTTGAACCCGAGATTCACCCTACTTACTTCATGTTGATAGTGTTTGCTAGTCCCCTTTAGGATACTAGTATCCTTTGCGATAGTCCTCGAGGTTCGTGGTATATCCTTCTTCCAATTACCATGAACCATTCTATGGCAAAAGTTCTTTGAACCAAAGGATCACAACCAGAGCTCTTGATGAGTTCTCGATTCTATGTTGTGACTCTGTCAGTTCTACCTTTCCGCATGGATTGTCCGGAAGAAAGATGTCGAATTCGTTCGACATGCTAAACCATGCATCCACAACTCAAAAAATCGTATGCTCCTTTGAGTTGTCCCTCTTTATTTGTCTTCTGACCCTCGTTTATCAATTGATAGTCAAGAGTATGCGTGCAATCGTTCATCGATACCTATTACTCTTGTGGTCCGTCAAGCCATTCTATTCCGGAATGACTAGGAGAAACAAACTCCAGTACCTCATCCATATCTAGGATTGGGTCAAAACAATTGTACTCCGCAGATCAAATGCCAATCCAGCTTTTGCTCTGTTCTACCTTGGAGTATTACCATGTTTTATATCGGGATTATTGTAGGAATTGCACACCATCCTATGAACTCTTGGTACAGTGATACTTCTCGCCATCATTACTCATTCCTCGGTTCCGTGTGGTTATAACCGGAATGTCGACAAGTGAATCGTGATGTGTGAAATCAATACTCCTAGCAACCTTGTTGCTTGGTAGTTAAATGGACAATAACCTCATTCTTAACGTGTTGTTCTTGAATCATCATTCTAAGATTGATCGTGCTACCTTGTCCATCTTCCTGGTGCACATTTCGATTGATGAGTTAGGATTTTGTCAAGTCCTCGCTCATTTGATCATATCGTCTTGCCCTGAAAAGCAAGATTGTTCTCAAGCTTAGTAACATATCGGTGGTTCGTGATTTTCCGAATATCTTCTCGAAAGTATCACCAGGTTGTCACCTGACTGTTATGTTGAGCTCGTGATCAAGTTGGTTTATTCCTGTAAACCACCATTTCTCCAAGAATCCGTGTTGGATACCCCTGAGCTAGTTGGTTAAGCTAAACAACAACTTGGAGAGCTGGAAGATAAAGGCTTCTCCGACTTAGTTCATATTAAGGGATATCTTGTATGTATGTTGAAGAAAGATGATGTCTTCATCGATTGGTCCCTGTGATCAGTTGTTGGACCTATTATCTTGTTAAAACTTTGATTTGAGTGTGGGCTATTCTCAAATCAAATCAGAACCAACGATGTTCGTAATGTTGTCTTACTCGTGGTTGACTCCTCGAGCATACACCATTATATCTTATGGGTCTGACCAATGCTATCACCTGTTCACATAATTAGGGAATTCCATCTTCATGGAAATCTCGATGATTTGTTGTTGAGTCCATCAACATCATTTTATCTTCTCCAAGATCTTGTTGGACAATAAGTTAGTGTTGGAAACTTTTGAAGCATTTTCTTCATGCTAGCTCATGAAGTATTTGTTTGATGAAAGGAGTGACTTCCTCTTATACACGTGCATTTGGTGAAAGTTGCCGCCATGAATTTGAGAAAGATTGTTTTGTTTCCTTTGGAATCATCCCAAATCAGTCATGCATACGTGCGAAGTATTCTGTGGTCTGGAGACTTGCAACCTTCATTCCATATGTGTCCCGAGCACACCAAGCCACTGATTGATTTGTTCAAGGTGAAGAAGTTCCTTCATAAGAGCCAATCATATGACTTATGCAAGGACTTCGTTATCCACGGTGATGGTTCCCAACCAGAACTCGGTAGTGTTTTATTGTAAGACTACCACGCGGTCATGCTTGTCTAGGACATCGTGTTCACATGTTTGTAGCAGAACCAGCTCATGTTTTGAAGCTTACTATCGTAGTTCATTTCCCGAGAATCTCGCAACATCATCTCGTCGATTTGTGTTGCAAACTTTCGTTTTTCTTCCTAGACTCGATGAGTCTGGAATATCCTGACACGAACCAGATCTGAATCTCAGGCAGATATGATGGTTGGAACATTTCCCAAGAACTATAATATTGGTCCCTCGATAACCGGTAATGTGGATGTCGTGGCCAACACACCCAGCCGGAAGACCCATTATTATAGCATCTTGATTGAGGAAGTTGGCCACCTTCCCATAAGGACTTCGTAGGATTTACTCCCTAGTTGTTCCTTATGGATTTTTTGTGTTCCTGAAGTCCGATCTTTACTTGATGTTCTAGATACCAAACCATTTCAATGAATGGGATATGCTAGCACATCAAGGAGAACATTAGAAGCGGAGTGCTAAGTGTCTCTCGGTCGATCATCCAGATTTTGTTTCCTTGGCCTCGCTAAGGTGAAATCTGAGAAGGTGTTATCTTCCTTTGCATCTGCATCATCCATCATTAGCCATCATGGTAGTATGTTGTGTTGTCAGCACCCTTGACACGGATGTTGATAAAACCTTGATGATTGTGGAAATGCTCAAGTTCTTGAGAGCACGCACAAGCGCTACGTGTTATCATCGGCACTAACCGGGATTCCTCTCAGTTTCCTCGGCAATGCTATGACCTTTTCAAACAGTGAATTCACTCTCTATTGTTGGGTTCTTCCCCAGTTACCAGAATCATTCCCAGCATTTGCATTTTGTTCCCAGCTTGCACCGCCAATGTGCCATTCTACCATGGGTCCCTTCCATTTCCGGTGGTAAGCAAATTCATCCATTACGTTGTCTTCAACAAGGTAATCCACATCATCCAAGTCCGAGTATGCCATTCTACCGACCCCCTCCAAACGATCGCTCGAGAATTGCCTTAGGCTGGTTTGAAGAGTTCCAATGATCCCTGAATCAAAGGTAATTCTTTTTGCCACTTAAGGGGATATCTCCACGAGTCACCTTCCCTAAGGTGCATCGTTGTGGTATCATGGCAACTCAACACCTCGCTGCGCTGACAACCGTTTACTACTCTGTTAAGTGTGGAGTTGTAGTCTACCTGGTAAACCTCCGTCATTTGTTCCACTCCTTTCCGCTAGAGGTGTGCTTCGTCTCTCAGCTGAAGAGATGTTGCGATGTCTCATTCCGAGAGTTAATCCTGAGTTGTTCGACCTTCGAGAAGAACGATTCTTTTAGGGTCTTTCCTTTCCTCTCGTTGTCATGTTAGCTAGAGTTCTCAGAGCAAGACTTCGAGACAATGATGGTGAACGAATCAATGTTCATTTGAAGTGCAACTGGATCGTGAAGATTGTGCTAGTTTGCATCCCCCCTTCACCTTACCCTACGCTTGAATCTCGGGACGAGATTTTTGTTTAGTGGGGGTGAGTTGTCATAGCCCTAGAGCTTGCTTGCAACTAGTGGCATTGCATCCATGCATCATGTCTAAATTTCTTTAAATTTGAACTGGGGAATTGGAGAGCCTCAGAAGTCATTTAAAAAAAATGATGATCAACATTAAAAATTGCTTCAAATGTTTCCAAGGAAATGTTCCTTTTCAGCTTTGAAAAATATTGGCAAGAATAAAATGAAAACCAATATTTTTGGAGTGACTGAAACATTTATTTTGGGCCTTTGAATTAATTCAATAACTATTTGCATTGGATATATATTTGATATATAAATAATATATGTCCAATAATACTGGAACATTTTATGTGGTTTGGTATATTTTAGTTCTAGCCACATAACAATTTTCAGGATTTTATAAAATGGTTTAGTATTTTACTAAACTAAAACAACACAGAACAAAATAAATAAATAAAAACAGAAATAGGAAAAGCAGAGAGGAGAGAAACCTTACCTGGCGCTCACCTGGTAGCCCAGCCGGCCCAGCTCCTGTGCGGCCCAGCCCACCAGGCGTCCCCCCCTGTCGTCTTCCTCCCCTCGCCCCGAAGCAGCTCGGTGGCGAGCGCTGGCGATGCCCCGGCCACCTCCTGCTTGCCGCCTTCCTCTCGTCGCCCTGGACCCCGTCCGCGATGCCACGCAACCCCCCGACCCTTCTCACTCTCCTCGCTCCTTCCCCCCTCCTCTGTTTCTCGCACGCAGCCACCGAGCGGAGCTCGTCGCCGCCGTCCACTGCCACCACGGCCACCGGGCCTCCTTCGCTTCCCCGACTAGCCCACAAGCTCCGCCACTCCGTCCTCGACCCACCTCACCAAGCCTTGCCCCTCCAGAAGCCCCCGAACGGCCTCACCGGGCTCGTCTTCTACCTCGGACCCGCCGGCCATCACCGTCAAATTCGTCGGCTCCGGACCGTCCCCGACCTCGCCGAGGCCACTGCTGCACCCGCTGTGAGCTCCGCCACCGTTTCCCCCTCTTCCCCTCTTCGTTTGATTGCCGTAGCCGTCGCCCCTTGATGAACGAGATGCACCGCCGCCTGAGCTCGCCGTCGACGATGCTCCGGTGACCAAATGGTCACCCTGGAGTGTCCAACCTACTCCTCGCGATGCGTAGCACCCTTCTAGCCCCTTGCCCCGCTCTTCTACGCACTAAAACACGATCCCGCGTGCAACAGAACTCCGGCGGCCACCTAAGTCATCGCCGGCGCCGATTCCGGCCACCCCGACCCCAGCTAACTCCACCAAGAGCTTCGGCTCGTCCCCAGCTCCACCTAGATGCCCTCCGCGGCCCTTTTGGTCGTCGGAGTGGCCAAAACCACTCTCGCCGCCGCGTCGGGCTCGCCGGCGGCTAAATGCCGGCGCAGCTGACGTTGAATTTGACCACAGGTGGGCCCTGGTTGACTCCGATGAGTCACTGACAGGTGGGGCCCAGCCCTGTTAATTAACCCAGTTTAGTTTAATTAAATTCTAACTAAACTAATTACACTGACACGCGGGACCCACTGTCAGGTTTGACCGGACAGTGACCTGTTGACCTGCTGACATCACTATGAGGTTATGCTGACGCAATAATTCCTTTCTGGAATTTAAATAAATCTTAAATGATTTAATAATTTCAGAAAATAGCTAAAACTTCAATAAATCATAGAAAATTAACCGTAACTCCAAATGAAATAATTTATATATGAAAGATTATCAGAAAAATTCAAGGAATCCATCTGTACCATTTTCATGCATGTTTGAACAATGTTTGTCCTCTGATTTGGACAAAAAAAATAAAGGGCATTTAAATAATCACATACGGAGTTTGAATTTGAATCTTGTATTCAAACCAACTTCATTTAATCTGTTGCTAGTTGCATTAGCTCAAAACACATTCATATTGCCATGTCATGAGCATGCATCATATTGTGCATTGCATTGATTGTATTTCTTCTTTGTTGCCAGTGTTGTTCCCCCTCGATAGACGTTGTACCGATGATGTGATCGTTGACACTGATGAAGACTCAATGCTATCTTCAGAAGTGCCAGGCAAGCAAAACCCCCTTGTTCATTCTGATACAATCCTACTCTCTCGCTCCTACTCTCTTTTACTGCATTAGGACAACAACGATTCAACTGTTACTTGCTGCGGTAGCTGACCCCTTTATCCTTTGCATGACCTGTCATTGCCACAGTAAATAGATGAAACCCACTAGCATGAGTAGGAGTTGTTTGAGCCCTGTTGTGCCTACTCATTCATGCTTGTTTGTCATGCCTGCTACTGCTTAGAGTTGAGTCAGGTCTGATTCATCGGGGATGAATCAGAGGTGTGTGAACATGTCCTACTGTGTGTGAGCTAAGTGTGTGAATACGATTTGCTAAAGGTAGCGGTGAGAGGCCATGTAGGAGTACATGGTGGGTTGTCTCATTGCAGCCGTCCTCAGGAACTGAGTTCTGTGTTTGTGATCCATGATTCAGCTACTACCACACATTGGGCCCGAAACCAATGGACCCTCTCGGCTTCTTGATCATCCTTGTCCTCTGTCCAGGAGTTGCAAGTAGTTTCTGGTGTTTGTAGTATGCTGGAGGCCGTGGGCAGCGCTGACCGGAGGGGTGGGCTGTGATGCGGTAGGCACGTGGCACGGTGTACCGGGCGCCCGTTTGGTGTCTCGGAACCCTGTTCACATCGTTTGGGGCTGTGAGCGAAACTCCGGCCGGATCTCCTCATGGATGGAACCCGAATAGGCAATAAACCTGGACTAGAGACTTGAGTGTTTAGGCAGGCAGTGGCCGACACCCACGTTGGGCTTCCACTTGAAGGTTGCCGAGTACATGTCGTGTAAACGGCGGTAAGTGGTGAGAGCGTGTGTGAAGAAGTACACCCCTGCAGGGTTAACATCATCTATTCGAATAGCCGTGTCCGCGGTAAAGGACTTCTGGGTTGCTTATATCAGTTCCTAGACAAGTGAAGGTAGATACTCTAAAATACGCAAGATAAGCGTGAGTGCTATGGATGGCGTTCTCATAGGGAGACGGGAGCGGATCCATAGTGGTGTATTGGTTGGTGAATATGTGGACTCGTGTGCACCACCTCAAAAGAGTTACATTGCAGTCGTAGTTCAGGATAGCCACCGAGTCAAAGCTGGCTTGCTGAAGTTAAACCCCACCATCCCCTTGTTGATAATGATGCATATGTAGGTAGTTCTGATGTAAGTCTTGCTGGGTACATTTGTACTCACGTTTGCCTATTTTATGTTTTTGCAGAGAGACTTCAGTCTCACTAGTAGTTCCACGTGGACTTCGACGTTTAGCTTGTTACCTTAGCTACGATCTTGTGCCCTCGGCAGGATCTGATAGATAGTCAGGCTTCTTAGCCTTTTCCATTTATAGATGTCTGTACCCAGACATGATAGCTTCCGCTTGTGCTTTGATTTGTATGCTCTGAATGTTGGGTCATGAGACTCATGTCTGTAATATCTCGCTCCTCGGAGCCTAATGAATAAATACTTGAGTCGTAGAGTCATGTTGTGATGCCATGTTGTATTTGCACATATCGAGCATATTGTGTGTATGTTATTGAAATGCTTGGTATGTGTGGGATCTGACTATCTAGTTGTTTATCCTTAGTAGCCCCTCTTACCGGGAAATGTCTCCTAGTGTTTCCACCGAGCCATGGTAGCTTTCTACTGCTCCGGAACACTTAGGCTGGCCGGCATGTGTCCTTCTTCGTTCCTGTGTCTGTCCCCTCGGGGAAATGTCACGCGATGAATACCGGAGTCCTGTTAGCCCGCTACAGCCCGGTTCACCGGAGTCCTGTTAGCCCAGTGCTACAGCCTGCATTCGCTTGCTGATGACCGACACGTTCGATGCTGGGTCATGGATGCCTGTCCCTGTAAGTCTGTGCCCCTATGGGTTTACGACTAGCCATGTCAGCCCGGGCTCCTTATCATATGGATGCTAGCGACACTATCATATACGTGTGCCAAAAGGCGCAAACGGTCACGGGCAAAGGTAAGGCGACACCCGTGGGAATACCGTGCGTGAGGCCGCAAAGTGATATGAGGTGTTTCATGCTAGATCGATGTGGCATTGAGTCGGGGTCCTGACAGGGAGGCCCACCGATGGGAGCCGTCTGGGCGACGCGGGCGGCGAGAGCAGCCCGACACTCGGCGCGAGCACGGCAAGCGTCGGCCAAGGATGCAACGAACGATCGAACGCGGAACAACGGAAGAAAGACTCTGGCGCACCCCTACCTGGTGCGCCAAATGTCGGATATCGGGTTCTGGCAAAACCCTTAAGGTTCAAACTCTTGGGTGCACGCGAAGATCTTCCCCCTACGGATCCACGTCCCAACGCCTCGCTGTGAATCTAAGCTACACGATGAACACAAGGGACGCAAGGTTTATACTATTTCGGGCCACCGTTGTGGTGTAATACCCTACTCTAGTTTGTGGTGTGGTGGATTGCCTCAGGGGCTGATGATGAACAGTACATAGGAAGAACAGCCTCAAGAGAGGTGTTCTTGGGCTGGTGTGGTGTTCTACTTAGGTGGGTTCGATCGTCTCTGGATCAGATGAGAACTCCCTCTCCCTACTGTGGTGGCTATCTCTATATATAGAGGCCCTGGTCATCTTCCCAAATATTGAGTGGGAAGGGAGCCAAGAATGGCCGTTTTGAAGGGGAACATCTAGTACAAGGTATCCTGACTAAAGTTGGTATTCGACTGCCAAAGGCACTGGAGATGACGCCGTCTTGGGCTCCACGGTGACCTCCGTCCTGCCGCTCTGCTGGTCTTGGTCTCGTTGCACCGAAATGGTAACCTTTGCTTGATGCCTTGGTACTCCGCACCTGCGCTTGCCCCCTTTGCACCAAAGAGGAAACAAGGACACTGCGCAAGCTGGCGCCCGCCTGGTCTCGATCATCATGGCGTGCGTCATGGCGACCTCACGAGGTGCCCCTGCCTTGATCTCTCCGCCTCCTCGCGAGCCTGCCTGGGGAGGCCGCCCTTGAGGAGGCCTTGCGTCATCCGCCCCATGAGGCTTGGCCCCTCGCGAGGGTCTTGAGCTTGAGTTGATGAAGATGGACCGTACTGGGCCACCCCTTGAGCCACGCCACAGGCAGGCAGGTCTGGGTACCCCCGTTCCCAGAACACCGACACCTTCCGCCCTCGCAACATGCATGAGTGCAATGGGCAATGGGCCTAGACCCGTACACGCTTAGGATTTAGACCGGTGTGCTGACCTCTCTATTGAGCCTAGGTAGGGCTGCTGCATGTTGATCTTCTAAGGCTGGACATGACCCAGGAAAGTGTGCCTGGCTAGAGGGATAGAGCGTGTAGGGTAATGTGGTGCACCCTTGTAGGAAGTTTATCTATTCGAATAGCCTTGTCCCTCGGTAAAAGGACGACCCGGAGTTGTACTTCGACCTTATGACAACTAGAAGCGGATACTTAATAAAACACACCTCTTACAAGTTCCAGATACAACCCGGTGATCGCTTTCCCACAGGGCGACGAGGGGAGGATCACCGGGTAAGATTATGCTATGTGATATTACTTGATGCTGCACTTGCTACTCTCTTCTACATGCTTCAAGATGGAGGCTACCTGAAGTGTAGTCTTCGATATGCCTAGATATCCCCCTCTTATTCTGGCATTCTACAGTTCAGTCCACAGATACTACCCATTTCATTGATACCAAGCAAATGTAGTGTAGGTCCTTGCTTGCGAGTACTTTGGATGAGTACTCACGGTTGCTTTGCTCCTAGAGGATCATGATGATGTTTTTACGTGGAGTTCGGCTTCGAAGAGTTGTTAGGTGGTCACAGGCAGGAGGCCTTGCCTTTTCAATCGTTGCTACTTTTGTGCTAGCCTTCTTAAGGTAATCTTGTTTAACTTATGTATGTACTCCGGTATTATTGCTTCTGCTGACTCTTGTGTATTCGAGCCCTCGAGGCCCCCTTGCTTGTAATATAAAGCTTGTATTATTTTAATTTGTGTCTAGAGTTGTGTTGTGATATCTTTGCGTGAGTCCCTGCTCTTGATCGCACACATTTGCGTGTATACTTAGCGTACGATTGAATCGGGGGTGTCACAGAAGGGCATGGAACACTTTAAAAGAAAGAAAATTAAGTTGCCATATTAATCTATTATGAGAGCCACTTATGTATTGCATACCAAAGATGACAATACCTAGATCTATGTTTTGTGTCGAGCTAGGGGCGTTAAACAATAGCGTTTGTTGGGAGGAAACCCAATTTTATTTTTATGTTTTCGGTTTTTGGTTTTTGGTTCTGTTTTTCAATAAATACACAATATTACCTCTGTAGTAAATATGTTTTGGTGTTTTAATTAGTGATTGAGCCAAGTAAGACTGTAGGATATCGGGTTCCGGCAAAACCCTTAAGGTTCGAACACTGGGGTGCGCACGAAGATCCCTCCCTACCGAAACACGCCCTCAGCCTCACCGTGATCTCTAAGCTAGCTCGATGGACAACACAAGAGACACAAGATTTATACAGGTTCAGGCCACCATTGTGGTGTAATACCCTACTCCTGTGTGTGGTGTGGTGGATTGCCTCTTGGGCTGTTGATGAACAATACAGGGGAAGAACAGCCTCGCGAGGAGAGGTGTTCTTGTGCTTGGTGGTGTGCTTGAGGAGGAATTGGTCCGTCCTCTCTATGGTGGTGGCTAGCCCTATTTATAGAGGCCCTGGTCCTCTTCCCAAATATTGAGCGGGAAGGGATCCAACAACGGCCATTTTGAAAGGGGACAACTAGTACAAGCTATCCCGACTAAAGGTGGTCTTCGCCTGCCAAAGGCGCTCGTGGTGACGCCGTCTTGGGCTCCATGGTGACCTCTGTCCTGCCATCCTGCTGGCCTTGGTCTCGTTGCACCGATATGGAAACCTTTGCCTGATGCCTTGGTACTCCGCGCCTGCACTTGCCCCCTTTCCACAGAAGAGGAAACGAGGACACTGCGCGGGCGGGCGTCCGCCTGGCGCCTGCCTGGTCTTGGTCGTCATGGCTTGCGTCACGAGGACCTCGCAAGGTACCCCTTGCCTTGATCTCTATGCCTCCTCGAGAGCCATCTAGTGAGGCCGCCCCTGAGGAGGCCTTGTGTCGTCCGCCCCGCGAGGCTTGGCCCCTCGCGAGGGTCTTGAGTGTTGGTTGATGAAGACGGGCCGTACTGGGCCACCGGTGGAGCCACGCCGTGGGCCGCAGGCCGGCAAGTCTAGGGACCCCCGTTCCCAGAACGCCGATAGTGGCCCTCGGGCCCAAGGCACGCTCGAACTTAGCTTAGCGGCGAAGCCAAAGGGTAAGTGTGGAGCGCCGCGGGCCCCTACAGCATGCGGCCTTGGTTGACGCGTGGTGACTGATTGGGCATGGGCGTCTCCATTTCCCCATGCCGCCTCGGCAAATGCCCGACTTGACGAGTCCCTTCTGCATGCAAAAAGGGGCATCATTACCTGTGATCGTGGATGTCGACTGTTGGCCTCGCTTGGGCTATAAATGAGGTGGGGCAAGTGCCCCCGTTGCCCATCTCTTCTTGCTCCGCCTGCCTGCTTCTCCTTCCTAGCTCCTGCTGCTGGTAGTGCTCCCCATGGCGCCCGTGAAGAGGTTTTCATCCGCAGAGAAGGGGAAGGCTCGCCAAGAAGGGCTTGGCTCTCCTCTGTCTAAGAGCGGCCGCGGTCGTCCTTGCAAGCATCTCGCGACCCCTGCTGTGGCTTCCCCTGGTCGCGGCAGTGGCCCTTCACGCGGTGGTGGTCGCCCATGTCGAGGCGGCCTGGTTGGTGGGGGAAGGCGTGCCACGGCAGGGCGGCCTCCTCAGTAGCACTTCCACTTAGCGAAGGTGCTGCCGGAGTTCATTGTGTGGTCGGATAACCCGGCAGGCAACTGGCTTCAGCTCCCTCACTCCTTCGGAGGTGAACTGCCGGCCGCTGGCCCCGGCGGGCTCTGGCTGCAAGCGGATGGCTGCTACAGCAAGGCCTCCTAGGTTGCGGTGGAGATCTCCGTCACCAGCAACGTAGCCTAGTATGCAAGATAGGGGGTTCATCGACCGGAGCCTCGGGATTTTCTATGTTATCATTGTTGGCCATATGGACGATAATCTCCCCAATTTCAGACATAGTGGCAAACAAAAGCAAGGCGGAAGAAAGCGAGCGGAAAAGAGAGGAGGAGATTGGGAAAGAGAGGGCGAATAAAACGGCAAGGGTGAAGTGGGGGAGAGGAAAACGAGAGGCAAATGGCAAATAATGTAAATGCGAGGGAGATGGGTACTTGGTATGTCTTGACTTGAGCGAAGACCTCCCCGGCAACGGCGCCAGAAATCCTTCTTGCTACGTCTTGAGCTTGCGTTGGTTTTCCCCAAAGAGGAGAGGGTGATGCAGCAAGTGTAGCGTAAATATTTCCCTTAGTTTTGAGAACCAAGGTATCAATCCAGTAGGAGGCTCCTCAAAAGTCCCACGCACCTACACAAACAAACTAAGAACTCACAACCAATGCAATAAAGGGGTTGTCAATCCCTTCACGGCCACTTGCGAAAGTGAGATCTAATAAAGATAGTATGATAAGATAAATATATTTTTGGTTTTTTATAATATATATGCAAAAAGTAAAGATGCAAATAAAAGTAGATTGAAAGCAAATATGATAAGAGATGGACCCGGGGGCCATAGGTTTCACTAGTGGCTTCTCTCAAGATAGCATAAGTATTACGGTGGGTGAACAAATTACTGTCGAGCAAATGATAGAAAAGTGCATAGTTATGAGATTATCTAGGCATGATCATGTATATAGGCATCACGTCCATAACAAGTAGACCGACTCCTGCCTGCATCTACTACTATTACTCCACACATCGACCAACTCCTGCCTGCATCTAGAGTATTAAGTTCATAAGAACAGAGTAATGAATTAAGCAAGATGACATGAAGTAGAGGGATAAACTCATGCAATAAGATATAAATCCCATCTTGTTATCCTCGATGGCAACAATACAATACGTGCCTTGCAACCCTTTTTGTCACTGGGTAAGGACACCGCATGATTGAACCCAAAGCTAAGCACTTCTCCCATGGCAAGAAAGATCAATCTAGTAGGCCAAACCAAACTGATAATTCGAAGCGACTTGTAAATATAACTCAATCATACATAAAAGAATTCAGAGAATATTCAAATATTACTCATAGATAAACTTGATCATAAACCCACAATTCATCGGATCTCGACAAACACACCGCAAAAAGAGTTTACATCGAATAGATCTCCACAAGAGAGGTGGAGAACATTGTATTGAGATCCAAAAAGAGAGAAGAAGTCATCTAGCTAATAACTATGGACCCGTAGGTCTATGGTAAACTACTCACAACTCATCGGAGGGGCAAAGATGTTGATGTAGAGGCCCTCCATGGTCGATTCACCCTCCGGCAGAGTGCTAGCGAAGGCTCCAAGATGAGATCTCACGGATACAGAAGGTTAAGGCGGTGGAAATTGTGTTTCGTGGTGCCACTGGATGTTTTCGGGGTACTTAGGTATATATAGGAGGAAGAAGTACGTCGGTGGCCGCCCGAGGGGCCCACGTGTGAGGGGGCACGCCCTACAGGGGGGGCGGCCTCCTATCTCTTGGGGGCCTCGGGTGCTTCTTGACTTGCACTCTAAGCTCTCCGGATCACGTTCGTTCCGAAAATCACGCTCCCGAAGGTTTCATTCCGTTTGGACTCCGTTTCATATTCCTTTTCTTCGAAATACTGAAATAGGCAAAAAAAATAGCAATATGGGTTGGGCCTCCGGTTAGTAGGTTAGTCCCGAAAATGATATAAATGTGTAAAATAAAGCCCATAAACATCCAAAAGGGGTAATATAATAGCATGGAACAATCAAAAATTATAGATACGTTGGAGACGTATCATAGCGCTGGCTAGGGGCTGGCAGACGTTTGCCCGTGCGCGTGGTTTGGGCAGGCGGTGCACCCTCCTCTTCAATTATGACGGCAATGCACCCCTCTACGTGAGGGTGTTTGGAGAACATGGCCGCCGTGTTGGGTGCTGCCATGAAGACAAGGATGGCGATGAGGTGCTCAGCCTTGGCGACGACCGTGGCGAGGGCAAAGGCGAACCCGCTTCCGGTGGCGACTACAGCTCGTCAAGCTTCAGCGGCTCCTCCTTCGGTGACAGCTCCTCCAGCGGTGGCTACGGCCAACCACCACCACGCCGTGCCCGCCTCGAGGGCAATGGCGGGTCGTCCCGTCATCGCGCTCTGATGAAGCACGAGGCGGAGTCTGACTAAGCTCAGGAGAACGCCGCAGATCCCTCCTCGCGAGCCGTTGCAAGGCGCGTGCTGCTTTTGTTTTGTTTTCCTTCTTTCCCTACATCGAGAGAGAGAGAAGTATGGGGCCCCGTGGGGGCGTGCAACAGACTATGATTCCCTAGTTATCATGCTGCATTTATTGTTCCTGTGTTGTGTTATGGTGTCGTTGTTATGCATCTGCGTGTAGGAACAACTTAGCTGGGTACGTTTGAACTGGTTTCCGCCTCGCGAGGTGCCTACTTCAGGCCTCGCTAGGCGCCTTAAGAGGTGCAAAAAATCTGTTGGGCGAATCATTTCCGAACCTTGGTCGCGAGGGTTGTCGGCCATGGCCTGGCGCTTTGTGTCGCGTTGCCCGAGGGGCACGGACTGGGAGGGGTGCTCCTGCTGCAAACTCGAACAAGAGAGCCTCTTGAAAATCAGGAGAGGAAAGGCTCACGAGGGAACCCGCGCAGCCCTCTCGCGAGGTTTGTGAGAGAGAACGAGTCAGACAAAAAGCTGAAAACAGAAAACTAGCGCAGAAGGAGACAGCAGAACCAGTAAAGAACACTAGAAGCAACTTTAATCAAGGCTCAAACAAGGAAGATCAAGGTTCAAAAAAAGAAGAGCGAGCCAACTGCGGAAAGCAAATGAAAAGGGGCGTCCCGCACCTAGTCTAGTCTTCGACGTCTTCTCACCAGCTTAGAGCTAAGTGCTGCCACTGGGCGTGGGTGGGAGCCCCCAAGGCCCAAGGGCGGCACTCCTGAGACTCCGGGGCGTGTACAGCCCCACTCATTATTATGTGAGAGTGTCACGGGCGGCGAGCTTCATAGGCACCGGGCCTTTCTTAGGGCAGCAAGCTTCACAGGCACCAGGCCTTCTTCACAGGCACTGGGCCTTTCTTCAGGCGGAGAGCTTCACAGGCACCGGGCCTTCTTCACAGGCACTGGGCCTTTCTTCAGGGGTAGAACTTCCAGAGGTGCTGAATGTTCTAGGCGTTCGGGATGGGCACCCCATCCTGAGTCTCCAGGCACGCGGCGCCAGGTTTGGAGACGTGGACAACCTTGAACAGGCCCTCCCACATGGGTGAAAGCTTATGCAGCCCTTCCCTAGAGAACACCCGCCGGAGTATGAGGTCACCTACCTGGGGCGAATGTTGCGACAGTGATAGCGCCGCAGCGCGTGCTGGTACCTTGCCGCCCGTAGTGTGGCTTCACGACGGCGTTCCTCCCCTAGCACGAGGTCCATCCCCCGCATGGCGTCCTGCTGCGCCTCATCGAACGCCAGGACCCGCGCGGAGCGACACCTGACCTTGTGAGGGAGAACCGCTTCTGCTCCGTAGACGAGGAAGAATGGGGTCTCGCCCGTTGTTTTGGTGGCGGTGGTCCGGATGGACCACAGAACGGACTGGAGCTCGTCGTTCCAGCCCGTGCCGCAATCCTCCAGCTTCTTCTTGAAGGTTCTTATCTTGAGGCCTCTCAGGATCTCCGTGTTGGTACATTCGGCCTGGCAATTGCTCCGGGAGTGCGCCACTGAAGCGTAGCAGATCTGCATTCCAAGGTTAGCACAATATGTTCTGAAGAGATTGCTGGTGAACTGCGAACCTTTGTCGGTGATGATGCGGTTAGGGACCCCAAATCGGCTCACGAGGCCCGTGATGAACTTGACAGCGGACCCGGCTGGGATGTTGTGGACAGCTTCCACCTCCGCCCACTTGGTGAACTTGTCGACGGCGACGTAGAGGTAGCAGTAGCCCCCAGGCGCTCGAGGGAATGGGCCCAAGATATCCAACCCCCAGACAGTGAACGGACAAGAGAGCGGGATGGTTTGCAGGCTCTGTGCTGGCTGATGGATCTTCTTGTTGGAAATATGCCCTAGAGGCAATAATAAATTAGTTATTATTATATTTCCTTGTTCATGATAATCGTTTATTATCCATTCTATAATTGTATTGATAGGAAACTCAGATACATGTGTGGATACATAGACAACACCATGTCCCTAGTAAGCCTCTAGTTGACTAGCTCGTTGATCAATAGATGGTTACGGTTTCCTGACCATGGACATTGGATGTCGTTGATAACGGGATCACATCATTAGGAGAATGATGTGATGGACAAGACCCAATCCTAAGCCTAGCACAAAGATCGTGTAGTTCGTATGCTAAAGCTTTTCTAATGTCAAGTATCATTTCCTTAGACCATGAGATTGTGTAACTCCCGGATACCGTAGGAATGCTTTGGGTGTACCAAACGTCACAACGTAACTGGGTGGCTATAAAGGTGCACTACAGGTATCTCCGAAAGTGTCTGTTGGGTTGGCACGAATCAAGACTGGGATTTGTCACTCCGTGTGACGGAGAGGTATCTCTGGGCCCACTCGGTAGGACATCATCATAATGTGCACAATGTGATCAAAGAGTTGATCATGGGATGATGTGGTACGGAACGAGTAAAGAGACTTGCCGGTAACGAGATTGAACAAGGTATCGGTATACCGACGATCGAATCTCGGGCAAGTACAATACCGCTAGACAAAGGGAATTGAATACGGGATTGACTGAGTCCTTGACATCGTGGTTCATCCGATGAGATCATCGTGGAACATGTGGGTGCCAACATGGGTATCCAGATCCCACTGTTGGTTATTGGCCAGAGAACGTCTAAGTCATGTCTGCATGGTTCCCGAACCCGTAGGGTCTACATACTTAAGGTTCAATGACGCTAGGGTTATAAAGGAAGTTTGTATGTGGTTACCGAATGTTGTTCGGAGTCCAGGATGAGATCCCGGACGTCACGAGGAGTTCCGGAATGGTCCGGAGGTAAAGATTTATATATGGGAAGTCCTATTTTGGCCACCGGAAAATGTTCAGGATTTTTCGGTATTGTACCGGGAAGGTTCTAGAAGGTTTCCGGAGTGGGGCCCACCTGCATGGGGGGACCCACATGAACGTGGGTAGTGGGGGCAAGGCCCCACACCCCTGGTCAAGGCGCACCAAGATCCCCCCTTAGAAGGAATAAGATCATATCCCGAAGGGATAAGATCAAGATCCCTAAAAAGGGGGGATAACAATCGGTGGGGAAGGAAATGATGGGATTTCTTTCCTCCCACCTTTGCCAACGCCCCAATGGACTTGGAGGGCAAGAAACCAGCCCCCTCCACCCCTATATATAGTGGGGAGGCGCATGGGAGCTTTACCCAAGTTCTGGCGCAGCCCTCCCCCTCTCCCAAGTCCTCCTCCTCTCCCGCGGTGCTTGGCAAAGCCCTGTAGGATTGCCACGCTCCTCCACCACCACCACGCCGTTGTGCTGCTGCTGGATGGAGTCTTCCTCAACCTCTCCGTATCTCCTTGCTGGATCAAGGCATGGGAGACGTCATCCGGGCGGTACGTGTGTTGAACGCGGAGGTGCCGTCCGTTCGGCACTAGGATCTCCGGTGATTTGGATCACGACGAGTACGACTCCTTCAACCCCGTTCTCTTGAACGCTTCCGCTTAGCGATCTACAAGGGTATGTAGATGCACTCTCCTTCCCCTCATTGCTGGTTTCTCCATAGATAGATCTTTGTGACACGTAGGAAAATTTTGAATTTCTGCTACGTTCCCCAACAGTGGCATCATGAGCTAGGTCTATTGCGTAGATTCTTTGCACGAGTAGAACACAAAGTAGTTGTGGGCGTTGATTTTTTTCAATATGCTTACCGTTACTAGTCCAATCATAATTCGGCGGCATTGTGGGATGAAGCGGCCCGGACCGACCTTACACGTACACTTACGTGAGACAGGTTCCACCGACTGACATGCACTTGTTGCATAAGGTGGCTAGCGGGTGCCAGTCTCTCCCACTTTACTCGGATCGGATTCGATGAAAAGGGTCCTTGTGAAGGGTAAATAGCAATTGGCATATCACGTTGTGGTTTTGCGTAGGTAAGAAGCGTTCTTGCTAGAAACCCATAGCAGCCACGTAAAACATGCAAACAACAATTAGAGGACGTCTAACTTGTTTTTGCAGGGTATGCTATGTGATGTGATATGGCCAAGAAGAATGTGATGAATGATATGTGATGTTTGATATTGATCATGTTCTTGTAATAGGAATCACAACTTGCATGTCAATGAGTATGACAACCGGCAGGAGCCATAGGAGTTGTCTTTATTTATTGTATGACCTGCGTGTCATTGAACAACGCCATGTATTTACTTTACTTTATTGCTAACCGATAGACATAGTAGTAGAAGTAATAGTTGGCGAGACAACTTCATGGAGACACGATGATGGAGATCATGATGATGAAGATCATTGTGTCATGCCGGTGACGATGATGATCATGGAGCCCCAAAGATGGAGATCAAAAGGAGCAAAATGATATTGGCCATATCATGTCAGTATTTGATTCCATGTGATGTTTATCATGTTTATGCATCTTATTTGCTTATAACGACGGTAGTAAATAAGATGATCCCTCATTAAAATTTCAAGAAAGTGTTCCCCCTAACTGTGCACCGTTGCGAAAGTTCGTCGTTTCGAAGCACCACGTGATGATCGGGTGTGATAGATTCTTACGTTCACATACAACGGGTGTAAGCCATATTTACACACGCGAAACACTTAGGTTGACTTGACGAGCCTAGCATGTACAGACATGGCCTCGGAACACAAGAGACCGAAAGGTCGAACAGGAGTCGTATAGTAGATACGATCAACATGAAGATGTTCACCGATGATGACTAGTCCGTCTCACATGATGATCGGACACGGCCTAGTTGACTCGGATCATGTAATCACTTAGATGACTAGAGGGATGTCTATCTGAGTGGGAGTTCATAAGATGAACTTAATTATCTTGAACATAGTCAAAAGATCTTTACAAATTATGTCGTAAGCTCGCGCTTTAGTTCTACTGTTTTAGATATGTTCCTAGAGAAAATATACCTGAAAGTTGACAGTAGCGATTATGCGATCAGTAGAAAGCTTATGTTCTTAATGCACCGCTCAGTGTGCAGAACCCCAAACGTCGTCTGTGGATGTTGTGAACATCGAACATACACGTTTTTGATAACTACGTGATAGTTTAGTTAAATGGTTTAGAGAAGAGGCACCAAAGACGTTTTTCGAAACATCGCGGAACATATGAGATGTTTCGAGGGCTAAAATTGGGATTTCAGGCTCGTGGCCACGTCAAGAGGTATAAGACCTCCGATGATTTTCTTAGCCTGCAAACTAAGGGAGAAAATCTCAATCGTTGAGCTTGTGCTCAGATTGTCTAAGTGCAACAATCACTTGAATCGAGTGGGAGTTGATCTTCCAGATGAGATAGTGATGTTTCTCCAAAGTCATTGCCACCAACCTGCTAGAGCTTCGTGATGAACTATAACATATCAGGGATAGATATGATGATCCTTGAGGTATTCACGATGTTTGACACTGCGAAAGTAGAAATCAAGAAGGAGCATCAATTGTTGATGGTTGGTGAAACCACTAGTTTCAAGAAGGGCAAGGGCAAGAAGGGATACTTCATGAAACGGCAAATCAGCTGCTGCTCCAGTGAAGAAACCCAAGGTTGAACCCAAACCCGAGACTAAGTGCTTATGTAATATAAGGGGACAGCCACTGGAGCAGAATTACCCTAGATACTTGGTACATGAGAAGGCTGGCAAGGTCGATAGAAGTATATTGGATATACATTGTGTTAGTGTGTAGTTTACTAGTACTCCTAGTAGCACCAGGGTATTAGATACCGGTTCGGTTGCTAAGTGTTAGTAACTCGAAATAAAAGGCTGCAGAATAAACGGAGACTAGCTAAAGGTGAGCTGACAATATGTGTTGGAAGTGTTTTCCAATCTTGATGTGATCAAGCATCACACGCTCCCTCTACCATCGAGATCGGTGTTAAACCTAAATAATTGTTATTTGGTGTTTGCATTGAGCATAGACATGATTGGATTATGTCTATCGCAATACGGTCATTCATTTAAGGAGAATAATGGTTACTCTGTTTATTTGAATAATACCTTCAATGGTCTTGCACCTAAAGGAATGGTTTATTGAATCTTCATCGTAGTGATACACATTTTCATGCCAAAAGATATAAGATAGTAATGATAGTACCACTTACTTGTGGCACTGCCATGTAAGTCATATTGGTGTAAAACGCATGAAGAAGCGCCATGTTGATGGATCTTTGGACTCAATCGTTTTTGAAAAGTTTGAGACGTGCGAACCATGTCTATTGGTGTATACGCATGAAGAAACTCCATGCAGATGGATCGTTTGGACTCACTTGATTTTGAATCACTTGAGATATGCAAATCATACCACATGGGCAAGATGACTGAAAAGCCTCGGTTTCAGTAAGTTGGAACAAGATAGCAACTTGTTGGAAGTAAAACATTTTGATGTGTGAAGTACAATGAGTGCTGAGGCACGCAGTGGATATCATTATGTTCTTACTTCACGGATGATTTGAGTAGATACTGAGTATATTTACTTGATGAAACACAAGTATGAAATTGAATGGTTCAAGGAATTTCAGAGTGAAGTTGAAGATCGTCGTGACAAGAGGATAAAATGTCTATGATATGATCATAGAGATGAGTATTTGAGTTATGAGCTTTGGCACGCAATTAAGACATTGTGGAAATTGTTTCACAATTAATACCGCCTGGAACACCATAGTGTGATGGTGTGTCCGAACATCATAGTTGCACCCTATTGGATATGGTGCGTACCATGATGTCTCTTATCGAATTACCACTATCGTTCATGGGTTAGGAATTAGAGACAACCGCACTCACTTTAATAGGGCACCACGTAACTCCGTTGAGACGACATCGTATGAACTATGGTTTGGAGAAACCTAAGTTGTCGTTCCTTAAAAGTTTGGGGCTGCGACGCTTATGTGAAAAAGTTTCAGGTTGATAAGCTCGAACCCAAAGCGGATAAAATGCATCTTCATAGGACACCCAAAACAGTTGGGTATACCTCCTAATTCAGATCCGAAAGCAATAGGGATTGTTTCTTGAATCAGGTCCTTTCTCGAGGAAAGGTTTGTCTCGAGAATTGAGTGGGAGGATGGTGGAGACTTGATGAGGTTATTGAAACGTCACTTCAACAAGTGTGTAGCAGGGCACAGGAAGTTGTTCCTGTGGCGCCTACACCAATTGAAGTAGAAGCTTATGATAGTGATCATGAAGTTTTGGATCAAGTCACTACCGTACCTCATAGGGTGACAAGGATGCGTACTACTTCAGAGTGGTACAGTAATCCTGTCTTGAAGGTCATGTTCCTAGACAACAATGAACCTATGAGCTATGGAGAAGCGATGGTGGGCCCAAATTCCGACAAATGGTTAGAAGCCATGAAATCCGAGATAGGATCCATGTATCAGAACAAAGCATGGACTTTGGTGGACTTGCCCGATGATCGACAAGCCATTGAGATAAATAGATCTTTAAGAAGAAGACAGCCGTGAACGGTAATGTCACCGTCTATGAAGCTCGACTTGTGGCGAAGAGTTTTTCACAAGTTCAAGGAGTTGACTACGATGAGATTTTCTCATCCGTAGCGATGCTTAAGTCCGTCGGAATCATGTTAGCATTAGCTGCATTTATGAAATCTGGCAGATGGATGTCAAAACGAGTTTCCTTACCAGTTTTCGTAAGGAAAGGTTGTCTGTGATACAATCAGAAAGTTTTTGTCGATCCTAAGGATGCTCAAAGGTATGCTAGCTCCAGCAATCCTTTCATGGACTCGAGTAAGCATCTCGGAGTTGGAATATGCACTTTGATAAGATGATCAAAGATTTTGGGTTTATACAAAGTTTATGAGAAACTTGTTTTCCAAAGAAGTGAGTGGGAGCACTATAGAATTTCTGATGAGTATATGTTGTTGACATATTGTTGATCAGAAATGATGTAGAATTTCTGGAATGCATATAGGGTTATTTGAAAAGTGTTTTTCAAGTGAAAACCTGGATTAAGCTACTTGAACATTGAGCATCAAGATCTATGAGGATGGATCAAAATGCTTAATTGTACTTTCAAAATGAGCACATACCTTGACATGATCTTGAAGGTGTTCAAGATGGATCAGTCAAAGAAGGAGTTCTTGGCTGAGTTGTAAGGTATGAAGTTAAGACTTAAAGCTCGACCACGGCAGAACAGAGAGAAAGGACGAAGGTCGTCCCCTATGCTTTAGACGTAGGCTCTACAGTATGCTATGCTGTGTACCGCACCGGAAGTGTGCCTTGCCATGAGTCAGTCAAGGGGTACAAGAATGATCCAGGAATGGATCATTGGACAGCGGTCAAAAAATTGTCCTTGGAGTAAATAAAGGACATGTTTCTTGATTATGGAGGTGAT
The DNA here is from genome assembly GCF_002162155.2 of Triticum dicoccoides. Classification (NCBI taxonomy): domain Eukaryota; kingdom Viridiplantae; phylum Streptophyta; class Magnoliopsida; order Poales; family Poaceae; genus Triticum; species Triticum dicoccoides. The sequence continues at coordinate 240,993,193 of NC_041381.1, read as the reverse complement.
ACAGAGTTCGACGTAAAGAGTTGCGTCGATGCAAGCTTTAACACCTATCCGAATGACTCTGAGTAGCAAAACGGATACGTATAGTGGAGCAACCATTTGGAATAGCTCCAAGTGGAGCGTGGAAGCAGCATTTACATTATGACCTACAGATTTGCGAAGTACATACAGATCTGAATGTTGCAGACCCATTGACTAAAACTTCTCTTACAAGCAAAACATGATCAAACCCAAGAACTCATTGAGTCTTAATCACATGATGATGTGAACTAGTTTAGTGACACTAGTAAACTCTTGGGTGTTGGTCAAATGGCGATGTGACCTATGAGTGTTAATCACATGGCGTTGTGAACTAGATTATTGACTCTAGAGGCAATAATAAATATGCCCTAGAGGCAATAATAAATTAGTTATTATTATATTTCCTTGTTCATGATAATCGTTTATTATCCATGTTATAATTGTATTGATAGGAAACTCAGATACATGTCTGGATACATAGACAACACCATGTCCCTAGTAAGCCTCTAGTTGACTAGCTCGTTGGTCAATAGATGGTTACGGTTTCCTGACCATGGACATTGGATGTCGTTGATAACGGGATCACATCATTAGGAGAATGATGTGATGGACAAGACCCAATCCTAAGCCTAGCACAAAGATCGTGTAGTTCGTATGCTAAAGCTTTTCTAATGTCAAGTATCATTTCCTTAGACCATGAGATTGTGTAACTCCCGGATACCGTAGAAATGCTTTGGGTGTACCAAACGTCACAATGTAACTGGGTGGCTATAAAGGTGCACTACAGGTATCTCCGAAAGTGTCTGTTGGGTTGGCACGAATCAAGACTGGGATTTGTCACTCCATGTGATGGAGAGGTATCTCTGGGCCCACTCGGTAGGACATCATCATAATGTGCACAATGTGATCAAAGAGTTGATCACGGGATGATGTGGTACGGAACGAGTAAAGAGACTTGCTGGTAACGAGATTGAAACAAGGTATCGGTATACCGACGATCGAATCTCGGACAAGTACAATACCGCTAGACAAAGGGAATTGAATACGGGATTGACTGAGTCCTTGACATCGTGGTTCATCCGATGATATCATCGTGGAACATGTGGGAGCCAACATGGGTATCCAGATCTCGTTGTTGGTTATTGGCCAGAGAACATCTAGGTCATGTCTGCATGGTTCCCGAACCCGTAGGGTCTACACACTTAAGGTTCGATGACGCTAGGGTTATAAAGGAAGTTTGTATGTGGTTACCGAATGTTGTTCGGAGTCCCGGATGAGATCCCGGACGTCACGAGGAGTTCCAGAATGGTCCGGAGGTAAAGATTTATATATGGGAAGTCCTATTTTGGCCACCGGAAAATGTTCGGGATTTTTCGGTATTGTACCGGGAAGGTTCTAGAAGGTTCCGGAGTGGGGCCCACCTGCATGGGGGGACCCACATGAACGTGGGTAGTGTGGGCAAGGCCCCACACCCCTGGTCAAGGCGCACCAAGATCCCCCCTTAGAAGGAATAAGATCATATCCCGAAGGGATAAGATCAAGATCCCTAAAAAGGGGGGATAACAATCGGTGGGGAAGGAAATGATGGGATTTCTTTCCTCCCACCTTTGCCAACGCCCCAATGGACTTGGAGGGCAAGAAACCAGCCCCCTCCACCCCTATATATAGTGGGGAGGCGCATGGGAGCTTTACCCAAGTTCTGGCGCAGCCCTCCCCCTCTCCCAAGTCCTCCTCCTCTCCCGCGGTGCTTGGCAAAGCCCTGCAGGATTGCCACGCTCCTCCACCACCACCACGCCGTTGTGCTGCTGCTGGATGGAGTCTTCCTCAACCTCTCCCTCTCTCCTTGCTGGATCAAGGCATGGGAGACGTCACCGGGCTGTACGTGTGTTGAACGCGGAGGTGCCGTCCGTTCGGCACTAGGATCTCTGGTGATTTGGATCACGATGAGTACGACTCCTTCAACCCCGTTCTCTTGAACGCTTCTGCTTAGCGATCTACAAGGGTATGTAGATGCACTCTCCTTCCCCTCATTGTTGGTTTCTCCATAGATAGATCTTGGTGACACATAGGAAAATTTTGAATTTCTGCTACGTTCCCCAACACTTCTTGGCGTGGAATTGGCAGGCTTCGCAGGACTTCTCCAGCTCTGTCGCGTCGTTGAGTGCCATAGGCCAGTAGAACCCACTGCAGAACGCCTTGCCGACGAGGGTCCGTGACGACCAGTGGTGTCCGCAATCTCCATCGTGTATGTCGGCCAGCAACTCCTTTCCCTGTTCCCTGGAGAAGCAGCGTAGGGAAACGTCATTTGGCCGCCTCCGGTATAACTCACCGTCTTGGATGCAGTAGGCCGTGGCCTGCCTGGCCACGCGCTCCACATCCTCCTCTTTCTCCGGCAACGTCCCTTGCATCACGTAGTCCTTGAATTCATGGTCCAGCATCCCTCCTGAGTCTCCAACGCCAGGAGCAGGCGGCCTCCTGAGGTCGGGCCACAGGCCGGGGCTCCCATGGTAGGTGGCTGAGGGAGCTCTTCGCGATGTTGTGCCGCCGATGGCTTGAAGAGTAGTTCCTCGAAAACGCCAGGCTCCTGAGGCAGCCGCCTGGACGGCCTCTTGGCGATGTCATCAGCCTCTTGGTTGGTGCCGCGGGGCATGTGCTGCAACTCTAGCGCCCAAAACTGCTTTTCCATCTTGCATACTTCCACAAGATATGCTTCCATGTGCTCGTCCCTCGGCTCATACACCTTGTTGGAGAAGTTGATGAGGAGTTGTGTATCGCCCTTTGATGACGAGGTGATTCACCCCCAGTGCTGTTGCAGCTTTCAGGCCTACTATGAGGCCCTCATATTCTGCTATGTTGTTGGAGACCTTCTCACCCTGCTGGAAACAGAGTTGTACCGCGTAGTAGAGCTTGTCCTGAGTGGGGGATATAAGCACTGCTCCAACCCCCGCATCCTGCCACGAGAATGCACCATCAAAGTACATGACCCAGCCATCTGGTGCCTCACTTCCTGGGGAGAGAGACCGATCCTCGCCTGCCTTGAGCCCTAGTGCTTCTGTCCATTCTGCCACGAAATCAGCAAGTGCGGCTCCCTTGACGACCCTGGTTGTGATGAATTCCAACTGAAACGCCTGCTGCTCGATGTTCCACTCGGCGACTCTTCCTGCTGAGTTGGGGCTGCTGAGTACCCTTTCCAACGGGTAGGCCGAGACGACCTTGATGGGGTGACCTTGAAAGTAGTGCTGCAGCTTGCGCGAGGCCACCAGGAGTGCGAGTAAGAGCTTTTGAGGCATGGGGTATCGTGCCCTTGCATCCCGCAACACCGTGCTGACGAAGTACACCGGATGCTCGACGAGGGTGGGTGTGCTGACGTAGCATGTGTCCTGCGGAGGTTGAGGCTCTTCCTGAGACGGTGGAGCCCCCAGCGCCCGGTTGCTTGGTGTGGCCTCCTCAACCTGGGGGAGTCTTCCTGCCGAGGTTGGTCTCCGGTCGCCATGGTCGTGGTCCTTGCGAGGCCTTCTAGGTCTTGTGTCGCCATGGCTGAGGCGTGGCTGGGCATGACGCGGCCTTAGCCCGACATTCCTCCCGAACTGCCACCAATGCTGCGCTGGCGGAGTAGGGAGTGGCGGCGAGGTAGAGCACCAGGGACTTGAGGGGGCGCGGTGCCACCATCACCGGATTGCTGGTCAGATATTTCTTGAGGTCTTGAAATGCATGGTCGGCCTCCTGTGTCCACTCAAACGGGCATTTCTTCTTCATCAGCTTGAAGAACGGTAGGGCGCGCTCCCCCAGCTTGGAGATGAAGCGTCCTAACGCAGTTACGCGCCCGGCGAGCTTCTGCATTTCTTTGAGGGTTTGCGGCGGACTCATGTCTTCGATTTCCTTGACCTTCTCCGGGTTGGCCTTGATCCCTCTGTGGGACATGAGGAAGCCCAACAACTTGCCTGAAGGGACGCCGAACACGCACTTCTCTGTGTTGAGTCGCAAGTCCACCTGGCAGAGACTCGCGAAGGTCTCCTCCAGGTCCTGGATCAAGGTCCTCGCCTTCCGAGACTTCACCACAATGTCATCGACGTAAGCCTCGGCATTCCTCCCGAGTTGCCGGCCCAAGGCAATGTGCATCAGCCACTGGAAGGTCGCGCCCGCATTGCGCAACCCAAACGACATGCAGGTGTAGCAGTACACCTGTCACGCCCAATATGCGACCCTATCCAAAAGGAACTTGAAGGTCCCACCAAGGATAGACCCGCATATTGAAACGCTTTTGCAAGGTGGATATCATTACATCAACATTACATAATAGATGGGGATACATACGAGAGGCATACAATGCCACACGAATACAACATCACAATACATAAGAGCAACATCCGACTATGGATGAAACACAAATAGAAGCTCAAACAACATCCACCCTGCTAGCCCAGGCTGCCGACCTGGAACCTATCCCCTGATCGAAGAAGAAGCAGAAGAAGAACTCAACGCAAGCAAGCATCGCTCTCGCGTCATGATCATCATATAAACCTGTACCTGCAACTGTTGTTGTAGTAATCTGTGAGCCACGAGGACTCAGCAATCCCATTACCATGGGTATCAAGACTAGCAAAGCTTAATTGGAAAGGAAGGGGTAAACTGGTGAGGGTGCAGCAGCGACTAAGCATAATATGGTGGCTAACATACGCAAATAAGAGCGAGAATAGAGCAAGCAGAACGATCGTGAAGCTAGCAATGATCAAGAAGTGATCCTGAACTCCTACTTACGTCAATCATAACCCAAAGACCGTGTTCACTTCCCAGACTCCGCCGAAAAGAGACCATCACGGCTACACATGCGGTTGATGCGTTTCAATTCGGATCTGGTGTCAAGTTATCTACAACCGGACATTAACAAATTCCCATCTGCCTATAACCGCAGGCACGACTTTCGAAAGATTATACCCTGCAGGGGTGTCCCAACTTAGCCCATGATAACCTCTCGCGATCAACGAAGGATATACCTTCTCCCAGGAAGACCCGATCAGACTCGGAATCCCGGTTTACAAGACATTTCAACAATGGTAAAACAAGACCAGCAAAGTCGCCCGATGCACCGACAAATCCCGATAGGAGCTGCACATATCTCGTTCTCAGGGCAACACCGGATGAGACATCCTACGAGTAAAACCAGACCTCGAGTTTCCCCGAGGGGGCCCCGCAGTCTACTCGGTTCGGACCAACACTTAGACAAGCACTGGCCCGGGGGGGCTAAAATAAAGATGAGCCTTGGGTTGGCCGGCCCAAGGGAAAGGTAGGTGGTGGTGAGGCAAATGGTAAAACCAATGTTGGGCCTTGCTGGAGGAGTTTTATTGAAAGCGAACTATCAAGGGGGTCCCATAAATCACCCAACCGCGTAAGGAACGCAAAATTCGGGAACATAACACCGGTATGACGGAAACTAGGGCGGCAAGAGTGGAACAAAACACCAGGCAAAAGGCCGAGTCTTCCACCCTTTACCAAATATATAGATGCATTAATAATATAAGAGATATTGTGATATCCCAACATAATCCTGTCCATCATGGAGCAATCTTCAACTTCACCTGCAACTAGCAACGCTATAAGAGGGCTGAGCAAAAACGGTAACATAGCCAAAGAATGGTTTGCTAGGAAGGGTGAAAAGGTTAGAGGCTGACATGGCAATTTGGGATGGCTTGATAAACAGGTGATAGGTAGCGCAGCAAAGCGATAGAACGAAGCAACTAGCATAGCAATGATAGTAGTGAGATCCAGGGTAGAAGTCATCTTCCCTGAAATCCCGCAAGGAGGAAGAACGAGTCCATGAAGAAGATGAAGCCACGAAGACGAACCAAGCGTAGACGAACGAATCCTCACGATCGCAACGAAACAGGAACTATCGAGAAGAAGCACACAACATGGTAAACACACCACACATAAACATGACATGATGCACAAAAAGCATGATGCATGACAAAGCTACATGAAGTTACTCATGGCAAGAGATGATGCAAACAAGAGCAACACTTCAAGGCAAGTTTAAATGAGGCCGGGAACAACATATAACAATTCCGGTAAGTCCTCATATGCAAATTCCGAAGTTGGTACAGATCTGAATAAACCTTATGTTCGATTTGTTAAACAGCATGTTAAGATGCACAAAGATGATCTACACGAGATTCTAGTCAAGTTACATATAAAGTTCATTTAGTTCGGAGCTACGGCCTAGAAGATATGAGCAAAACAAGTTAAACATGGCATTGATGCAAAATGCATACAACCATCAAGCAAACACCTCAAAACAAGGATGCAACATGATAATATGAAGCTACATGCAATTCTAAGCAAGTTTCATATAGAGCACACTCAAAACGGAGCAACGGTTGAACACATGCACTCTATACAAGTATAAAGGACAAGCTGTCCAAAAAAGCGACTAGGCACATCGCAAGCATCAAAACAACATGCTACAGGACCTCAACAAGAAAACAAAATGCATGGGCATGATGTACAGGTAAAGCATATCAAAACATGAACACTGAGCTATCTCCAGAAATCACCAGAACATGCTCAAACACACATGGCAAGATTGCAAATAATAACAGTTCAGACTTTGCAGAAATTAACATCAGGTTGCCATGTTTAGATCTATCAAACAACATGTTACAGGAGCTTATCATGGCAAACAAAGGAATGGCATGATTCTACTCAAATCATAGATCAAAAGCCCTTTACTGACCATGAGCCAAAAAGGATCAGAAAATATGATGGCACCCATGTAAACATGGCAAGTTATATTACAGATTTAAACATGGCAGGAACAACAATAAGTAGGCATGTAGATGAGCTTGTACCACTCACCACAGAGCAATAAATGGCATGGAAAGGCAACCAACAGTAAGAAGGCATGTTTATGAAGCTAAGCATGGCAATAGCAAGCTCATAGGGTGCATGGATTACAACAAGCTACAGCAGGCTATAATTGCAACCAGGGGCATGAATGGTTAGAGAATAACCATATGTTCAAAACATCCTTACTGAAGTATCTCAAAATATGCATGGATCTCTCTGTAGCATCAAGTTTACATGGCATCAAAATAACAGCAGAACAGGGACTAAAATCAGCAACATCACGAAGCCTAGTTTACATGCTTGTGCTAGTCACCACATTGATCACAAAAATACATGGTAAGCACCTATGTAAAGAAGACATGGCATAGTTTAAAACACATGTAGACATCAACCTCATAGGATGCACACATCAATCATAGCAAAAATGACAAAAGAGCATGTTCTGTTAACAGACAGCAGCCAACATTATGAAGCACTGTTGCAACAATGATTCAGGCATCAAGATGAGCTCCAATGAACATGATGCAATGGAATGAAATGAAGAACTAGTTGAGACGAACAATTTGACATATTACACGCACTAAACGGAGCTACAGATGCAGAGATACGGTGCGGTAAACATGGCATGATAATTTCAAAATATTTCGGGACTTAGTCATTTTCAGGAAAAAAATGGAGATAGCGTGATTTACTTAGGCTACGCACAGGCGGGGTTTCGCCAAACTGGAGCTCACCTAGGGCCCTTGGGCCTGTCGGTGCTGGGCTGGGCCTGGAGATGGGATCTGGGGCCCGCAGATCTGGGTTGGGGCGAGGCTGGCCCATCAGGGGGGTCGCTCAACCTCCTCCTCTGCTCGAAACAAGCAGAGGTCATGGCGACGGCGCCAGAGGCTGCGGCTGGGCCTCCGGTGAGGCGCGAGGGCAGCGGGGAGGCCATGAACGGGCGGCGGAGGAGGAGATCCGGGCGGTGGTTGCCGGGTCCGGCGGAGACGATGCCCGCGACGACGATTTCGAGGCGGCAGACGGCGCACCTGCGAGGGGGAGAGAGAGATGCCATGAGGGAGAGGGAGAAGGAAGAGAAGGGAGGAGGAGAGGGACGGGGATGGTGCGGGCTCACCAGGACGGCGGCGGCGCGACGCGAGGCACGACAGGGCGACGGGGGAGACCCCGGGGCGGGGTCCGACGAGGCTGGACGGCGGACGAGGCACGGAGGAGCTCGGGCGCGGGTGAGCTCCTCCCTGGAGCGGGCGCGGGGAGGTTTCGGGCCCAGATGGGCTTCGAGGGCCTCCTGCGGGCCTGGGTGGGCCGACGGCGGAGCGGAGGAGGCAGGGGTGCGCGGGAGGCGACTCAGGCGACGTGGCCGGCTCAGGTTGGCTGCGCGCGACAGCTGGTGGCGACGCAGCCTATGGGACGGTGCCAAGTGGCGGGGAGGAGGCGGCCGGCGCCGGATTACGAGGAGAAGGTGGGAGGTGGCGGCGGCTGATGGTTGGGGGCGCGGGATTCGAGGAGGGAGTTTAGGGGTGACAAAATGGCAAGGATGGCTGCTATTTATAGAAAGAGGGGTTAGGGTTGGGGTTTTTAGCTCCGTTTCGGACCCTCGGATCACGATCCAATGGTCCGGATCGGAGGGGACTTAGGTGAGGGGTTGGTGGACTGTGTAGAAGAGTTGGGCTGAGAGGAGAGAAGAGAAGGCAGCCCGGCAACGGTTTCCGGAGACCGAAAACGTCCGACGAAGGTACCGGCAACGGTACCGCTATGTTTAACGGTTGAGCAGTCAAACGGACTCCGAATGTGACGAAACTTGACAGGCGGCCTGTCTACACTATAATAAGACCGCATGACAAGTTGCAACCCATTCTGAGAACATTTTGATGCCACTTATAAAATAATATTTCAGAGGTGCCGCAGGCGCGTGCGAGTGTGTCTGGACTCCGAACGGACAACGGAGAGAACCGGCGGAACCCGAACGGATGTAAGGTTTGAAAAACATGCATATGAAATGCAGATGATGACATGGCAAAAAGCAACACGCAAGCAAATGACATGGCAACGGCGGCGAATAACTGGCGCATCGGATCCGGGGCGTTACAACACTCCTCCACTAACAAGAGATCTCGTCCCGAGATCTTAGGACCGAGAGGGAAGAGAAAGAGGAAGAGGTGAAACAAGAACTCAAGAGGAGAAGCAAAGAATCGAGAGCACTCGAGAAGAAGAGAGGAACGACGAGAATGACGAGAATCGAAAACTCACGGAATTAGGTAGACTATGAAACCACTCCGGTAAGAACGAGATAAGAAACGAATAAGACTGAAAGGATTTAGGCAGCACACCGACTGAAACATGGAGGAATAGAACATGAACTTCACAAGATGGGATGGCACTTGACAAGATGAACAATGCCTCCGGAAGAATTAAAGAATGGAAAGAGATGAACTTAGAAGGAAGGATTGAATGGAGTTGTTGAGAAAATCAACAACGAAAAGAATAAGCTTGTCGTGGACTTATGGATAACATCTCAGAAATTATGAGGTGATAACCAGCCGCAAACGGAAATGATTGAATAGTTGAGAAGAACGAAGGAATGCAAAACTCCACTTCAAAATAATATGGAGACTTAATTGCACTTCGAGACACGAGAAGAAAAGATACTTGAACTCCGCCAACAAGAATCTTAATGAACTCTTGAAGAATGAATTAAATCATGAAGAACCACCATGAAGAACTCCGGTAACAAAAGGATGACGAGATAAAATGAAGGATGAAATAATAAGATGAGCTTTGCGATGATTTAGATGGAGGTTCCGACGAAATGGCTGAGGAAAATTTGAACTCCGGAAAAGAAAAGATGAAAACACTTAGAACTAGAATTTATTCATCAAGAACAAACTCTGAAGGAATGGATTACTCACTTGGATGAAATAAGAATAAGATTTATTGTATGCTTATCCTTCATCAAATTAAATTGATGACAAGCAATGGACTTTACATACTACTTATTCTTCTTGGCAAAAGGATTGAGAAGTGACATATCGCAAACTTGAGAAGGTCTTCATGAACCACCGGTAGGGTTGAAAAGAACGAATGAATTGATACGATAACAAAGGAAAAGAATCTGAATGAACCACCGTAAGAATTAGAAAATGATTGATGAAAGAGAATGAATCACCGGGAAGAATTAGAAGAACCAATATGCTCGAGGGGATTTAGATGCAAAAGGACAAGGAGATCATGAGCTGACTAAAAAAACACTTGAACGGAGCACCGGGATAATTGGATAACGGTAGCTGAAACATGAGGACGACCAATCTTCTGGAACGATGGCCTCCGATGAAAAGAAACATAAATCAACTCCTGACAAACTCCGGATGGTAAGAAAAGGAATCTTTGACAAATGGAATAATTCGAGAGGGTAACAAGAAGCTAGACCCACGAATCTTCGGAAGAACAGGAAAGATTTAGAGGAAAAACTCTTCTTCGGTCTTCAAATGACGACAAGAAATAGCACCAAAATTACTGAGATACTCCGGGAGAATGAAAAGCAGAGAGGTTGAGCCAACAATGAAATGATTTGAAATCAATTTGGAAAGGCATGTGACTGATGGAGTTCATTCTTACGTCACACTTTGAAAAGAATTGAGAATAACTCTGGGGGAATCAGAAGAGTCAGGTAAGATCCTGGGAAAAGACCTGTGGGTTAGGGCCCACTGAAGAGAAAAACACCGTTGAAAAGGATTGTTGAAGAGATAGATGATGCACCAGAACAATTTAAATATTTGAATGAGGTGACAGCCTCGAATTAACTCGGACACAAATAAATCTCCTGAGATGTCTTGAACACTCCGGAAGGATTGAATGGCGAGAGGCGAACGAGCAATGAGAACACTAGATCCAAGGAAAAGAATGTGATCACTACCGAAAAACTTGAATTGAGTCCACCGGAAAAGAGATGAAGAATGACGAACAAAAGATAAATCACCGGTTAAAATAATTGAGGGAAGACTGAAGAGGATCCACACGAATGAAGTTGATGCTCGAAAGAGACTCAAGCTCCGGGAAGAAGAGGGTGGGAGTGCGGGAAAACAAAGGCAACTTGGGAGGGGAACCGACGAATAACTTGAAGAGAAGACACCGGTTGAAAGAAAGCAAAGGCTTCACACGAGTAGGATGGATACCCGATTACGAACTTCGGTTCCGAGAAGAAGAAGGGTGGGCGGGTGGGAAAGAAAGCAACTGAGGATTGAACTCAAAGATGAAGAGGCTCAAGTCAACTTGACGAGAAATGCACCGGATGAAGAGAAGAGAACCAACGATCGAAAAAAACCAATTGCATGAACCTAAAGAAAAATTTGAAGGGGAAGAGAAGTAATTCAAAACACCTACATCAAGATTCCTTACCAGAGCGACGAAGGGGCAGAGGAGTAAAAAGAATTCCTACTCTCTGATATAACTATACTCCGAAAATAGTTTTCTTCTAGACTCGACAACGGCCAAACTACACGATCAATCAAGGGGGCTCCTAGGGTCGGTCGAGGCTCTGATACCAACTTGTCACGCCCAATATGCGACCCTATCCAAAAGGAACTCGAAGGTCCCACCAAGGATAGACCCGCATATTGAAACGCTTTTGCAAGGTGGATATCATTACATCAACATTACATAATAGATGGGGATACATAAAAGAGGCATACAATACCACACGAATACAACATCACAATACATAAGAGCAACATACGACTACGGATGAAACAAAAACAGAAGCTCAAACGACATCCACCCTACTAGCCCAGGCTGCCGACCTGGAACCTATCCCCTGATTGAAGAAGAAGCAGAAGAAGAACTCAACGCAAGCAAGCATCGCTCTCGCATCATGATCATCACATAAACCTGTACCTGCAACTGTTGTTGTAGTAATCTGTGAGCCACGAGGACTCAGCAATCCCATTACCATGGGTATCAAGACTAGCAAAGCTTAATGGGAAAGGAAGGGGTAAAGTGGTGAGGCTGCAGCAGCGACTAAGCATAATATGGTGGCTAACATACGCAAATAAGAATGAGAAGAGAGCAAGCAGAACGATCGTGAAGCTAGCAATGATCAAGAAGTGATCCTGAACTCCTACTTACGTCAATCATAACCCAAAGACCGTGTTCACTTCCCGGACTCCGCCGAAAAGAGACCATCACGGCTACACACGCGGTTGATGAGTTTTAATTCGAATCTGGTGTCAAGTTATCTACAACCGGACATTAACGAATTCCCATCTGCCTATAACCGCAGGCACGACTTTTGAAAGATTATACCCTGCAGGGGTGTCCCAACTTAGCCCATGATAAGCTCTCGCGATCAACGAAGGATATACCTTCTCCCAGGAAGACTCGATCAGACTCGGAATCCCAGTTTACAAGACATTTTGACAATGGTAAAACAAGACCAGCAAAGCCGCCCGATGCACCGACAAATCCCGATAGGAGCTGCACATATCTCGTTCTCAGGGCAACAACGGATGAGACATCCTACGAGTAAAACCAGACCTCGAGTTTCCCCGAGGGGGCCCCGCAGTCTACTCGGTTCGGACCAACACTTAGACAAGCACTGGCCCGGGGGTGCTAAAATAAAGATGACCCTTGGGTTGGCCGACCCAAGGGAAAGGTAGGTGGTGGTGAGGCAAATGGTAAAACCAATGTTGGGCCTTGCTGGAGGAGTTTTATTCAAAGCGAACTATCAAGGGGGTCCCATAAATCACCCAACCGTGTAAGGAACGCAAAATCTGGGAACATAAGACCGGTATGACGGAAACTAGGGCGGCAAGAGTGGAACAAAACACCAGACAAAAGGCCGAGTCTTCCACCCTTTACCAAATATATAGATGCATTAATAATATAAGAGATATTGTGATATCCCAACATAATTCTGTCCATCATGGAGCAATCTTCAACTTCACCTGCAACTAGCAACGCTATAAGAGGGCTGAGCAAAAACGGTAACATAGCCAAACAATGGTTTGCCAGGAAGGGTGAAAAGGTTAGAGGCTGACATGGCAATTTGGGATGGCTTGATAAACAGGTGATAGGTAGCGCAGCAAAGCGATAGAACGAAGCAACTAGCATAGCAATGATAGTAGTGAGATCCAGGGTAGCGGTCATCTTGCCTGAAATCCCGTAAGGAAGAAGAACGAGTCCATGAAGAAGATGAAGCCACGAAGACGAACCAAGCGTAGACGAATGAATCCTCACGATCGCAACAAAATAGGAACTATCGAGAAGAAGCACACAACATGGTAAACACACCACACATAAACATGACATGATGCACAACAAGCATGATGCATGACAAAGCTACATGAAGCTACTCATGGCAAGAGATGATGCAAACAAGAGCAACACTTCAAGGCAAGTTTAAATGAGGCCGGGAACAACATATAACAATTCCGGTAAGTCCTCAGATGCAAATTCCGAAGTTGGTCCAGATCTCAATAAGCCTTATGTTCTATTTGTTAAACAGCAATTTAAGATGCACAAAGATGATCTACACGAGATTCTAGTCAAGTTACATATAAAGTTCATTTAGTTCGGAGCTACGGCCTAGAAGATATGAGCAAAACAAGTTAAACATGGCATTGATGCAAAATGCATACAACCATCAATCAAACACCTCAAAACAAGGATGCAACATGATAATATGAAGCTACATGCAATTCTAAGCAAGTTTCATATAGAGCACACTCAAAACGGAGCAACGGTTCAACACATGCACTCTATACAAGTTTAAAGGACAAGCTGTCCAAAACAGCGACTAGGCGCATTGCAAGCATCAAAACAACATGCTACAGGACCTCAACACGAAAACAAAATGCATGGGCATGATGTACAGGTAAAGCATATCAAAACATGAACACTGAGCTATCTCCAGAAATCACCAGAACATGCTCAAACACACATGGCAAGATTGCAAATAATAACAGTTCAGACTTTGCAGAAATTAACATCAGGTTGCCATGTTTAGATCTATCAAACAACATGTTACAGGAGCTTATCATGGCAAACAAAGGAATGGCATGATTCTACTCAAATCATAGATCAAAAGTCCTTTATTGACCATGAGCCAAAAAGGATCAGAAAATATGATGGCACCCATGTAAACATGGCAAGTTATATTACAGATTTAAACATGGCAGGAACAACAATAAGTAGGCATGTAGATGAGCTTGTACCACTCACCACAGAGCAATAAATGGCATGGAAAGGCAACCAATAGTAAGAAGGCATGTTTATGAAGCTAAGCATGGCAATAGCAAGCTCATAGGGTGCATGGATCACTAGCAAAACACATGGCAACAACTGAGCTTAATGTTAACAGGCTGACAGCAACATTATGAAGCAACTTTGGAGCAAGATTACAACAAGCTACAGCAGGCTATAATTGCAACCAGGGGCATGAATGGTTATAGAATAACCATATGTTCAAAACATCCTTACTGAAGTATCTCAAAATATGCATGGATCTCTCTGTAGCATCAAGTTTACATGGCATCAAAATAACAGCAGAATAGGGACTAAAATCAGCAACATCACGAAGCCTAGTTTACGTGCTTGTGCTAGTCACCACATTGATCACAAAAATACATGGTAAGCACCTATGTAAAGAAGACATGGCATAGTTTAAAACACATGTAGACATCAACCTCATAGGATGCACACATCAATCATGGCAAAAATGACAAAAGAGCATGTTCTGTTAACAGACAGCAGCCAACATTATGAAGCACTGTTGCAACAATGATTATGCATCAAGGTGAGCTTAAATGAACATGATGCAATGTAATTAAATGAAGAACTAGTTGAGACGAACAATTTGACATATTACACGCACTAAACGGAGCTACAGATGCAGAGATACGGTGCGATGAACATGGCATGATAATGTCAAAATATTTCGGGACTTAGTCAATTTCAGGAAAAAAATGGAGAGAGCGTGATTTACTTAGGCTACGCACAGGCGGGGTTTAGCCAAACTGGAGCTCACCTAGGGCCCTTGGGCCTGTCGGTGCTGGGATGGGCCTGGAGATGGGATCTGGGGCCTGCAGATCTGGGTTGGGGCGAGGCTGGCCCATCAGGGGGGTCGCTCGACCTCCTCCTCTGCTCGAAACAAGCAGAGGTCATGGCGACGGCGCCAGCGGCTGCGGCTGGGCCTCCGGCGAGGCGCGAGGGCAGGGGGGAGGCCATGAACGGGCGGCGGAGGAGGAGATCCGGGCGGTGGTTGCCGGGTCCGGCGAGGACGATGCCCGCGACGACGATTTCGAGGCGGCAGACGGCGCACCTGCGAGGGGGGAGAGAGAGAGATGCCATGAGGGAGAGGGAGAAGGAAGAAAAGGGAGGAGGAGAGGGACGGGGATGGTGCGGGCTCACGAGGACGGCGGCGGCGCGATGCGAGGCATGACGGGGCGACGGGGGAGACCCCGGGGCGGGGTCCGACGAGGCTGGACGGCGGACGAGGCGCGGAGGAGCTCGGACGCGGGTGAGCTCCTCCCTGGAGCGGGCGCGGGGATGTTTCGGGCCCAGATGGGCTTCGAGGGCCTCCTGCGGGCCTTGGTGGGCCGATGGTGGAGCAGAGGAGGCAGGGGAGCGCGGGAGGCGACTCAGGGTGACGTGGCCGGCTCCGATTGGCTGCGCGCGACAGCTGGCGGCGGCGCGGCCTATGGGATGGTGCCAAGTGGCGGGGAGGAGGTGGCCAGCGCCGGATTACAAGGAGAAGGTGGGAGGTGGCGGCGGCTGATGATTGGCGGCGCGGGATTCGAGGAGGGAGTTTAGGGGTGACAAAATGGCAAGGATGGCTGCTATTTATAGAAAGAGGGGGTTAGGGTTGGGGGTTTTTGCTCCGTTTCGGACCCTCGGATCATGATTCATTGGTCCGGATCGGAGGGAGCTTAGGTGAGGGGTTGGTGGACTGTGTAGAAGAGTTGGGCTGAGAGGAGAGAAGAGAAGGCAGCCCGGCAACGGTTTCCGGAGACCGAAAACGTCCGACGAAGGTACCGGCAACGGTACCGCTATGTTTAACGGTTGGGCAGTCAAACGGACTCCGAATGCGACGAAACTTGACAAGCGGCCTGTCTACACTATAATAAGACCGCATGACAAGTTGCAACCCATTCCGAGAACATTTTTATGCCACTTATAAAATAATATTTCAGAGGTGCCGCGGGCGCGTGCGAGTGTGTCTGGACTCCGAACGGACAACGGAGAGAACCGGCGGAACCCGAACGGATGCAAGGTTTGAAAAACATGCAGATGAAATGCATATGATGACATGGCAAAAAGCAACACGCAAGCAAATGACATGGCAACGATGGCGAATAACTGGCGCATCGGATCCGGGGCGTTACAACACCCCACACGGGGTCAGGAAGGTTGTCTTCTCCATGTCTTCCACCGCCATCTTGATTTGGTGATAACCCGAAAACACATTCAGGAAACGCAGCAGGTCGCACTCGGTGGTGGAGTCGATGATCTGGTCGATGCAGGAAGCGGGAACGGATCTTGAGGGCAGGCCTGGTTGAGGTTGCTGAAGTGAACGCACATTCGTTCCTTCCCCCCTTTTTTTGGCACGACAACGGGGTTCGCCAGCCATTCAGGGTAGCGGACCTCGCGAATGACACCTGCTTCCTCCAGCTTGTGGGTTTCTTGGATGATGAAGGCCTGCTTCTTTGTGGACTACCGCCTCGCTTTCTGCTTCGCAGGGCATACATTGGGGCACACATTCAGGTGATGTTCAATCAGCTCCCTTGGGAACCCCGCTAGCTGCTTCGGTTCCCACGCGAACACCTCCTTGTTCGAGCACAAGAACTTCACCAGCGCCTCCTCTTGGTCGGGGTTGGGGTTGGCACCTATGGTGAAGGTGGCTCCCGAGGACCCATCTTCCTCAACTGGCACCTGCTTGGTCTCCGCCTTGTCGTGAGTGAACAACTGCTTCTTTTTGGTCAGTGCAGCTTCCTTGGCCTTGGAGGCGTCCGTGCCGGCGGGCTTCACCGCCGCAGCAGCCTTAAGGGGCAGCTTGAGCGCCAGCAGAGCCTCCTTGGTGTCTCCAGCTACGATGAGGACGCCGCTGCTCATGGGCATCTTCATGAGGTTGTAGGTCGGATGTGTTACTGCCATGAACTGAGCCAAGGCAGGATATCCTAGGATGGCCTTGTATAGGAGGCCGATGTGGGCGATGTCGAAGTCGACCAGCTCCGTGCGGTAGTTGTCGTGGGTGCCGAAAGTCACGGGAAGGCCGATCTGCCCCAGGGAACTGGAGGAACCGCCTCCGACGCCCGAGAAGGGCTTGCTGGGTCGGAGCCGCTCCAACGGCACATGGAGGAGGCTGAAGGCCTCCACCGAGAGCACATTAAGGCCGGCGCCGCCGTCGATGAGGGTTTTGGTGATGGCCACCTGGCAGATGGTGGGAGTGCAGAGCATTGGAAGTGCACCCGAGCAGGCGGTGTTGACGGGGTGGTCTTCCGAGCTGAACGTCAGGTTGGCCTTGGGCGCCACCCAACCTGGGGGAGCTCCTTTCCGTGCAAGGGCGGTGCCGATCTGGCGAAAGAATGGCTTGGCATGGCGGTCTGAGGGTGGCACCTGCGAGCCGCCCAAGAGAGCTGCGACGACCGGGGGCATCGGCGCTACATAGTGGGCGAGGAAGAGGTCGCGCAGTTCCTCCTAGGAGGCCACGAAAGACGCCGGCAGGTTGAGTAGCCAAGCGCGCGGGACGCCAGTGAGGGCTAGGGGAAACCAGTTGGCCATGACCTTGTCGTCGCCCCCGGCCTTGCGGACGGCCTCCTCATACGCCAGCAGGAAAACCAGCAGGTCTGTCGCGCCGTTGTAGCACGGCGGCATCTCTCGCTTGAACTTGTGCAGCCACTACACCTGTCGTAAGGCGGGGGCCAAGGCTCAGAGCCCCCTTGCCCCAGCGCTGGCACCGGCCGCCGAAGCTGGAAGCGCAATGTTCGCCATGAGGGCGAAACACGGTGTCGGTGGAGAGCGGGTCGGTGGGAGGAAGAGCTCCGGCGCACCCCCTACCTGGCGCGCCAAATGTTGGATATCGGGTTCCGGCAAAACCCTTAAGGTTCAAACACTTGAGTGCACACAAAGATCCCTCCCTACAAAAACACACCCTCAGCCTCGCCGTGATCTCTAAGCTAGCTCGATGGACAACACAAGACACACAAGATTTATACAGGTTTGGGCCACCGTTGTGGTGTAATACCCTACTCCTCTGTGTGGTGTGGTGGATTGCCTCTTGGGCTGATGATGAACAATACAGGGGAAGAACAACCTTGCGAGGAGAGGTGTTCTTGTGCTTGGTGGTGTGCTTGAGGAGGAATTGATCCGTCCTCTCGATGGTGGTGGCTAGCCCTGTTTGTAGAGGCCCTGGTCCTCTTCCCAAATATTGAGCGGGAAGGGATTCAACAACGGCCATTTTGAAAGGGGACACCTAGTACAAGCTATCTTGACTAAAGGTGGTATTCGCCTACCAAAGGCGCTTGTGGTGACGCCGTGTTGGGCTCCATGGTGACCTCAGTCCTACCGTCCTGCTCGCCTTGGTCTCGTTTCACCGATATGAAACCTTTGCCTGATGCCTCGGTACTCCGCGCCTGCGCTTACCCCCTTTGCACCAAAGTGGAAACGAGGACACTGCGCGGGCTGGCGCCCGCCTGGTCTTTGTCGTCATGGCTTGCGTCACGAGAACCTCGCGACGTACCCCTTGCCTTGATCTCTCCGCCTCCTCGTGAGCCTGCCTGGTGAGGCTGCCCCTGAGGAGGCCTTGTGTCATTCGCCCCGCGAGGCTTGGCCCCTCACGAGGGTCTTGAGTGTTGGTTGATGAAGACGGGCCATACTGGGCCACTGGTGGAGCTACGCCGTGGGCCGCAGGAAGGCAAGTTTGGGTACCCCCGTTCCCAGAACACCGACAAAGACCTTTCGGATGGCTTATGGTGATAGCTGATTAGATCTTGCTAAAAACAGAAACTTTTGCGCCCAACAAAATTATTTTTATAATTCACAGAAGCGTGATAAAATCCTAATTTTTCCGCACAAGATTTATATACAAATTGCCCAGGTTGTCCTAATGTTTCAGAATGTTCGGAGTTACAAAAGTATACGAAGTTTTCGGATTGCTATTGACTGTTCTGTTTTTGACTGGTTCTATCTTCTATGTGTTTCTACCTTATTTCCATGAATCTACGGGTAGTATCGGGGGTATGAGCCATGGAGAAGTTGGATACACTAGATATTACACCAATACAAATAAAGAATGAGTTCACAACACTACCAAAAAGTGGTGATTTATTTTCTTATACTAACGGTTCTCATGAGTTTTCTGTTGACTTTTGTGTTGTGAAGTATTCATGTTTTGGGTAAAGATTTGACTGACTATGGAATAAGGAGTGGCAAGAGCCTAAGCTTGGGAATGCCTAAGGCACCCAAGGTAATATTCAAGGACAACCAAGCATCTAAGCTTGGGGATGCCTCGAACGGCATCCCCTCTTTCGTCGTCGTCTATTGGTAAATTTACTTGAGGCTACATTTTTATTCACCACATGATATGTGTTTTGCTTGGAGCATCTTGTATGATATGAGTCTTCACTTTTTTGTTTGCCATAATCATCCTTGTTGTACACACATTTTGAGAGGGACACACATGAATTGTGAATTTATAAGAATACTCTATGTGCTTCACTTGTATCTTTTCAGCTAGGCAATTTGCTCTAGTGCTTCACTTATATCTTCTTAGACCATGGCGGTGGCTTTATTTTATAGAAATTATGGAACTCTCATGCTTCAATTATATTATTTTGAGAGTCTCTCTAAATAGCATGGTAATTTGCTTAGGTTATGAATTTAATCCTAGTATGATGGGCATCCAAAAGGGGTATAATAAAAACTTTCATATAAAGAGTGTTGAATACTATGAGAAGTTTGATTCCTTATCATTGTTTTGATATATAAAGATTGTGATATTGGAGTCATGCTAGTGAGTAATTGGATTGGTAGAAATACTTGTGTTAAAGTTTGTGATTCCCGTAACATGCACGTATGGTGAATCGTTATGTGATGAAGTCGGAGCATGATTTATTTATGGATTGTCTTCGTTATGAGTTGCGGTGGGGGACGAGAGATGGTCTTTTCCTACCAATCTATACCCCTACGAGCATGCGTGTAGTACTTTGTTTCAATAGCTAATAAATTTTTGCAATAAGTATGTTAGTTCTTTATGACAATTGTTGAGTCCATGGATTACACGCACTCTCACCCTTCCACCATTGGTAGCCTCCCTAGTACCACACAACTTTCGTCAGTGCATTAAACCCACCATATGCCCTTCCTCAAAAAAACCTCCATACCTACCTATCATGGCATTTCCATAGCTATTCCGAGATATATTGCCATGCAACTTCCACCATTCCGTTTATTATGACACGCTCCATCATTGTCATATTGCTTTGCATGATCGTAAGATAGCTAGCGTGATGTTTTCATGGCTTTTCCATTTTTTGATGTCATTTGCTACCTAAATCATTGCACATCCCGGTACACCACTGGAGGCATTCATATAGGGTCATGCCTTTTTTTCTAGAATTGAGTTGTAATTCTTGAGTTGTAAGTAAATAAAAGTATGATGATCATCATTATTAGAGCATTGTCCCATGTGAGGAAAGGATGATCGAAGCTACGATTCCCTCACAAGTTGGGATGAGTCTCCGGACTTTGAAAAAAAAAAGAGTCCAAAAGAAGCCCAAACAAAAAAAGAGAGAAAAGAGAGAAGGGGTAATGCAACTATCCTTTTCCACACTTGTGCTTCAAAGTAGCACCATGATCTTCATGGTAGAGAGTCTCCCATGTTGTCACTTCCATATACTAGTGGGAATTTTTCATTATAGATCTTGGCTTGTATATTCCAATGATGGGCTTCCTCAAATTGCCCTATGTCTTCATGAGCAAGCGAGTTGGATGCACACCCACTTAGTTTCTTTTTGAGCTTTCATAAACTTATAGCTCTAGTGCATCCGTTGCATGGAAATCCCTACTCACTCAAATTGATATCTATTGATGGGCATCTCCATAGCCCATTAATATGCCTAGTTGATGTAAGACTATCTCCTTCTTTTTGTCTTCTCCACAACCACCATATTCTATTCCACCTATAGTGTTATATCCATGGCTCATTCTCATGTATTGCGTGAAAGTTTAGAAAGTTTAAGAACATCAAAAGTATGAAACAATTTCTTGGCTTGTCATCGGGGTTATGCATGATTTAATACTTTGTGTGTTGAATTTGGACTGTAGCCATACTATATGATTTTGTAGGGATAACTTTCTTTGGCCTTGTTATTTGAGAAGACACGATTGCTTTATTAGTATGCTTGAAGTATTATTGTTTTTATGTCAAAATTAAACTGTTGTTTTGAATCTTATGGATCTAAATATTCATGCCACAATAAAGAAAAATACATGGATAAATATGTTAGGTAGCATCCCACATCAAAAAATTCTGTTTTTATCATTTACCTACTTGAGGACGAGCTGGAATTAAGCTTGGGGATGCTTGATACATCTCCAACGTATCTGTAATTTTAAATTGTTCCATGCTATTATATTATCTGTTTTGGATGTTTTATATGCATTAATATGCTATTTTATATTATTTTTGGGACTAACTTATTAACCTAGATCCCAGTGCCAGTTTCTGTTTTTCCCTTGTTTTGAGTTCTACAGAAAAGGAATACAAAACGGAGTCCAAACGGAATAAAACTTTCACGATGATTTTTCTTGGACAAGAAGACACACGTAGGACTTGGAGAGGAAGATAGAAGAGTCCTGAGGGCTCCACATGCCCTCAGGGCGCGCCCCCATGGCTTGTGGGCCCCCTGGAGGTCTCCAACCCTAATATTTCGCGTACAAATCAGAAATATTCCCAAACGACTAGAAGCGTCCACCAAAAAATATTGTTTTGTTGCCATAACCTTTTGTTACCATGAGATAACATCTTGGGGACTTTTCTGGCATCCTGCCGGAGGGTGGGGGGGTTCGATCACGGAGGGCATCTACATCAACTCTATTGCCCTTCCGATGCAGTGTGAGTAGTTTACCACAGACCTACGGGTCCATACTAGTAGCTAGCTGGCTTCTTCTCTCACTTTGATCCTCAATACCATGTTCTCCTCGTTGTTCTTGGAGATCTATCCGATGTAATATTCTTTTGCGGCGTGTTTGTTGAGATCCGATGAATTGTGGATTTATGATGAGTTTATCTATGACAATTATTTGAATCTTCTCTGAATTCTTATATACATGATTTGATATCTTTGTGTTTCTCTTTGACTTATCGGTTTGGTTTGTCCAGCTAGATTGGTTCTTCTTGCAATGGGAGAGGTGCTTAGTTTTGGGTTCAATCTTGCGGTGTCCTCACCTAGTGACAAAGTAGGGGTAGTGAGGCACGTATTGTATTGTTGCCATAAAGGGTACAAAGATGGGGTTTTCGTCATATTGCTTGAGTTTATTCCTCTACATCATGTCATCTTACTTAGGGCGTTACTCCATTCTTATGAACTTAATACTCTAGATGCATGCTCGATAGCGGTCGATGTGTGGAGTAATAGTAGTAGATGCAGGCAGGAGTCGGTCTACTTGACACGGACGTGATGCCTATATTCATAATCATTGCCTTGGATATCGTCATAACTTCGCGCTTTTCTATCAATTGCTCGACAGTAAATTGTTCAACCACCGTATTATTTGCCTTCAAGAGAGAAGCCTCTAGTAAAACATATGGCCCCCGGGTCTATATTCCATCATATATTTTCAGATCTATAAACCGAAAAATCCAAAAAAGAAACTTGTTGCAATTTATTTACCTTTTTTTACATTTTAGTAAGCTTATATATATATTATTATCAGATCTCATCCTTGCAAGTGACTATGAAGGGATTGACAACCCATTTATCATGTTGGGTGCAAGTGTTTGATTGTTTATGCAGGTGCATAGATTGGAGACTTGCGTGTATCACCTAATGTATTGATACCTTGGTTCTTAACTAAGGGAAATACTTATCTCTACTTCGCTGCATCACCCTTTCCTCTTCAATGGAAAAAACCAACGCAAGCTCAAAAAGTAGCACTTGCCGTACCGACTCTGTTGTTTATGATGATGAATTTCTCTCACTAGAAGATGAACTCACATACCCATTCCTGGCAGGAGATGGCGCCAAAGGTCCTCTTTTCAGTCGAAATACACATCCCAATTTCTTTCAAGCAAGTTAGTATGCTGGGCTGCGCACTTCCGAATCGCCTCGTTCCTGGAAAAAGGAATAGGCCATATATTACTCTCGGGTTCTCTATGTAAGCAAAAAGATATTTCTGCATGAATACCTGAACATCCCTGTTATGCGGAACATTGGCTTCTTCAATCAGTTGCTGCAAGATCTGGATGAGTTCTGCCTCACCAAGATATTTGAATTCGAGCATGCATGGAACAGAGAGATTATTTCAGTTCTATGCTCCTTTATATATCTCTGGTGATGAATCAGACATCACAAAATGGATTATGGAGTGGATTACTGATGGCAAACGCATCAAATGCACTTCAATAGATTTTGTCTCGCACTTCCATATCCCTTGCTTTGAGCATGGTGACACAGAAATTCGGGTGCACAACATTGATGATATATCAGATGAAACATTTCGGTGCACTAGGGATCCAGAAAAGATTCGTGACTACACTGGTCCTCCCCGTCCTGAGCACTTAATGTTTGAGAATCAAATTATATATCATATGCTCTCTTCCACTATTTTCCCTCTCGCTGGGATGAATATAGATAAGTACACCTCAAATGTTCTTCGGAATGCTATCTATTTAATCTCTGAACGATACATCTTTGATGTCGAGAACATGTTTCTGCGCATTTTGAAGGATTCTACTCAACATCCCTTCTGCCTGAAGGTTTTCACGCCATGGATCTAGAAAGTTATTGATCACTCTATGTGCATCAAGTATCTGGCGAAAGTAAGTCATAAAAGCTTCATTCCTCCTGTTCGCAAGACCCTGCGAATCATGGAAGATATTTCTGTCATGCCCAATATGCGATCCTATCCGGGAGGAACTCAAAGGTCCCACCAAGGATAGAGCCCCATATTGAAACGCTTTTGCAAGGTGGATATCATTACATTGTACCATTACATAATAGATGGGGATACGTAAAATAGGCATACAATGCCCCATGCATACAACAACATCATACATAAGAGCAACATCCGACTACGGATGAAAAACACAAACAGAAACTCAAACGACATCCACCATGCTAGCCCAGGCTGCCGAGCAGGAACCTTACCCCTGAATGAAGAAGAAGCAGAAGAAGAACTCCAAGACAAGCAACCATCACTATCACATCAGATCATTGCGTTACCTGTAGCTGCAACTATTGTTGTAGTAAACTGTGAGCCACGAGGATTCAGCAATCCCATCACCATGGGTATCAAGACTAGCAAAGCTTAATGGGAATGGAATGGATAAGTGGTGAGGTTGCAGCAACCAACTAAGCATTGTATGGTGGCTAACTTACAAGAATAAGATGAGAAGCTACGCAACGGTCGCTAACTAGTAATGATCAAGAAATGATCCTGAACTACTTACGTTCAAACATAACCCCACGATGATCTCTTCTCGACTCACTTGAAAAGAGACAGTCACGGTTACACACGCGGTTGGTGTATTTTAATTCGAATCTGGTGTCAAATTCTCTACAACCGGATATTGAAAACTCCCATCTGCCAAATAACCGCAGCTACGGCTCTCGAAAATTTAAACCCTGCAGGGGTGTCCCAACTTAGCCCATGACAAGCTCACGATCCGCGGAGACAATCCTCCATCTTGGGACCCTCCGATCAGACTCGGAATCCCGGTGCACAAGACATTTCGACAATGGTAAAACAAGTCCAGCAAGACCTCCCGACATGCCGACACCCTGATAGTAGCTGCGCATATCTCGTCTCACGCCACGATCAGATTGTCCAAACTTCCGGTAGGCCAAATCGAGAGTTGCCCCTGGCGGTCACCGGCCGTTGACAGGTTTGGACCAACACTCATGAGGAGCACTGGCCGGGGGTTGTTAGTTAAGTCCTCGAGGCCCGGGAAGTCCCTATGCAAGTTTTAGTTGTTATTAGGCAAATGGTAAAACCAATGTAGGGCCTTGCTGGAAGAGTTTTATTCAAAGCGAACCATCAAGCGGGGCCCATAAACCCTCATCGTGTTAGGGATGGAAAATCAAGGAACATAACACCGGTATGACGAAAAATAGGGCGGCAAGAGTGGAACAAAACACCAGGCATAAGGCCGAGCCTTGCACCCTTTCGCAATTGTATATGTGCATTAATTAAATATAAGAGATATTGTGATATCCCAAGATATCCATGATATCCATGTCCAAACATGGAACAACCTGCAACTAGCAACGCTATAAGAAGGGCTGAGAAAAGTGGTAACATAGCCAAACAATGGTTTGCTGAGATGGCGGAAAAAGGTTAGAGGCTATTTCATGGCACATAGGGAGGCTTGATAAACAAGTGGCAGGAAGCGCGACATAGCGATAGCATCAAGATAACTAGCATAGCAATGATAGTAGTGAGATCTAGGGTAATGGTCATCTTGGCTTAAATCCCGCTAGGAAGAAGATCAAGTCCATGAATAAGATGAACGGGCATACACGAACCAAGCGTAGTCGAATGAATCCTCACGATCGCAACGAAACAGGAACTATCGAGTAGAAGCACATTCGGAAAGAAGCAAACAACATAGTAAACATACAACACATAAACATGACCTGATGATCAACAAAGTATAATGCATGACAAGGCTACAAGATGCTACTCATGGCACGAGATGATGCATACAAGAACATCACATCAAAGCAAGTTTAAATGATGCCGGAATCAACATATAACAATTCCGGTAAGTCATCATATGCAAATTTCGAAATTGGTCCAGATCCGAATAACACATTATGTTGAAGTTGTTAAACATCAATTTGTAATGCACCATGATGATCTACACGTCTTTCTAGTCAAGTTACATATAAAGTTCATTTAATTCGAAGCTACGACCTAGAAGATATGAGCAAAACAAGTTAAACATGGCATTGACGCAAAATGCATAGAAACCTCAAGCACACACCTCAAAACATGGATGGAACAAGATATTATGAAACCACATGCAATTCTAAGCAAGTTTCATATAGGACATGATCAAAACGAAGCAACAGATCAACACATACACCGAAAGCAAGTTATAACAACAATCTGCCCAAAACAGCAAGTAGGCACTTTGCAATCATCAAAACAACATGCTACAGGAAACATATGAACACAAACTTGATATGCACTCAAAATACAGATAACATGCTTCAAATGACATTAAGTATCAGGTTCATAGGCATTAAGATTAATCCAAGATGATCAATGCAAAAAAGCAACTTGATAACACAGATTAAGACTGAAAAACAGGGCATATGCATGAGCAGAGTTAATATGATGACATGTTGGGGCAAGAAACAAAGATTCTACAGTAACTATACATAGCAACCAAGGGCATGGCATCCCATTACACATAACATAGGGCAAATAACATCAAGGCATCTTATGCATATGGCTCATGGATTAGCAGTAACCAACAAGACAAGTTTGAATGTTGTAACAGTTTCAGCAAGTGTAAAACAACATCATCATAGCATGTTTGCAAGCTTTTAACAGAGGTCATATGATGCAAAAAAATTCAAACATAGCATGTGAACAAAGCGCTCATAGAATACTTCAATTCTTATAATTGTAGCATCTCCTAAAGAGGCGTAGATTAATTAATATCAAGCTCAAAACATGGCATCATGAAGTTAACAGAAAACTGGAACATGAAAATACATTCTACAGGACTTATATGAGGCATCAAATGGCATGGCATGATCGAGCATAACATGGACGTCAAAACATATCAACTAGGCATCTCTATATTATGCATGGAATTGATGGTAGCATCAAGCAAACATGGCATCATGATATAACAGACTCAGACTAGGTAGAACATTAACAGCAAGTAGCTCAATTCACAAGCTTGTTGCAGTAGCCACAGGGCATATCAAAATAAATGGATTGCACCACTGAAAAGATGGCACGATTATTCTCCTACAACATGTTGAAATGATGCTCAAAAGAAAATCACACAAAAAGATATAGAAACGACAAAAGGGCAAGTTGTAACAGTTCACAGCACTTGGCACTTTTGCAATAGAGATTATTGCAAGGAGATGAACCCTAACATGAATGCAAACCACACCAACATGTAGAGCACTCTGAGATGAACATTTTGAAATATCATACACCCTAAGTGGAGCAACATGCACGAACTTATGATCATCACCAAACAACCACCTTGGGGAAAATCTAGATCTCGTAGTCCCGGGACGAGACGGTGCAACCGAGCTATTTGGATCGGGGGCCATCGGGGTCATCCTGACGTGACCGTCCCGATCCGGTCAGACTTGCAGGGCCCACCGGGCGCAGTCAGCGCGGGAGGAGCCGGAGGCAATGGCAATGCAGAGGCGAGGGCGTCGGCTCCCGCGGGAGGGGCTCACCGGAGCTAAGGCATCAGGCACCTGCAAGGACGGATCTGGCCGCGGGCGACGCGGACCTGGGTGGAGGAGGCCAGCAGGGATGGTCAACGAGGGGAGCCAGGCGGCGACTCGGGCGACGGGCGGTGAAGCACGGGATCGCCGGCGGGGAGCTGCAGGGCAGCGAGGTGGTTGACGACGGCGGGGCAAAGGCCCTCGGGCGGGAGTGGGCGATGGCGACGGGGCGGAGTCTGACAAGGCACGAGGTGGCGAGGTAGGCGGTGAGGAGCTGCACGCTCCGGCGGGCGGCGGGGTCCAGATGTGGCGACCAGTTGCGAAGGGCGGCGGCGGGCGCAAGCTCGCGAGGCGCGGTAGCGGGCGCGGTCGGGATCGCACGGGCCCGCAATGGACTTGGCGGGCCGCGACCGCGGGGTGGAGCGGGGAGGCAACGTAGCAGCCACAGATTGGTTGGGGGCGGCGGTGGACATGTCCGGTGGCGGGGGCGGACGTGTCCGGCGGCGCGAGGAGGAAGGCTAGGGTTTTTACCCGAATATTAGGGGGGAGGGGTGTTTTTATAGGTAGAGGGGCTAGTATAGGGCTATGGGGGTGCAGTTTTTGCCAACACGATCGTAATCCGACAAAGAAGAGCATGGATGGGGTTTAGATGGGCTAGTGTGCTACTGGGGAGGGGTGTTGGGCCACAAAGAGAAAGGGGTCCAATGGTTAACGCAGTTAACTGTTGGGGCATCAAACGACCTCCAAATGGAACGAAATTCGACAGGCGGTCTACCGGTGATATAGCAAGACCAATCGTCAACTCTCGGCCCATTCCGAGAAAGTTATTCACCCACTCACGAAACAAGATCTGGGAGGTGCGACGGGTACGTGCGAGAGTGTCGAATTATCAAACGGACAACTTAGAAAATGACCGGATGCAAGTCTTGAAAGACATGCAGATCAAATGCATATGATGGCATGGCAAAGTTCAACACGCAAAGTGGATGATGTGGCAACAACGAATAACTGGAAGACACCTGGCGCATCGGTCTCGGGGCGTTACAATTTCTTCTGGGAAAGTGCCTATGTCAAGCCATTATGATTATCAAAAGCAATTTGATGGGCCACTTCTCCCTCCGTGCAACCGACATATTTCACCTCAACCTTCATCGCAACTCGACAACTGCTGCTACAGCATATCACTGAGGATTGACGCGAAAAAGAACATCTCACCTCTGAGCTAAAAGCTCTCCACAATTGAACCAGAATCATGCATACGATTGCGGATGAAAACAAGAAGAGGCTCTAGAAATTGCTTCACAAGTTCTTTACCAAGAAACAAATCCTGAATGTCAATCTCCAAGAGCTCCATGATTATATTGACAAAGGCTTCACTGTTGAAGATTTCCAAGATCAGAGTACCCCTCCTCTTCCTGTTTGTGAGGTAACCACTGATCTTCTGGATCTTGAGCTTCGCAAACCGCTTGAAGAATCTGAAGCCACCTCACCGACAGAGAAACCTATCGAAGGCAATGTGATATCCCATGTTCCTCATGTGGCTGCCCCCAATATGCCCTGGTCTTCTCAGCCCCAAGTTGCCATCCCTGAAGGAAAATCTGCTACTTCTAAAGATGAAGCCGATCCAGTCACATCTGAAGATGAAATCACCTCGACGGTTCATTGGAGATGCCACCGAGTGAATCATCTTCTACATTTTTGCACTTATGTTATTCGAAACCTTTTTGACATGAGTTGACAAAAAGGGGGAGAATTACATCAAGTCTCGATAGATTTGCTTTTTGTGTTTCTTTGGTTTGGTTTCGTGGAAGGTTGAAACTTCTGGTCTAAACTTATATGCTCTAAGTTGTAGAACTTATGTGCTGTAATATTAATAACCCGCTTGTTGCACTATTTGTCACGAAGCATCTGTTTTGCAGGTGGAATTGTTATCAGAAGTTATGAATGATTGCACTACAATCGCAACGGATTATATATCCTCAGTGCGAATCATTGACTAGATTGTTTGAAATTTCCTCTGTATGCTTCAATATTTCAGGAGAATTAATCTCATATATTTATCCCTGCATACATTTAGGGGGAATCTATTTCATCATCGAGCACAATAACACTTTTCACTCTTGTTGGAATTATTTATCACTTAACTATCTTCACTTCGATGATCATCTGTTTTTTCAACAACTGTTGAAAAAAGGGGAGATTGTTGGTGCAATAATTTGGATGTTTTGGAGTTTTTTGACATAGACAGTATGGGACTTATGTGTTTGCTAGTGCACACAGAGTAACAGGTCCGTGGAATCAAGAGAAGTTTTATTCAAACAACGAAGATAATCCCCTGCATAGCAGTGAAGGTTATCACTGAAGATTATGATAACAAGAGTGACCCCTAAAAAGTTGTTGACGTGAAGCAATTGGTTCGATGCCTGTCCGGAGGAAATGACTGTGTCCAAGAAGATTGAAGATGAAGTGAAGACGTATGATACGTCTCAAGCGCATCTATAATTTTCGCTTGTTCCATGTTGTTACATTATCATTCTTGAATGTTTCAAAATCATTTTGTAGCAACTTTATATCATTTTTTGGGTCTAACCTATTAACATAGTGCCCACTGATAGTTGGTATTTTCTGCTTGTTATTTACTTTGTAGAAAATGGATACCAAACGGAGTCCAAACGCAGCGAAACTTTTTGGAGATTTTTTCTGGACCAGAAGACAGAAGATGGGCAAAAGAAGTACCATAGGGGTGCCCTGAGGTGGGCACAACCCACATGGGCACGCCTCGTGGCCAGGGCGTGCCCTGGTGGGTTGTGCCCACCTCGGTGGCGTCCTGCACTGCCTCTGCTATATTAATACCCCGAAAATCTAAAAACCCTAGGGGAGTCGACGGAACACAATTCCAACCGCGCAAGTTCCAGAACGACCAGATCCAATCTACACACCATCATGGAGGGGTTCATCATCCTCATTGGTGCCTCTTCGATGATGCGTGAGTAGTTCATTGTAGACCTACGGGTCTGTAGTTAGTAGCTATATGGATACCTCTCTCTCTTTTGATTCTCAATACAGTGGTCTCTTAGAGATCTATTTTTTGCGGTGTGTGTGTTGGGATCCGATGAACTTTGAGTTAATGATCAGATCTATTTTATCCATGAAAGTTATTTGAGTTTTCATCTCTTACACGCATGATTAATTATAGCCTCGTATTTATTCCTGAATCTTTAGTTTAGTTAGGCCAAGTAGATCGATTTTTCTTGCCATAGGAAGAGGTGCTTTGTGATGGGTTCGATCGTGCAGTGTTCTTTCTAAGTGACAGAAGGGGAAGTGTTGTGGATATGACTATTGGGTATGACCCGCCCAGGAGGGGCCGGGTCATACCACTGGCGGTTCATAACGAAAAGGTAATGTGTCCGGCTCGTGAAGCAAGCTTACTGAAGCCCAAGACCCGGAGGAGACTTGAAGCCCACGGGCATAAACCGCCATATGTTTAACTTGTATGATAAGAAGAGTTTAGTTCTGTCACCGAGCCGGACACGTTGTGTATGAGTCGGCCGGGACTCTGTAAGCCACCAGGCATCAGCCTATGTATATAAAGGGGTGACCCGGCAGTGGGTTAGGGCAAGAAAGGACCAGTTGAGAACTAGGTCAAGTGTATTCGCTCCCTGGTGATCGAAACACAAGCAATACAACCTAAAGTAGGAGTAGGCCTTTAACTCATTGCGAGGGGCCAAACCTGGGTAAACTCTCTGTGTCCCTTGTCCTGTTTTAACCCCTTCAAGCTAAAGACGTCGTGATGGATCCACACCTAAGTCCTCATGCTAGGGCATCTGTCATGACAATTCCATGACAGTTGGCGCCCACCATGGGGCTAGCGCACGGTGGTTTCGAGTTCTTGAAGGGCAGCTTCACAGGGCTCAAGGGATACGCGGTGGGCCGGATGACGAAGAGTCGTCGCGGCAAGCACTACATCGACGATGCAGGCTGGGGCCCGGAGGCCGGCTCAATCGAGTATGGATATCGGGTTCCCTTTGGCAGAATCCATATCTTCATTGGCAAGATTGGTGAGTCGGAAGCTGAGCCGCACATCTGCACCAACATCATCGAGACGGCTCAGCGTGCGCGACCCACCAGGCTTCAAGCCGCCCCGTAGCATGTCTTTTTTGGCTTTACTCAAGGAGTGGATCTAGGAGGAGGATCTGAGTCTGGTGGTGGGATGACCGTCTATTCAAGCGATGAGTCCTCAACCGGCGAGACCAATTCCATCTATCAGGTTCAGGATGGTGTGCTTGGGGGCTGTTTCGATGGTGACAGTACCGCCAAAACGGGTTTCAGTCTTCATGGCCAGTACACAGCCAGGGCAGAATTCTTCGACTGCAGTAACAATGATCTCCAGGTCAGCAACGGCTATGGCACCCGGGGCAGGAGGCCCAGTGCGCCTGCTGGCTCAAGTCTTATCTGATCTGTTCGATGGTCTGGCAACATTGTTAACGGAGGAGGTAGCCCCGGTGAGCCAAACTCAGCAATCATGCGTACGTTGTAAAGTACTTGACGAGATAGCTCAAGCTAAAGAGGATCTAAATGCTAAGAACACCTGATGGCAACGAAGCGAGCCGCCTTGGAGAACGAGGCAGAACGTCTTTAGGCCGAGAACTTTTGCTTGAGCTTGGACCAGGACGCATCAAACGCTGTCTTCAACAGAAGGCATGTGAGTCGGTTACCCCCAATTTACGATGCGAGGAACCTTTTCAACATGCCTGGGGCAGGAACCAGTAACCCGCCTGGTGTGGATCAAGCCGTTGAGGCGCCAATGGATGGAGAACCGATTCAACCTCGAGCTATAAACCCCCCCCCCCCGGGGTTTGAATTTAACCCCTACTCGGCATGTTCGACGCCCCCGAGTCATTCTTCTAGTCCTTTGGGTAACATGATAGCTGCGGCTACTCGATTGGCGGCTCTCCCGGTTCAGGATGAGTCGCCAACAGCGATGGAAATATGGAGAGCGAGAGAACTTCGTCAAACAGTTGTGGCTCAACAGGCGGCTTATTCATATAGTCGTGATCGGATTCATTCAACACCACGTCCAAGACGGAGTTATAGCACACATATTGATGAACCAGTCATGTCAAGCAGTGAACAACACCACAATCAGCCTCGTAGGCCCGACCTGCCGTGCGCTGGTAATGATGCTCAGGCTTTGATGGATCAGGGAAGAGCACGACGTGAGGCGGAGTTGGCGGCTCAACAACAATCTCCGGTTTATCCGTCAGCGTTTGTGGAGGCAGCTGTGACCTCTATAACCTTGGGTGTACCGTGTTTAGTGCCAGCTCTATGCAACGAGCCCTTTCCTAAGGATTTCAAGGGCCCCCGCAAGGTGCCTAACTACACGGTGGATCAGCCCCAACAGGCTTGGATTGAAAGCTATGAGATGGCTACGGAGATGTTCGATGTTAGTGATGTTGCACGTGCAAAGTATTTCACCATGATGTTGGATGGGCCAGCTCAATCGAGTATGGATACCGGGTCCCCTTTGGCAGAATCCATGTCTTCATTGGCAAGATTGGTGAGTCGGAAGTTGAGCCATACACTTGCACCAACATCATCGAGACGGCTCAGCGTGCACGACCCACCAGGGTTCAAGCCGCCCCGAAGCATGTCTTTGTTGGCTTTACTCAAGGAGTGGATCTAGGAGGAGGATCTGAGTCCGGTGGTGGGACGGCCATTTATTCAGGCGATGACTCCTCAACTGGCGAGACCAATTCCATCTATAAGGTTGAGGATGGTGTGCTTGGGGGCTATTTAGATGGTGACAGTATTCCCGACCCGTACGAGCTGCCAAACCGGGTTGCGATCTTCATGGACGGTACACAGCCAGGGCAGAATTCTTCGACTGCAGCACTAATGATCTCCGGGTCAGCAATGACAACGGCCGCCGGGGCAGGAGGCCCTGTGCGCCTGCTAGCTCAAGTCTTATTTGATCTGTTCGATGTACTGGCAACATTGCTAACGGCGGAGGTAACCCCGGCGAGCTAAACTCAGCATAACGGGGACATTGCAAAGTACGTGACGAGATAGCTCAAGCCAAAGAGGATCTAAATGCGGAGAACACCCGGATGGCAACGGAGTGAGCCGCCTTGGAGGAGGCAGAACGGCTTCAGGCAGAGAACTTTCGCTTGAGCTTGTACCGGGACGCATCAAACAATGTCTTCAACAGAAGGCATGTGAGTCGGTTACCCCCGGTTTACGACGCGAGGAACCTTTTCAACACGCCTAGGGCAGGAACCAATAACCCGCCTGGTGTTGATCAGGACGTTGAGGCGCCAGCGGCTCGAGAACCGGTTCAGCCTCGAGCTACAAACCCCCCGCGTTTGAAGTTAACCCCTACTCAGCATGTTCCGATGTCCCCAGGTCATTTTTCTAATCCTTTGGATAACATGATAGCTGCGGCTACTCGATTGGCGGTTCACCCAGTTCGGGATGAATCGCCTGTAGCGTTGGAAATACGGAGAGCCAGAGAACTTCTTCAGACGGTTGTGGCTCAAGAGGCGGCTTATTCATATAGTCATGATCGCATTCATTCAACACCACATCCAAGCCGGAGTTATAGCAGACATATTGATGAACCGGACGTGTCAAGTAGTGAATGACATCGCAATCAGCCTCGTAGGCCTGACCTGGCGCGCGCTGGTAAAGATGCTCAGGCTTTTGTGGATCAGGGGAGAGCACGACGTGAGGTGGAGCTGGCGGCTCAATTGGCGGCTCAACAACTATCTCCGATTTATCCGTCAACGTCTCTGGAGGCAGGTGTCACCTCTAGAACCTTGGGTGTACCGTGTTTAGTGCCAGCTCTACGCAATGAGCACTTGCCTAAGGATTTCAAGGGCCCCTCAAGGTGCCTAACTACACAGTGAATCAGCCCCAGAGGCTAGGATTTAAAGCTATGAGATGGCTACATAGATGCTGGATGTTAGTGATGCTGCATGTGCTAAGTATTTCACCATGATGTTGGATGGGCCGGCTCGTACTTGGTTGAAAGGGCTGCCTGTTAATTCTATTGGGTCATGGGCGGAATTGAAAAGGTGATTTATTCAAAATTTCAAAGACACATGCAAGTAGCCATTGTCGATTCTGGATTTGGATTGTTGCGTCCAAGTTGAAGGTGAGTCAACAACCAATTGGGTACGCCAGATCTCAGCCGTTATACACTCATCGGACAGTACCAACACCGGTTTTGTAGTCCTGATGTTAGAGAAGAATTGTCATTTTCTTCCCTTAAGAAGAAATTGGGGCGGCTTTAAGCGTAATTGCAATGATATGGGGGCGGTCATGGAGGCTCTCGTCAAGTATGCCGACTCTAATAGCACTAAAGACCCTGAGTCTAATGTGGAGAAGACTGGGAAGGGGAAGAAGAGTGGCAACACAAAGGGACAGCATAACACGGTGGGTCAAGGTGGTAATGATAAACGTAAGGAGGACGGTGGTTTAGACTTCATGGCTAACACCAGCACGCAGAATAATAACCAGCACCGTAAGGGGAAAACACAGGTGCCCTGGTTTGGAGGGCCGAAGTTCAACCTTGAGGCCATGATGAATCAGCCTTGTCTGAAGCACGGAACCCAGGATAAGCCAGCCAGTCATTTGTGGAAGGTTTGCTTCATCACGAGAAAGTATAGAAACTCTACTTTTTTTCCAGAACATTCATGGCCCGCACGGCGGTTTACATTCCGTCTTTCATGGGCCTGGTTTTGGAGGTGGCGGCTCAAGCGCTAGTTTTCAAGGCCAAGGTAATCAAGGTGGTTTTAAACATCAATCTGGCCAAGGGAATCAGCAACATCAGTCTGGTTATCAAAGCAATCCATAGTAGCTAAATAGTGGTCAATATCATGTATGCACCACAAGTCTGTGCAAATGAGATCTGAAAATCCATGAGCGGGCAGTGAACTCAGTTGAGCCGGCGGTGCCTCGTTATTTGAGGTGGTCTGAGTAGCCTATTGTATGGAGCCGTGAGGATCACCCGCCCCAGGTTGACAATCTAGGTCAGTTGGCATTGGTGGTGGATCCTCATGTAGGAGGGTATAAGCTTACAAAGGTGATCATGGATGGGGGCAGCAGTATCAATATACTTCACTATGAGACTTTTCGTCATATGAATTTAACTGACAAAGATCTTAAGGCGTCTTGTACTGTTTTCCATGGGGTGGTGCCTGGTAAGTCCGTGTATCCAGTGGGTAAGATAACATTGGACATACCTTTTGGAGATGACCATGATTCCAGAGCTGAGAAATTGACCTTTGAGGTGGTTAAGATCAAAAGCCCGTACCATGCTTTGTTTGGGTGGCTGTCGGTGTCAAAACCGGCGGATCTCGGGTAGGGGGTCCCGAACTGTGCGTCTAAGGCTAATGGTAACAGGAGGCGGGGGACACAATGTTTACCCAGGTTCGGGCCCTCTCTATGGAGGTAATACCCTACTTCGTGCTTGATTGATCTTGATGATATGAAGTATTACAAGAGTTGATCTACCACAAGATCGTAGAGGCTAAACCCTAGAAGCTAGCCTATGATTATGATTGTTGTTGTTGTCCCACGGACTAAACCCTCCAGTTTATATAGACACCGGAGGGGGGCTAGGGTTACACAGAGTCGGTTACAGAGAAGGAAATCTACATATCCGAATTGCCAAGCTTGCCTTCCACGCAAAGGAGAGTCCCACCCGGACACGGGACGAAGTCTTCAATCTTGTATATTCATAGTCCAACAGTCCGGCATAAGCATATAGTCCGGCTGTTCGAGGACCCCCTAATCCAGAACTCCCTCAGTAGCCCCTGAACCAGGCTTCAATGATGATGAGTCCGGCGCATAGATTGTCTTCGGCATTGCAATGTGGGTTCCTTCTCCGAATACTCCAAAGTAGATCTTGAACACAAGAACCGTGTCCGGCTCTGCAAAACAAATTGCACATAGCACCGCAGAGAGTACAATATTCCACAAATCTAATCTGCTGACAACTTTCCCGTAGCGTGACATCACACCGTGGACCGGTCATTATACGAACTGTTTTTCTCAACCTGCTACTGCACATCTTGCGAGGCGGTTTTATTGGCACGTCTTGTCGACACAGACATCGTGTCCCCTTATCACGGGATTCTCATCAATACGGGTGTGGGTCACCCAACCGCGCCATTAACACAACGCTTGGGGAATAAGAGAGTCTCTAGGGCAAGTAGGGAGGCGCATGATCCCTGCTACCTTTATAAGGAGATAAGGATTCCCCTTTTTCATCCACGCCTTCTTCTTCCTCCGCTCATCCATTCTCTCTCGCTCGAGCTCCAACGCCCAAGCATTCGCCTTCTCCGCCCACAAAGGCCCTCCAAAAATGTCTAGATCTGGAGCAGGAGGCAAGTGGATGGCCTCTACCGTCCAGGAGAAGGATATCAAGAAACTTCGGGAGGCCGGGTATCTGGCCAAGAAGATCGGCCACCGCCTTCCAACGGCGGGACATATTGTCCCTACTCCAGAATCCCACGAGAGGGTTGTATTCCTCCCTCACTTTGTCCGTGGGCTAGGGTTTCCCCTCCACCCATTCGTTCGCGGCATTATGTATTACGATGGGATTGATTTTCATGATCTATCGCCCAATTCCTTCCTCAACATCTCAACATTCATCGTCGTGTGCGAGGCCTTTCTCCGCATCTCCCCACACTTCGGCTTATGGCTGAAGATTTTCAATGTGAAGCCCAAGGTGGGGAGCGGCGAGCATGCTGAGTGCGGAGGAGCCATGGTAAGAAAAATGCCCAACGTCACATGGCCATCAGGTACCTTCAATGGTTCCTTCAAAGGGTGGCAACAATAGTGGTTCTATGTCCCTGAGCCACGCGGCACAAAATGGGTCGCAGCTCCCAAATTCCGACCTGGAGCTCCATTGCGGCTTATGTCCTAGCCCAAGAAGGGCCTGAACTAGTCTTCGCCAGATGAGTTGTCAGTGCTCCAGACGCGCGTCAAGGGTATGGAAGACAAGAATATCAAACTTGTCAACGTAGTCCAGGTGATGATAGTTCGCCGGATTCTCCCTTGTCAGCACAGGGCTTGCAATTTATGGGAATTCGACCCGGCCAAGCACCAGACCCTATTAGGGTTTTTCGACTCATTGCACAAAGACATCTGGAAGGTGCTCTTTAAGTCCGGCAAATCATGGCCAGATTCAGCCGAGGACTGCGGGTACCAACTGTCCCAACCCGCAAGTTCGGTAAGTCTTCGTATGTTGGCAAGTCATATGCTTTATCTGCATAATACAAGGGAAATGCTTAATGTGCTTTTCCACAACTCTCCCAGGGCTGGACGAAGAAGGCAGGGCAGATCTACTGCCCGGCCCCGTTGCCAGAAGAACCAGCCGGCCCACTTCTGACAAAGATGAGTCACGCCCAATATGCGACCTTATCCTAAAGGAACTCGAAGGTCCCACCAAGGATAGAACCGCATATTGGAGACCCTTTTGCAAGGTGGATATCATTACATCATACCATTACATAATAGTTGGGGATACATACAAAAGGCATACAATGACACACGAATACAACAACATCATACATAAGAGCAACATCCGACTATGGATGAAACACAAACAGAAACTCAAACGACATCCACCCTGCTAGCCCAGGTTGCCGACCTGGAACCTATCCCCTGATCGACAAAGCAGAAGAAGAACTCAAAGCAAGCAAGCATCGCTCTCATGTCATCATCATCGCATTACATGTACCTGCAACTATTGTTGTAGTAACCTGTGAGCCACGAGGACTAAGCAATCCCATTACCATGGGTATCAAGACTAGCAAAGCTTAATGGGTATGGAATGGATAAGTGGTCAGGCCGCGGCAAGGGACTAAGCATGATATGGTGGCTAACTTACTAGTACAAGAATAAGATGACAAGCTCGGTCGCAAACTAGTAATGATCAAGAAGTGATCCTGAACTACTTACGTTCAAACATAAACCCACCATGTTGTCTTGTAGACCCTCTCGAAAAGAGACCGTCACAGTTACGCACGCGGTTGGTGTATTTTATTTCGAATCTGGTGTCAAGTTCTCTACAATCATACATTAAAAATTCCCATCTGCCACATAACCGCGGGCACGGCTTTCGAAAGTTTATACCCTGTAGGGGTGTCCCATGTTAGTCCATTATAAGCTCACGATCCACGGAGACAATCCTCCATCGCGGGACATCCGATCAGACTCGGGATCACGGTGCACAAGACATTTCGACAATGGTAAAACTAATCCAGCAAAACCTCCCGGCGTGCCGACACCGTGATAGTAGTCGCGCGTATCTCGTCTCATACCATGTCCGGATAGGTCATCCTACGAGTAAAACCAGATCCTTGGGTTGCCCCATGGTGGCCCCGCAGTCTGCCCGTTTGGGACCAACACCATCAGCGCTGGCCCCCCTGCTATGTAGAAATATCATCGGGTTCATGACGCCCTATGCAAATTTATTATTTAGTTTAAGTATTATTATGGCAAATGTTAAAACCAATGTTGGGCCTTGCTGGAAGAGTTTTATACAAAGCAAACTGTCAAGAGGGGCCCATAAACCCACACCATGTTAGGGACGCAAAATCAAGGAACATAACACCGGTATGACAGAAACTAGGGTGGCAAGAGTGGAACAAAACACTAGGCATAAGGTGGAGCCTTCCACCCTTCACCAAGTATATAGATGCATTAATTAAATAAGAGACATTGTGATATCCCAACATAAACATGTCCAACATGGAGCAATCTTCAACTTCACCTGCAACTAACAATGCTATAAGAGAGGTTGAGCAAAAGCGGTAACATAGCCAAACAACGGTTTGCTGGGAAGGGTGAAAAGGTTAGATGCTGACATGGCAATTTGGGAGGCTTGATAAGCAAGTGATAGGAAGCGCAGCATAGTGATAGAACGAAGCAACTAGCATAGCAATGATAGTAGTGAGATCCAGGGTAACGGTCATCTTGCCTGAAATCCCGCTTGGAAGAAGAACGAATCCATGAAGACGAACGGGCAAAGAGGAACCAAGCGTAGTCGAACGAATCCTCACGATCGCAACGAAACAGGAACTAACGAGAAGAAGCACAACCGGAAAGAAGCAAACAACATGGTAAACACACAACACATAAACATGACATGATGCACAATCAAGCATGATGCATGACAAGGCTATATGATGCTACTCATGGCAAGATATGATGCATACAAGAACAACACATCAAAGCAAGTTTAAATGAGGTCGGAAACAACATATAACTAATCTGGTAAATCATCATATGCAAATTTCAAATTGGTCCAGAACTGAACAAACATTAAGTTGAAGTTGTTAAACAGCAAGTTAAATAGCACCAAGATGATCTACATGAAATTCTAGTCAAGTTTCATATGAAGTTCATTTAATTCGGAGCTACGGCCTAGAAGATATGAGCAAAACAAGTTAAACAAGGCATTGATGCAAAATGCATCCAAACATCAAGCAAACACCTCAAAACAACGATGCAACATGATAATATGAAACTACATGCAATTCTAAGCAAGTTTCATATAGAGCAAGCTCAAGATGGAGCAACGGTGCAACACATACACTCCAATCAAGATATAACAATCTGCCCAAAATAGCAAGTAGGCACTTTGTAAACATAAAAACAACAAGCTACAGGAATCATATGAGCATAAACTTGCCATGCACTTCATGTACAGATAACATCCTTCAAATATCATTAAGGTTTAGGTTCATAGGCATCTATATTAAACCAATATGATCAATGCAAAAAGCAACTTTATAACACAGGAGCATATACATGAGCAGAGTTAATATGATGGCAACTTGAGAGCAAGAAAGAGACAAGCTACAGCAAGTTAACATAGCAACCAACGCATGGAATCAAATTACACATAACAAAGAGCAAATAACATCATGGCATAATATACATATGGCTCATGGATTAGTGGGAAGCAACAAGACAAGATTGAATGTTGAAACAGTTTCAGCAAGTGTAAAACGGCTACATTATGATAGCATGTTTACAAGCATGGAACAGAGGCATATGATCTCGAAAATTAACAACAATGTCATGTCAACAAATTACTCATAGCATACTTCAAAACATGTAATTGTAGAATCTCCATAAGAGGCATGGATCACTCAGTAACATGCTCACAACAAGACATCATGAAGTTAACAGAAATCTGAAACATTATATAAGCATGTTCATGGCAATGAAAACATATTCTACAGGGAATTTATGTGGCATAAAAAGGCATGGCATGATATAGCATAACATAGAAAACAAAACATGTCAACTAAGAATCTCCATAATATCCATGGATTAATTGGTAGCATCAA
Organism: Triticum dicoccoides; assembly: GCF_002162155.2. Lineage (NCBI taxonomy): Eukaryota > Viridiplantae > Streptophyta > Magnoliopsida > Poales > Poaceae > Triticum > Triticum dicoccoides. The sequence goes on along the minus strand of NC_041381.1, from coordinate 240,952,329 downwards.
GAAAACATGGCATCATGATATAGCAGTTTCAGCATTGACAGAAAGTTAACAGCAAGTAGCCCACTTCACAAGCTTTATGCACTTACTATAAGGCATATAAAAATACATGGATGGCACCACTGTAAATATGGCATAAATATGCTCCTAAAACATGTAGACATCATGCCCATAGGATGCACACACAAAATGTAACAAAAATGACAAATCAGCATGTTACAGCAGTTTTCAGCAGTTAACATCAACATGCACTTTTGCAACAGGGATTAATACGTCAAGATGCAACCTAACATGAATGCAAAGCACACCAATATAAATAGCATGAAGAACAGAACATGTGCATATCAAGATCATCACCATAGCATCAACAGAGACAAAGTTGTACAACTCACAAGATAGCTATATGATGTTAACAAGCAGCAATTTACATTACTTAGCAGTTTTGCAATGAAGAATAAGGCATCAAGATGAATCCTAACATGCGTAAAAGCTACTCCATCATGAAGAGCACTCTGAGATAAACATTTTGACATATCATACACACAAAACGGAGCAACATGCACAAATCTAGATCCACCCAAAGATGCACACATAATATGATGATTCAGGGACTTAGTCGATTTTTCTGGAAAAAAAAACAAACGAGCGCTATATAGCTATTCGATGCATGGGCGGAATTTAGGGACTGCTCACCATGGGCTTCGGCCCAGTTGGGGAAGTGGCTGCAACAGGCCGGTGCTGGGCTCGGGGCAGCTTGGCCGGGTGAGGCCGTGGCCTACGCGGGCGCTCATCCTCCTTTGCTCGAAGCAGAGGCAGGAGCAGGGCGCGGCAGTTGCCGGCGATGGGGACGGCGGCGCGGCGGGCAAAGGTCGCCGGAGAGCCGGCGGAGCATGGATCCAGGCGGGCTGGGGCGGCTGGATCCGTTCCCGGCGACGGCAGGGCCGGTCGGCGACGGAGCTTCATAGGGACTGCGGCGGATCCTGGTGCAGGAGCTCTTGCCCTTGGAGCTTGGGGATGAGGGGAGCGGCGGCTCAGGGCGCTCGGGCTTGGGACGGGGAGCGGTGCGGTGACCAGAGGCGGCGGGGGAGAGGTCCCGCGGCGGTGGCGGGGATAAAGACCGGCGATGGCGTCCCGGAGCTCGGGCTCCCGTCGATCCAGATCAGGATCGAGGGAGCTGTGGGGATGCGGGCGGCGGCTCGGGCTGCTCGAGGCTCGTTTCGGCCCGGCAGGGGGCTGCAGATGGGCGGGAGCGGGCCAGCGGTGGAGGGATAGGCCGGGGGCGCGTGGCGTCACGGGAGTGGTGGAGGGCTGCGGGAGCGGCGACGCTCGCGAATGGGAACACGCCAAGTGGCGGGACGGTGGTGGCTGGCGCCGGAATATGAGGAGGAGGCGGCTGGAGGTGGCTGGCAGCGCGATTTCCGAGGAAGATTTGACGGCTGGAGGTAGGGGGAGAAGCTAGGCTGCCCAAAATAGGAAGGGGAGGCTATATATAGTAGAATTTAGCTAGGGTTTGGGTCTAGGGGGTTTTCGGACCCTCCGATCGCGATCCAACGGTTCCGGTCGGAGAGGGGTTAGGATGGGCCAGGTGGGCTGTGTAGAGTGGCTAGGGAGAGAATAGGAGAGAGGCCCGACAGTAGTTTCGGAGACCGAAATGTCCGACTAATAAACCAGCAACTGTGCCGCTACGGATGACGGTTGGGCTATCAAACAGACTCCGAATGCGACGAAATTTGACAGGAGGTCAACCTACACTATAATAAGACCGCACACCAACTTTCACCCATTCCGAGAACATTTTTATGCCACTTATAAAATAATATTTTGGAGGTTCCGCGAGCGCGTGCGAGTGTGAAAGGGCTCGGAATGGACAATGGAGAGAACCAGGGAAACCTGAACGGATGCAAGTTTTGAAAAACATGCAGATGAAATGCACATGATGACATGGCAAAGTGCAACACTCAAATGAATGACTTGGCAACGACTGCGAATAACTGGAAGACACCTGGCGCATCGGTCTCGGGGTGCTATAGCACCAAAGAAGAAAACCGAGAAAGAGGCCAAAGAGACCAGGGGCGGCCGTCGTCGCCAAGGAACTTCGGACACAATATTTGAAGACTCCGAGGCCCGCTCTTCCTCCAAAGAGGACGAGGAAGGGAGGAAAGCCGATCCTCCCCAGCAAGGGGATGAAAGAAAAGGACGACCTCCACACACTTGGAGGCTGAGTCGCCTAACAAGGGAAAAACTCCCTTTCCGAAGGAATCCGCCACCGCCACTAACAGTAGCCCGGAGTGGGATCCCAGGGGCCAGCCCCTGGTGAAGTCGTGAGTATATAAAACCCGGACACATTTGTGTATCCAGACTCACTATCATGTGACGATTAATCGTATTGAATCACACTTTCTTTGCAGTCTGGCGAGGTCCCGCGCCGAACAATCCTCCTTGGAGGATTCACTAGGTTTGGATGCTATGGACAGCAGGACACCCCCGACGGCCCCCTCCCCAAAACATGTGAATGACACCGGGGTATCATCCCAAAGGGACCAAGCCCGAGGAGGGGGCGGGGATACCTTCGAGGCGGCGCTAGAGGGTCAAACCTCGGCGGCTGGACACACGGGGGAAAAAGCTCCCATGGACACCGACGGCGGGGGCTATCTTGAATTCGGGTACCAGCCGGACCCAGTTCCGGAGACCAACACGGCTTTGGAATCAGGCAGGCAACCTCCCTTGACAGAAGGGGGTGCGACTGTTCCACCGGCGACCTCTGCCCAACCAGAAGTGCCAGATACCTTATCAGTAGCATTGAAGAGCGCCTTCATTGTTGAAGAACATCGTGCCCTTATGGGTGCGGTGATTGAGAAGATTTAGTCTGCTAAAAGCGGGCTGAATGAAGCCTGCATCAGCCTTATCACGGGCTTTGAGGTATGTTGTGAGGTTTCGAAAGAAACAACCGGACAGAGGATCAAATATATGTTTGCAGGAGACTTACCTTGTGGTACCTCTCCCTCTTTTGTGTTTTTTTATAAGCAAACATCTGTAGCGACTGCCGCCTCTCAAACTGCGGAAGTCTCCAGACTGAAGCAGAGTCTGGAGCGGGCCAAAGAAGAACTTGGCCAGGTGAAAAAGTAGTTGAAGGATAACCAAGGTATGCAAAAACCTTGTTCGCATTCAGCGCAAATGAATAATTGAGTATGATGAAAAATTTTCATGATGTGCTCTAGGGGCGATGGCCAAAATCGAGGCTCTTAAGAAGGCGGTGGCCGAGGCTGAGAAGAAGGCAGCCACTGAGCAGGCTCTTCGTGAAAAGCACGAGGCCAAGGTTATTCAAGTTCAGCAAGAGCTCCAAGAAGCCGTGAAGAAATGCGAGACCTTGGAGCAGAGTTTAACGGAGAAAGAATCCGAACTCACCAAGGCTTGTCAAGCCGCACACGATGCCCAGGGCGAAGCCCAAGGCACCCTGCAGGAGATCCAAGAGGCCAGGAAGATCGTGGCGGGTAAGGCTTTTTCTATGCAACGCGGATATTCGAAGATTGAAAATCATGCTACTAATTTGAATTCGGATTTATCCAGTGGTGTTTGCGGAACTGCCGCGCAGTGTATCTGATGCCGCACAATTCTATCGAGCCAAAGAAAGGAGTACTATGGACAAACTCTTCTGGTCGCAGTATCTGGCGCCAGAGCATCCAGTTCCCTTTGTCGATCAACTCAAGCAGCTGATCGAACTGCATAGGGCAGCCGAACTAGCCATGAAGGATTTAATTATCCGGCTATGGCCCGCCGAGGTGATTCCTAGAAGCTACTTCGGGCTCGTGAAGCAGCTTGTAAGTGCCTGCCCTCGACTTGAAGTCATCAAGCGGTTAGTTTGTATGGAAGGTGCGCGAATGGCCTTTGCCCGCGCAAAGGTGCATTGGGCGAAGATGGATGCTGAAAAGTTGATGAGCGAAGGACCGCCTACGGGGAAGGAGAATCGCAAGCCTGAGTTATATTATGATAGTGTCCTGAAAGGATAGGATCCCGCCTTGTAGCAGAGCCATGTGCCAAGGACATTATATTCCCATGAATATACTCATGTTGTCCTATGTAATGTTGAACAAGGTCATTTATATTATGTAGTGCCTATTATTTGCAAGTTTTTCCTCCTGTGCGGCCGTTTTATATATTAAACCTGAGAGTTGGCCAGTCGTCGGCTTCTGCCCCACGTAAGAAGTACGGGGGTGTTCGGGATAAACCTGAACACTCTTTACCCAGTTTTGGGTCCTTGAAGGAGGTGTTCAGCGCAACGAACCAGGCAATCGGACTATAAGGCTTTATCACCCTCACTTAGCCATAGGAGTTTGACAAAACAAAGGTACGCGCAGCCCCTGGTGTTCGGAAGACCGCACTAGGGGCTCTATAAGCGCCTGATCAGAAGAAAAGCCGATCCATCGGATGCTGCATTAGTTATCGCATAATGCGGAAGGAATCCTTAAAGATTTTGTAACCTCTCGAACAGCTGACCAGCTCTCGCCGTATCATGGTTGTCAGTTTTTGGCTTTCTCTACTAAGGCGCTCGTTTGGAAGAACTGGGACGCAATCATAATAGTTCTCCCTTTACTACCCTAGCCGATATAGCGGAACATAGGGTAGCAAGCACAGGTGCCGGGCAACCCAACTATTGACCCAAGACATGATTAGGAGCCGATGCATATAATGTTATAAATTCGGGGTGCTGAGCGACCGTGAAGGTATTCAGACTTTATTGCCATACTATGGGTACAACGAGGCCCCTGGCATATTAAGGCGTACCATAGTGTACGGATGCCGTTTGGCAAAGAATATCAATAAGAAAGAACAACAAGTAAGCGTCATGTAAAGACACATGTTGTAATTGAATAATACATCAATGTGTACGAGTACAAGTAATGTGATAAAAAGAAATATGACTTCAGAACCTGTTGAGACCAGGGGAGGGAGGGTGTGTGCCGATCCGGGTAATAATCGGATGGTCATCAAGGGGAATATCTAATGATTCCCTTACGCGTTCGAGTTGTTTCCCTCCTTGGTATGTTTGTCCCCTCATGGGTCTGGTCGCCATGTCGCCGGTGATGGCCTACACAAAAGTGGACCTGCGAAGAAAATGCGAAAAAAATGTTTGTGTGCCACGGAGCGGTTGAGCTGCATTGTGGGGCTTGACCTAGCTTTGCCTCCGCCTACCGCCGGAGTGGTTGATTGAGCTCTTGACGAACTGGGTTATCCTGTCACGGAGTAGTTCGGAATCCTTTGACGGTGTCCGGAAGCTTGGCCCTCAACTGAAAGTTCAATTGAAAGATGCCACTCTGTGCTACTACTACTAAGGCAGCAATGTGCTCTTCGGCATGGAGGGAGCGTTCGACTTTGCCATTAACTGTTATGACGCCGCGCGGACCGGGCATCTTGAGCTTAAGATAGGCATAATGTGGCACCACGTTGAATCGATCAAAACGGTTCGTCCAAGCAATACATGATAGGTGCTGCGAAAAGGGACGGTGTCAAAGATTAACTCTTCGTTACGGTAATTATCCGGGGGTCCGACGACTACCTCCAGAGTGACGGAGCCTGTACAGCGGGCCTCTAGGCCTGCTATAACACCTTTAAAGGTGGTTTTAGTGGGTTTGATCATTGAAGGTTCGATACCCATCTTGCACACTGTGTCCTGATACAACAGGTTCAGACTGCTGCCTCCGTCCATAAGGACTAGTGTGAGGTGGAATCCTTCAATTATTGGGTCAAGGACTAGTGTGGCTGAGCCTCCCTGACGGATATTGGCCGGACGATCCTTGCGGTCAAAGGTGATCGGTCCGGACGATCATGGGTTGAATTTTGGGGTGACTGGCTCCATCGCGTAGACGTCCCATAGTGTGCGCCTCCGCTCCTGCTTGGGAATACGTGTGGCGTTTATCATATTCACCGTATTTAATTTGCGGGGGAAACTTCTTTTGCCCTCCTGTGTTCGGTGGCCGGGGCTCCTCGTCGTTGTCATTGCTTTGCGACCCCTTCTCCTTTTTTCGGCACCTGACTTGCCGGCTTGTTTGAAGACCCAGCATTCTCTGTTGGTATGATTGGTTGGTGTTCCCGGGGTGCCATGAATTTGGCATGGGCGGTCGAGTATATGGTCCAAGCTGGACGTGCCCGGACTGTTTCTTTTGAATTGTTTCTTCCTTTGACCGGTATTAGAGCCGCTGAATTCGGCGTTGACAGTCGTGTCTTTCACGTTTTCATCATTATTTCGACGCTTATATTTGCTGCACCGGGACTTGCCGTTGTTATCTCTTAGTTCAGAAGTGCCAATCAACTGCGAGCAAAGTCTTGATTTGCTGTTGCTGCGAGCCAACCAGCTGTCCTCGTCGCACAAAAGCGGGTCATGAGTGTCGTAAGGGCTGTCATGGATTTCGGCTTCTCTTGGCTAAGGTGTTGGGAAAGCCACTCGTCACGGATGTTATGCTTAAAGGCCTCTAGGGCTTCGGCATCCGGACAGTCGACGATTTGATTCTTATTAGTTAAGAACCGAGTCCAATATTTTCTGGCTGACTCTCCGGGCTGTTGGGTTGTGTAACTTAAGTCATCAGCGTCCAGTGGTCGCACATAAGTGCCCTGAAAGTTGTCAAGGAATGTGTCTTCCAGGTTCTCCCAACTACCGATGGAGTTTGCCGGTAGACTATTCAGCCAATGCCGAGCTGGTCCCTTGTGTTTTAGTGGGAGGTACTTGATGGCACGTAGATCATCGCTGCAGGCCATGTGAATGTGGAGAAGGAAATCTTCGATCCATACCACGGGTCTATTGTCCCATCATATGGTTCGATGTTCACGGGTTTAAACTCTTCTGGGAATTCATGCTCCATTACTTCGTCAGTGAAGCATAGGGGGGGTGCAGCACCTCTATGCCGGGCTACGTCACGATGCAGTTCGGATGAGTCTGGGCTACTGTATTCAGCCCGGACTGATTTGTATTTATTATATCCGGCGTGGCGGTCATCGTCACGCGTTGGGGCACGCCCCGCGATCCGTAGATCGATCTTGACTGTCCTGCTTTGTTTTCCAATTCGTCTTGCAGGTCATGTGTGTAGCCCCGGGCCTTCGTGTTTTTGTTTGTTCAGCGACGGGGTGCGGGCTGATGTTCGGGCTGATACACTGCTTTGTCTCGGCCACGAGGTGATCGATCAGCCGCATCCTGTGCTGGTAGTGTAGGCTCTAGTGCCTCGTCCTAAAATTGAGGTAACAACCTGCGCCTCGGGTAACTTTTGGTTGGGCGCTCGAGTCCGTATTCCTCGGCCACTAGGACCTTAGTCCATCTGTCAGTGAGCAAATCTTGATCAGCTTGAAGCTGCTGCTGTTTTTTCTTGAGGCTCTTTGAAGTGGCTATAAGCCGGCGCTTGACGGGATCCTCAGGCACAATAAATTCTTCGTCGCCGAGGCTCACCTCGTCTTCGGAGAAGGGCATGTAATTGTCATCCTCCGAGTCTTCATCCATTGCCTGTTCAATAGGGCTAGCTTGCCCGTTCTCCCGTCCGGCCTGCTTGAAGCTTGGCTGGTCGGGGTTTTCGTCTTTGGCATCGTCTGGAGTGCCATTGTCTCTTGTGCCGGTATCACTGTTTTTGCTATGGCGGGATTTAGAGCGGCGCCGTTGACGTCGGCACTTGGGTTGCTTCGCAAGAGGATCATTCTCCGTTGCATCCTTTTGATCTTCGCCATTGTTTTCTTTGGGTGTGTCCACCATATATATATCGTATGATGAGGTGGCTGTCCAGCGCCCTGTGGGCGGTGGTTCCTGTTCTTCTCAGGCATTGTCGTCCATACCATTGATGTCTTCGGAGTCAAAATCAAGCATGTTGGTTAAGTTGTCGACAGTGGCTATTAAGTGGGTGGTGGGGCAACGAATTCCTTCATCATCCGCTTCCCACTCAAACTGGACATAGTTAGGCCAAGAGTCTCCTGACAAGGAGAGAGATTTTAATGAGTTTATCACGTCGCCCAAGGGCGAGTGCTGAAAGATATCCGCAGAGCTAAACTCCATTATTGGTGTCCAGTTAGGTCCGATGGGCACGGATGCACGCGGTTCAGAGCCTATGGCCGGAGACGAGTCCGAGAGTCCGATGACACAGACCTCCTTGGAAGTGAGATCTGTGTTCAGGTCTATCGCCGCTGAGTGTGCGGTCTCCGTGGTGGGGTCCATCCACCCATCCTCGGATGGCACGATCTTCTCTGGATTTAAAGCCAGGGTAGCTGCAGGTGTGATCTCCTGAACACCGATCGATGGCGGATCTAAGTCATGCTCATAGTAACTGTAGGGCGCACCTGTCATGGGCTCGAATCCGTCGAAGATCAAGTCTCCGCGGATGTCGACAGTGTAGTTCAGGCTTCCAAACCTGACCTGATGGCTAGGGGTACAGCTATCGATCTGCTCCAGATGGCCAAGCGAGTTGGCCCGTAGTGCAAAGCCGTCGAATACGAAGATCTGTCCAAGGAGGAAAACTCACCCTGGACCTCATCGTTGTAGACGATTGAAGGAGCCATCAAGCCTTATGGTGATGACACTGTGGAACTCTTAATGAAAGCACCAATGCCGGTGTCAAAACCGGTGAATCTCGGGTAGGGGGTCCCGAACTGTGCGTCTAAGGCTAATGGTAACAGGAGGCGGGGGACACAATGTTTACCCAGGTTCGGGCCCTCTCTATGGAGGTAATACCCTACTTCCTGCTTGATTGATCTTGATGATATGAATATTACAAGAGTTGATCTACCACGAGATCATAGAGGCTAAACCCTAGAAGCTAGCCTATGATTATGATTGTTGTTGTTGTCCTACGGACTAAACCCTTCGGTTTATATAGACACCGGAGGGGGGCTAGGGTTACACAGAGTCGGTTACAGAGAAGGAAATCTACATATAAAGAGGAGTTGAAGTTTTATAAAGACAATGCTGTCGGCGGATATGACGCCTCTGAACAAGCCAACTACAAAAAATGACCCCCTATTGAAGTTTAAATCGGCAGATGACACTAAATTGGTTGATTTTGTGTTTGGCGACTCGTCCAAGCAGCTCATCACCAGTGCTAATATAGATCCGAAATAGGAAAGCGTGCTCATCGAGTTCATCCGTGAGAACCGGGACATCTTTGCATGGAAACCTTCTGATATGCCTAGTGTACTGAGGGAACTCACTGACTTAATGTGGATCCAAAGTTTAAGCCGATCAAGCAGTTTCTTTATCGTTTTAATGAAGAGAGGCGTAAGGCAATTGGTGAAGAAGTGGCCCGGCTCTTGGCGGTAGGATTCATCATTGAAGTTTTTCATCCTGAGTGGTTGGCTAACCCGTAGCTGGTACTTAAGAAAAATGGAACTTGGCGTATGTGTGTAGATTGTATAGACCTTAACAAGGCCTGTCCGGCTGATCCTTTTCCTCTCCCTCGTATTGATCAAATAATTGATGCTATGGCCGGTTGTGAGCGTTTGAGTTTTTTGGATGCCTATTCTGGTTATCATCAGATCAAGATGGCAGTTAAGGACCAGGAGAAGACATGTTTCATCACTCCCTTTGGAGCCTTCTGCTATGTGTCTATGCCTTTTGGGCTCAAAAGTGCCCAGGCGACTTACCAACGGTGTGTTCAGAAATGCCTTCATGGACAGATTGGACGCAATGTTCACGCCTATGTAGATGATATTGTTGTGAAATCCAGGAAGAAGGAGACTTTGATAGATGATCTGAAAGAGACCTTTGACAATCTCCGGGTCTATAAAATGATGCTTAACCCGGCCAAGTGTGTCTTTGGCGTGCCAGTAGGCAAGTTATTCGGTTTCCTGGTGTCTGATAGGGGCATTGAAGCTAACCTACAGATAATCAAGGCTGTCACTTCTTTGGCTAAACCGGCGTGTACCAATGACGTCCAGCGTTTGGCGGGTCATATTGCAGCTTTGAGCCGGTTTATAAGCTGCCTCGGAGAGAAGGCTATCCCTTTGTATCAAATGATGAAAAAGATAGATAATTTTTGTCTGGAGCGATGCTGCTAATGAGGCGTTTGAGGCGCTTAAGAGACAACTGGTTGAGCCGCCGGTTCTTGCAGCTCCTATTGAGAAGGAGCCCTTGCTTTTATATGGGGCTGCAAACAACAGAGTGGTCTGTGTGGCAGTTGTGGTTGAAAGGAAGGAGTTAGGCAAGTAGTATCCAGTTCAAAGGCCAGTTTATTATGTTAGTGAGGTGCTCATTGAGACTAAGCAGAGATACCCACATTGGCAGAAATTGGTTTACAGCGTGTTCATGGCCAGTCGCAAGTTGAAGCAATATTTCATTGTTCATCCCATCACTATGGTTACTTCTACATGGGCCGGACTAATGGGCCGCGAAGATACAAGACATAAGGCCCTCCCTTGTGTCTAGATGGGACTCTCCTTTGCATGGATGGCAAGATTGGCGTTCGATAATGTATATTCCCTTCTCTGTAAACCGACTCTGTACAACCCTAGGCCCCTCTGGTGTCTATATAAACCAAAGGGTTTAGTCCATAGAGGCAATCATAATCATACAGGCTAGACATCTAGGGTTTAGCCATTACGATCTCGAGGTAGACCAACTCTTGTAACCCCTATACTCATCAAAGTCAATCAAGCAAGAACTAGGGTATTACCTCCATTAAGAGGGCCCGAACCTGGGTAAACATCGTGTCCCCTGCCTCCTATTACCTTTGATCCTTAGACGCACAGTTCGGGACCCCTTACCCAAGATCTACCGGTTTTGACACCGACATTGGTGCTTTCATTGAGAGTTCCACTGTGTTGTCTCTAGAAGGCCCGATGGCTCCATCAATCATCTACAACAATACCTCCTTGAGGGCGACTTCCCCCACCCCCCACCCCTGGCCAAGTTTTTGTATTTGGCGGCTTCGCACTATGCGCCAACTCGATTGGCCATCTGGAGCAAATCGACAGCTACGCCCCTGGTCATCAGATCAGTTTTGGAAATCTAAACTATGTCGCTGACATCCGTGGAGACTTGATCTTCCAAGGGTTCGCGACCCCAACCGCTGCTCTGGCCTTTGATCCGAAGCATATCACCAGGTCCAAAGACGGGAGTTTGGAGGCCGCCGAACTCTCTGTAGATATAGAGCTTGACACCGGAGAACCAGAGGGGATTGCATCACCGACAGGCCTAGAGTCACGCCAGGCTCCCTCTATCATCGTGAAGCCAGACTCGCCTCCGGACACTAGCTCCGAACTCCCGAGGTCCGCATCGTGTGAGCTCTGCCAAGGAACTTCTGTCCCACTCGACTCCACGGACTCTCGCTTCCCCGTCCAAACCTCACCCTTAAACAAGGCCCTGGACTTAATGTGATCTCTCGCCATTGCAGAAGAATCACTGCCGAACTATGCCCATCCCATACTAGGGGCTGAGAATAGGGAATTTTACGTCCCACCCGCCACCCACTTCATAGCCACTGTCGAGGATTTAACCAACATGCTCGACTATGATTCTGAAGACATCGATGGTATGGACAACGATGCTGGAGATGAGAAGAGCCAGAACCCGCCGTTCGCCGAACGTTGGACGGCCACTTCCTCATATGACGTGTACATGGTGGACACGCCCAAAGAGCGTGGGAAATATCCAAAGGACAAGCTTGCTGAAGTACCTCAAAAGCGCCCACGTCAGCGGCGCCGATCGAAGTCACGTCGCATAAAAGTCAGCAATACCGACACCGGAGACAATAATACTCCGGAGAATGCCGAAGACCAAGAAGCCCCTATCGAGCCAACATCCGAATAGGATGATTGGGAGGATGGGCAAGTCAACCCCGACGATCCTGTCGGGAACGAGGGCTCGGAGGATAGTAACTACCAACCGATCTCTAGAGAGGACGAGAACCTCGACGACGAAGATTTCATCGTGCCAGAGGAACCCCTTGAACAAGGGTGCTTTAAGCGCCGGCTAATAGCCATGGCAAGAAGCCTGACAAAGAAGCAGTAGCAGCTTCAAGCTGATCAAGATTTACTTGATGACAGATGCACTAATGTCCTAGCAGCCGAGACGTGCTCGAGCACCCAACTAAGAGTTACCGAAAGCGCAATCTGCTATCCCAATTTGACGATGAGGTCCTGGAGCCTATACCTACAGTGCATAACGTTGCTGACAGACCTAACCGACCACCTCATGGCAGGGACTGAGCGGCAACTCAATCCGAACACTAGCCCGCACCACCTCGCCCTAGAGGCAGAGAGACAGCTGCTACATGATACACCTATGACCTACGACAAGACCTGGACAATAGAGCTGGTCAAACCAGATCAATTTACGGATCAATGGGACGTGTCCCAGCACGAGATGATGTCCATCAGGCCTGGAGCGACAAGCACAACCTCACCCGGGCCGAAAACCGCATACGGACTTCATTCGAACTGCCTCGTGACGCTGCTCGATACAGAGGCGCCACACACCCCCTATCACCAATGAGGTAATGGAGCACCAGTTCCGAGAAGGGTTTAAACTTGTGAGCATTGAATCATACAATGGCACAATAGATCCCGCAGTATGGTTTGAAGATTTTCTTCTCCACATCCACATGGCCTGCGGTGATGACCTACATGCCATCAAATACCACCCCCTAAAACTTAAGGGACCAGCATGGCACTGGCTGAACAGCCTCCCAAAAAACTCTATTTGTAGCTGGGAAGACTTGGAGGACGCCTTTAGAGACAACTTCCAAGGTACCTACGTTTAGCCCCCAGATGCCGATGTCCTTAGTCACATAATCCTGCAACCCAGAGAATCATCTCGGAAGCTCCGGACCGGGTTCTTAATTACAAAGAACCAGATTGTGGATTGTCCGGACGCCAAAGCCCTCACGGCGTTCAAACTCAGCTTCTGAGACGAGTGGCTCGCCCGACACCTCAGCCAAGAAAACCAAAGTCCATGGCAGCCCTTACCGCACTTATGACCCGCTTTTGTGTGGGAGAAGATAGCTGGCTAGCTCGTAGGAGCAACAGCACCAGCGACCCGGGCACATCCAAAGCCAGGGATGGCAACAGCAAGCCACGACGCAACAAGCACAAGAGTCGAAACAATAACGAAGACACGGCGGTGTCATTCAAAGGAAATAAAGATGGTCCATCCAGTGTGGACAGAATACTTAATCGGCCTTGCCACATTCATGGCACCCCCGATAAACCTGCCAATCATACCAACAGAAATGTTGGATCTTAAAACAGGCCGGCAAGCTCTACGCTGAACACAAGGGGAAGGAGCTGCCCAGCAAGGACGACGATGAAGGGCCTCGCCCACCAAACATGGGGGACAGAATAAATCCCCCCCCCCTCCTGAGGTCAAAACGGTGAATATGACCTATGTCACTCACATCCCCAAGTGGGAGCGCAAGCGCGCATTAAGGGACGTCTACGCCGTAGAGCCGGTCGCCCCAAAATTCAACCCATGGTCGGCTTGTCCGATCACCTTCAATCGAAAGGACCACCCGACTAGTATCCGCCATAAAGATTCGGCAGCTTTGGTCCTCGACCCAATCATCGACGGATTCCACCTCATGCGAGTCCTCATGCACGGAGACGTCAGTCTTAACCTCCTTTACCAGGACACTGTCTGCAAAATGGGTATTGACTCATCAAGAATCAAGCCACCGAAACTACCTTTAAAGGAGTAATACCTAGTGTAGAGGCACGTTGATCAGGCTCAATAACAGTGGAAGTCGTCTTTGGGTCGCCAGACAACTTCCGCGGTGAAGACTTGATCTTTGATATCGTCCCCGTCCACAGTGGTTATCACACACTGCTCGGACGAACCGCTTTCGCTCGATTCAACGTGGTCCCATAGTATGCTTATTTAAAGCTCAAGATGCTTAATCTATGTCGCGTCATAAAAGTTAATGGAAACACGGAAAACTCCCTCCGTACGGAGGAGCACACTGCGGCCCTCGTGGCCGAAATACAAAGCGGCCCTATCAAGCCACACACCTCATCGGCCATCAAACCGCCGGACATTGTTAAATCAGTGCAGTCAGTTCCGCATGATGACTGACTCCGTCGATCGCCGCACACACCCATGGAGTTTGTGCCGCGCATGCATAACTATGCACTCAAAATACCTTGGGCGTCAACGGAGGCATAATACGGACATGTCTATAGTACAGTTTGACCCTATGTGACCCTCCACCCCTTTGTCCTCAAGTATTTTTTCTCTTCTACCATAGGTGCATTCAAACATATATCCTACGGACTCACAAGGTCTCTCTTCGAGCCCGGTTTCGTACGGATAGCCGAAGACCTTTCCTTTTAAGGAACCTCTCTCTCCAAGGCGAAAGCGGCGCAGACGTGCGGCAGGATGTCCAAAGGATTCTTTAGACCAAACTTTATTCAAGTACCTGTATAGAGATTTTCTCCTTATTTTTAAGACCCCCAGCATGTAAAATGGCCTTGGTGCTTTTGGTTCCCTCTGTAAGATTACGTCCTGACGTATTAATCATATTCTAGTGAAGACAATTTTTCGGTATTGACCTTATTCATACAACTGTATTCTGTCTCCCTAGTTGTTTCACTCACACACCTCGGCACCCATTGCCAGGGGCTCTATGTGGCCACATATGTGTCGCCAAACAAAAGCACGAATAGCTTTAGAGCACACCTCGACATCCCGAACTTCGCATTATATGCATCGGCTCTGAATCATGTCTTTGGTCAATAGTTGGTTTGACCGGCTCCTATGCTTGCTACCTTACATTCCGTTTATTCGGCTAGGGTAGTAAATAGAGAACTACAGCGATTGTGTTTTTGGTTCATCCGGTGAAGCACCTCAGTAGAGAAAGCTGAAAATTGACTGTCATGATGTGGCAAGAGCTGGTCAGCCACTTGGCTACTTATTAAATCTTTAACGATATTTTCCATATCACACGAAGGACCATTTTTCTAGTCACATACGTAATGCACCCGCATCCGGATAGTCGCGTACATACCAGGGGCTATCTCATAGCCCCATTGTCAAACTCATATGGCTAAGTGTGAGTGGTAAAGCCATATAGTCCGATTGCCTGGTTTGCCGCACTGACACCTCCTTTACGGACCAAGACATTGGGTCAAGTGTGCTCATGTGCCATTCCGAACACCCCCGTAGTATCTATGTGGGGGCCGAAGTCGACGACTGGAAAACTACCAGGAATACAAAAACGGTCACACAAGAGGAAAGAACTCTCAGACAATGGCACAAATATATGACAAAGCCTTAATATATATAATAAACACGTTTGAGTCGTTCGGATACATTCATTCAAAAATAATGTCCTTTGAGCATTGACCCTCTATCAAGCGAGTGCCCTCCAGGACGTCTTCTAAATAGTGCTCCGGCGTGCGATGGTCCTTGCCTCCTGGAGGACCCTCAACTGCGATAACAACGACCTTCATCTTTGCCCAATGCATCTTCACACGGGCGAAGGCCATCCGTGCACCTTCTATGCATGTTGACCGCTTGGTGGCATCAATTCGGGGCACGGCATCAATGGGTCTCCGCACTATGCCAAAATAGCTGCTCGGAACGGGTTCGGCTGGCCACAGCCGGACTATGACATCCTTCATGGCCACTTCGGACATCTTATGCAGCTCGGCCTATTGCGCCATTTGGTTGTTAAGCAGCACCGAGCGCTCCTGCGTCGCGAATTGCGACCAGAATATCTTCTCCATCATATGCCCCTCCTGGACTCGATAGAATTGCGCAACATCGGCGGCACTCTTCAAAAGATCTGCAAAATCGTCGAGAGACCTCCATAGTCGATTAAGCAAGGCATACCTTTGATCGCCAAACTTAGACTCTAAAAGAAAGGGCTTACCAGCTGCTATCTGTCCGGCCTGTCAGATCTCCTCGCGAGCCGCTCAGGATTCGGACCTCGCCTCTTGGGCTTCCTGAAGGGCCTTGGCGAGTTCGGCTACATTAGCTTTATTCTCCTCCTTGAGGAGCTCGCACTTACGAGTGGAATCCTTGAGCTCTTGCTCAATTCTGGATACCCGCTCCTCGAACTGGCGTCGGGCGGCCTGCTCGGCCTTTAAATCCGCAACCGTTTTCTCAGCGGCTGCATTACTCACCCTTGCCTGTACCTTCACCCAGGCAAGGTCACCCCTGAGGGCCTCAACCTCAGCAGGGCCATCTGCAATTATGCATATAGCAGTGCGTAAGCTTAAACTTAGCATTTGCAAATTAATGCAATCATGTACGGAATACTTGAAACATACCCTGCGCCTCATCGAGCCGCTTGTTAATATAGATATTGTCCTTGTTGACCAGCTGCAGTTTCTCCTTCAGTTCGAAACTTCGGCCACCTGAGCGATTGCCGCTAATAGTAAAGCCTGTTTTTTACTTAAAAGATAAGTATGTTATTTCCTGCGGATGCATATAGATCCTCTGTTCGCCCTCCTTCATGGGCCCAACAGAGTCTCAGGGGCAACTATCTATATACAGGCATATTTTTCATATGGAAAGTGGATAAAGACATTACATCGCATACCTTGAAGCCTGTTAGTAGGCTCGTGAAGGCTTCATTCAGCCCTCTTTTAGCAGACTGAATCTTCTCAACCACCGTAGCCATCAAGGTATGGTGCTCCTCCAAGACGGACGCACTTTGGAGAGCATACATCAGTATGTTCGGCGCCTCCGCATTAGTAGAGGTAGCCGCCGAAATAGCCATCTTCCTCTCACTCGGAGGGGGCTGCTGATTTGACTCTAGAGCCGTTTGTATCTCCAGAGCAGTATCGGGCCGGGGGTCGGATGATCCAAGACCCCCATCGTCGGTCTCCATGAGGGTTGTGCCCCTCATGTTCTCGGCAGCCAAGGCGTTATCCTCTGGCGTTGTCTTGGTCCTCGCCCGCACTTCCCCAAAGCCCGGAGAGATCCTGTGGGACGACACCTCGGTGTCGTCCGCCCTAGGAGGCGGGGAAGCTTGTGGAGGCATCTCGCTCTCCATCATATCTGGCGGAAGATCCCCCGATGACGATGATTCTTGAGGGATATTACGTGCCAGACTGAAACAGATAATTTGGTATTATCCTTACAATTTATAAAAAGATTGGATGTATGTAAGGCATCCTAAGGTACTTATGATTCGGCAAGGGGTTTGACTCGGGGGGCGGTGCTTGGGGACAGCTTCGGTGTCCGAATCCGAATCATCCGAGAGGGATATCTTTCCCCTCTTGGACGTGCCCTCCTCCGGATATATGGAGGCCGCCCTCTTTTTCCCTTTGAGAGGAGGGTTCTCTTCTTCCTCCTTCTCCTCCTCGTCCTTGTTTTCTTCTCCCTCATGAGAGGAAGGAGCCTCGGTCCCTCCAAACATAGCGCCCAAAGTATCGTCGCGACGGAGGCCACCATCGGCCTCCTTGATGTTCTTCTTCTTGTCCTTCTTCGCCAATGCCTAGTGTGGGGCCGGGACCAGCATCCTCATCAACACCGGCTCAGTTGGGTTTTCGGGGAGCGGGGCCGGACATTTGATTCGCTCTGCCTTCTTTATCCATCCCTATTCAGGGATGGAATTTTTAGTACCCCTCCCTAAGATTGACGAGCTTAGTAATGTTTGGAAATATAAAAATTATAGGGGATGCTAGATTGTTGCAGTCATGGCCGGTGTCGTTAGACATCCTTTCCCATGTCTTCTGCTTCTTGAAGAGTAGCTTCCAGATCCCTTTGTGCGTCGTGCCAAAGAAATGCTGCAGGGTCCGTGGCCCTTCCAAATTAAACTCCCACATTTTGAGAGGTCGTCGTTGGCAGGGAAGAGCTCGGCGGATAAGCATCACCTGAATCACATCAGCAAGGGTGATGTCCTTTTCTATCATACTCTTGATACGCTTTTGCAACATAAATACTTCGTTAGGAAATCCCCAGTCTAGACCCTTGTTGGTCCAGGATGCGAGCCGCAGCGGAGGTCTAGATCTGAAAGTAGGAGCGGCCGCCCACTTTGTGCCACGGGGTTCGGTGATGAAGAACCACTCCTGCTGCCATACCATGACAGTATCCACGAATTTCCCTTTGGGCCAGGTAACACGCACTAAAGGAATCAGGAACTTTGCCGTCCGCCACGGCTGACGTCAAAGGCACACTTGGCGGACGGCAAAGACCTTTGCCGTCAGCCAGCAGATGGCAACATGTCCGGCTGAATAGGCTACGACAAAGACCTCTTTGTCGTCTGCTGCCAGACGGCAAAGATGAACAGGTCTTTGCTGTCCGCCAGCCGATGGCAAAGAGCCTGGACGGCACACGTGCTAGCTTAAGTCCGTTACGTGGTTAACGGCGTGCTTTGCCGTCAACCAGCAGACGGCAAAGACCATTGCATATTGCCGTCTGCCAGTTGACGGCATAGCATGCCACATGGCAGCGCCTCGGGGGCTAGCCTATTTGGCAGCTTTGCCGTCAGCTAGCGAACATCAAAGATGCAACATTCTTTGCCGTCAGCTGGCAGACGACAAAACTACTAATTAGCCAACCTACTGCCCCAGGTTGCAGAGGTGGCTGACATGTGGCATAGTTGTCGTCCGCTAGCTGTTGGCAAACCTCTTTGTCGTCCGCCAGCTGACGGCAAAGAGTCTATATAGCCCCTGTTTTTTCTGTTTTTTCTTGATTTCATTCAATTTGACAGAATTTGACATATATATATACACATATGAAAATACTTTCGACAAGCATCCGAACACATATACATAGCAAATGGTTTCATCCAACACATATACATAGCAAATGGTTTCATCCAACACATATACATAGTCAACATATCCAACAATAAGCATACAATGGTTTCATCCATCCATACATATATAGGTATAGCAAGCGTCCTCATATAAAGCAAATCAAAACAAGACGGAAGCATAAACAGAAGAGTAGACTCCATGAACGCAAGCTTCCTCATCTAAAGCAAATCTGCAAATTGGGAAAGAAGCAAGTTAGAAGAAGAAGAAGAAGACTGGCTAGAAAAAGAACGAGAAGAAGAAGAAGAAGAAGAAGAAGAAGAAGAAGAAGAAGAAGAAGAATAGGAAGAAAAGGAAGAAAAGGAATCAGAAGAAGAAGTTTTTTTCTTCTCTTTCTTTTTCTCCTCTCTTTTTTATCTTCTTCTTCTTCTAACTAAGGTAGGTAAAAATGTCATTTTTCTGCTAAGCTAGGTAAAAATTCTAAGTGTAGGTCATTTTAGAGATAAGCTAGGTAAATAGGTTATTTTCGAGCCTAGTAAGGTTATTATGTCATTTTCGAGGAAAGTAAGGTAAGTCTATATCATTTGAAGGTAACAAAGATTATCATGACATTTTTTAGGAAAGAAAGCTAAGTATAGCTCATTTTTTGTCTAACTTAGGTAGTTATCCCATTTAGGAGGAAAGTAGCTAAGTATGCATTTGTTAAGAAAAACACTAGAGAAAACTTACCCTCATCACAACAAATGCGATGAAGACCGCAACTAAGGTAACAATTGATCCAACGGCATAATGATACCAAGCAACATTATCAATGGCATATTTTCTAATCTTCTTAATCTTCAAGCGCCTTGCATCCATCTTCAAGCGCATTGCATTCATCTTCATCTTGTGATCATTGACCACATCGGCAACATACAACTCCAATGTCATCTTCTCTTCGTCAATTCTTTTAATAATTTCTTTCAAATAGTCATTTTCTTTTTCAACTAAATTTAACTTGTCGACAAGACGGTCGGTTGAAAATTCCGGTTCACATACCTCCTAGAATAAAATATCTCTATGTCAACTTGATGGCCATAATTGTCATAAATGCGAAATGCAACAAATAGTTATAAAGGAGGATTTACCACATCAGAATCATAAAGCGCGCGAGCACCGACAGATATCAAAACCATGGCATTATGTATAACAAACAGTCATAGAAAGTAAGAAAATTACACAAGTAACTATATAAATCATATAAGTAACTATAAAAATCAAGTACAACATAAATTTTTTAAAAAACCTAGTAATAATCTGGTTCAATAAATGCTTCAGGATCAATAGATGCATCATCATCATCACTATCAGTAATGACATGCTCATCATCATCATTAATAAATGCATCATCATGTGGAAGGACACCTCTACGTAATCTGTCAAGCATTGATAGGTCATCCGCAGCAGTAACCTCTTCTAGTTCAGGCTCTTCTTGTTCCGGCTGAGGGATGAAGTCGGGTTCACTGTCGCTGTCTACTTCAATGTTCTGTGGTGAAGTAGAGCGGTTCTTGAAACGTTTTTTGGAAAGACGTGTTTCTTGGAAGAATTCTCCTTCATATATGTCTGGGTTAATGTCAGGTTTGTAATCATCTTCATTGGGGGGAGGTGGTGTAACACGTGGCGGCACTTCATAAATGACATCCTAACCTTTGAGATTAGGATCACTTTGACAGGCCCACGGTAGATAGAAAACTTGGATTACCTGTTGAGCCATAATATAGACATCGGGAGCATCCAAATGGGCGCTTTGATTGATTTCCACTAGACCTATATGTTCATGAGTCCTTCTAGTCTCCTTCGGCTGGAACCAATAACATTTGAAGACTTGACGTTTGGTGGGTTTGCACCATAGAATTGAAGTTCATAAATTGCTTCAACTCTTCCATAATACTCGGTATCTCCTTCGCTGATAGCAGAGACACAACAATTTGTAGACTTTCGGTCGGCCATAGATAACTCTTTGCCATAGGTACGAAAGCGATACCCGTTGATGTTGTATTTGTCAAATGAACGGATCTTATAGTCAAAACCATTAGCGACTTGTCTCAATTCGTCGTCTATAAGCTCTGAATTAGCCTACAAGTTTAATACGAAAGGGATTGTTGCATTAGAAACAAATTATACGAAGAAATGAAATGGTCTAACGGAAATTATCGTTTGTTTGAACCAAGAGATGATACCGGGATAGCCGCCTCCATGCTTTGCCAGAAGCACATACTCTTCGACGGGATCCTTTTGGATCACCGCTCCATACGAGAATTCGACGATGTATCGACTATATCAAATTTATCCGGGAATAAGTGTAGTTCAACGGAATTAGAAGTGGTGAAACAATGTAATGAGAACTTACTCGATGTACGGCCGCACTTCTATTAGGTTGTTAAAGATATACAACGAAATGGTCTGCCATTCTTCGAAATCCAACGTTAAGGAATTAGAAGCACCGGTTGGTGCTAGATCCCCTTTGAATAGGCTGAGGTTGGCTTGACCCTTTTTAGGGTCGCCGGCATTGTACCGAGGCTTCGGATTATGCAAATGATGATTTTTGGCTTCGTAGTGTGCTATCATGAAGTTTGCCTCCTCCTCAGTAATGAATGCCTCGGCCATTGATGCTTCAATTCTATGTTTATTTTTACATTTTGCTCAAAGCGTCTTCTGCATCCTCTCAGTTGTGTAGCACCAACGATTCTGCACAGGGCTCCCCAATCTTGCCTCGCTTGGGAGATTCAAAATCAAGTGATGCATTGGATTAAAGAAGCCCGGCGGAAATATCTTCTCTAACTTGCAGATCAACTCCGGCGCCAACTCTTCCATTTCTTCTACAAGGGGAGGCGATAGTTCTTTAGCACAAAGAACACGGACGAAATAGCTCAGATCTGCCAGTACTAGCCGTTCATCCTCAGGGATGAATCCACGCAACACCACCGGCATTACCCGCTCAATCCATATGTGCCAATCATGACTCTTAAGACCAAATATATTCAATTTATCAAGACTCGCTCCCCTCTTTAGATTTGCTGCATACCCATCAGGGGACATCAACTGCATTTTCGCCCACAAGATAATTTCCCTCATAGCTAGCCATCCAAGATTGAACCATGCCTTTGGCTTTGTCCAGTTCTTCTTTCCTTTCGGTGGTTGCATGTTTTGTAACGGTCTATGACATAGCGCCTCCTGGTCGAATCTTGCCTTAGGATTATCCTTTGACTTTCCATCTATGCCAAACAATGTACGAAAAAGTGCCTTGGTGATATCTTCTTAGTGTGCGTCACGTCGATGTTCTGTGGGCAAAGGAGGTCTTTGAAGTTCGGCAGATCCCACAAGCATGTCTTGTGAGTCCAGGCGTGTTGCGAATTATCACTACAAAAAAATACACTTCTGTATGATATGTGTTTGTCACAGTAGGTCGTGTTTTCTGTCATGCATGTACATCCATGATGATTTCACAGCTATTCTCATTTTGATTCTTCGAAGGCCATCATTTTATTCTTTACACTAAACGTTTAGCTCTCGTTCCCAATTCTTCCAGTCCATCATTCAAGTATTCTCTAGTCAGCTTGTCACCTCTTCATTCTCTTGTATCTTAATTCCCTTGAGTATCTTTGTTTGTTTTCCAATTCCTCCCAACGAATCGTTCTTTTCTTCTTTCTTTTCCAAATTCTTACGGTGGTTCATTTAACATCCCTATTCCTTTATTATCATATAATTTCATTTGTTCTTTCCAATCCTCCCGATAATTCGTCGAAGACTTCTTCAAATTTGCGCTATATCTCCCTTCAATCTTTTCAAGAAGAATAAGTAGTATGCCAAATTCATCTCTTGTCATCAATTTAAGTTGATGAAGGATAAACATAAAGTAAATCTTTTTCTTGTTTCCTCGAGGCGATCCAATTATTTTCCGGAGTTCATTCGTGGTATCAATTCTCGATTCAAGTTACTCACTTTTATTTTCCGGAGTTCCAAGTTTTCTTGGATGTCTCATCGTGAAGCTCTATCTAAATCATTGTAGTGCTTCACCTTGTTCTTTCAACCTCTCTTTTCTTTCTATCATTCTCTTTTTACCAGAATTCTTCATGGAGGCTATACATGGTGGTTCATCAAGGATTTAATTCATTATCGAAGTGTTCTTCAAGATTCTTGTTGGAGGAGCTCAAGCATTCTTTATCTTGCATTCTGAAGTGCAATTCCTTCTACCTTATATTTTGAGATGATGTTATGTCATTTTGTCAATTTTCCTTCATGTTTCATGATTCACAAGTTGTCGAGAATAAGATATTTAAACCCATCATTTTCTCTTTGTTCAGGAGATCCCTTGCAACTCGTCAATCTCTTCATTGGAGTTATCTTGGGTTATATTTCACCTAAAGCCTTCCCTAAGGAATGTTGCTAAATGTGGTGCTTATCAATTATCCAATTTTCTCCTTCTCGTATCGGTGAAGAAGTTTTCGTCTCTTCGTATTGGGGAACGTAGCAGAAATTCAAAATTTTCTTACGTGTCACCAAGATCTATCTATGGAGAAACGAGCAACGAGGGGAAGGAGAGTGCATCTACATACCCTTGTAGATCGCTAAGCGGAAGCGTTCAAGAGAACGGGGTTGAAGGAGTCGTACTCGTCATGATCCAAATCACCGGAGATCCTAGTGCCGAACGGACGGCACCTCCGCGTTCAACACACGTACAGCCCGGTGACGTCTCCCACACCTTGATCCAGCAAGGAGAGAGGGAGAGGTTGAGGAAGACTCCATCCAGCAGCAGCACAACGGCATGGTGGTGATGGAGGAGCGTGGTAATCCTGCAGGGCTCCGCCAAGCACTGCGGGAGAGGAGGAGTAAGAGAGGTAGGGTTGCGCCAATAGAGGAAGAAACTCATGTGTTGGGCAGCCCCCACAACTCAACTATTTATTGGGGGAGGGGAGGGGGCTGCGCCCCCTCTAGGGTTCCCTCCCCAGGGGTGGCGGCAGCCCCAGATGCCATCTGGGTGGCGGCCAGAGGGGGAGAAGGGGGAGGCGCACCCAGGGTGGGCCTTAAGGCCCATCTGCCCTAGGGTTTGCCCCCCTTCCCACTCTTCCTGCGCCTTGGGCCCCTTGTGGGGGGCGCACCAGCGCACCTGGGGCTGGTCCCCTCCCACACTTGGCCCATGCAGCCCTCCGGGGTTGGTGGCCCCACTTGGTGGACCCCCGGGACCCTCCCGGTGGTCCCGGTACGTTACCAAAAAAACCCGAAACTTTTCCGGTGACCAAAACAGGACTTCCCATATATAAATCTTTACCTCCGGACCATTTCGGAACTCCTCGTGACGTCCGGGATCTCATCCGGGACTCCGAACAACATTCGGTAACCACATACAAACTTCCTTTATAACCCTAGCGTCATCAAACCTTAAGTGTGTAGACCCTACGGGTTCGGGAACAATGCAGACATGACCGAGACGTTCTCTGGTCAATAACCAACAGCGGGATCTGGATACCCATGTTGGCTCCCACATGTTCCACGATGATCTCATCGGATGAACCACGATGTCAAGGACTCAGTCGATCCCGTATGCAATTCCCTTTGTCCAGCGGTATTGTACTTGCCCGAGATTCAATCGTCGGTATCCCGATACCTTGTTCAATCTCGTTACCGGCAAGTCTCTTTACTCGTTCCGTAACACATCATCCCGTGATCAACCCCTTGGTCACATTGTGCACATTATGATGATGTCCTACCGAGTGGGCCCAGAGATACCTCTCCGTCAACCGGAGTGACAAATCCCAGTCTCGATTCGTGCCAACCCAACAGACACTTTCGGAGATACATGTAGTGCACCTTTATAGCCACCTAGTTACGTTGTGACGTTTGGTACACCCAAAGCATTCCTACGGTATCCGGGAGTTGCACAATCTCATGGTCTAAGGAAATGATACTTGACATTAGAAAAGCTTTAGCATACGAACTACGATCTTTGTGCTAGGCTTAGGATTGGGTCTTGTCCATCACATCATTCTCCTAATGATTTGATCCCGTTATCTATGACATCCAATGTCCATGGTCAGGAAACCGTAACCATCTATTGATTAACGAGCTAGTCAACTAGAGGCTTACTAGGGACATGGTGTTGTCTATGTACCCACACATGTATCTGAGTTTCCTATGAATACAATTATAGCATGGCTAATAAACGATTATCATGAACAAGGAAATATAATAATAATAACTACTTTATTATTGCCTCTAGGGCATATTTCCAATAGTCTCCCACTTGCACTAGAGTCAATAATCTAGTTCACATCGCTATGTGATTAACATTCACAGGTCACATCGCCATGTGACCAACATCCAAAGAGTTTACTAGTGTCACTAAACTAGTTCACATCATCATGTGATTAAGACTCAATGAGTTCTGGGTTTTGATCATGTTTTGCTTGTGAGAGAGGGTTTTTTTAGTCAACGGGTCTGCAACATTTAGATCCGTATGTACTTTGCAATTCTCTATGTCATATTGTAAATGCTACTTCCACTATACGTATCCGGTTTGCTACTCAGAGTCACTCGGATAGGTGTTAAAGCTTGCATCGATGTAACCCTTTACATCGAACTCTTTATCACCTCCATAATCGAGAAACATATCCTTATTCCTCTAAGGATAATTTTGACCGCTATCTGGTGATCCACTCCTTGATCACCTTTGTACCCTCTTGCCAGACTCATGGCAAGGCACACTTCCGGTGCGGTACACAGCATGGCGTACTATAGAGCCTACGTCTGAAGCATAGGGGACGACCTTCGTCCTTTCTCTCTATTCTGCCGTGGTCGAGCTTTAACTCTTAAATTCATACCTTACAACTCAGGCAAGAACTCCTTCTTTGACTGATCCATCTTGAACTCCTTCAAGATCACGTCAAGGTATGTGCTCATTTGAAAGTATTATTAAGCATTTTTGATCTATCTTATAGATCTTGACGCTTATTGTTCAAGTATCCTAATCCAGGTTTTCTAATTAAAAAACACTTTTCAAATAACCCTACATGCTTTCCAGAAATTCTACATCATTTCTGATCAACAATATGTCAACAACATATACTCATCAGAAATTCTATAGCGCTCCCACTCACTTCTTTGGAAATACAAGTTTCTCATAAACTTTGTATAAACCCAAATCTTTGATCATCTTATCAAAGTGCATATTCCAACTCCGAGATGCTTACTCCAGTCCATGGAAGGATCGCTGGAGCTAGCATACCTTTTAGCATCCTTAGGATCGCCAAAACCTTTTTGATTGTATCGCATACAACCTTTCCTTACGAAAACTGGTAAGGAAACTCGTTTTGACATCCATCTGCCAGATTTCATAAATGCAGCTAATGCTAACATGATTCCGACGGACTTAAGCATCGCTACGGATGAGAAAATCTCATCGTAGTCAACTCCTTGAACTTGTGAAAAACTCTTCGCCACAAGTCGAGCTTCATAGTCGGTGACATTACCGTCCACGTCCGTCTTCTTCTTAAAGATCCATTTATCTCAATGGCTTGCCGATCATCGGGCAAGTCCACCAAAGTCCATGCTTTGTTTTGATACATGGATCCTATCTCGGATTTCATGGCTCCTAACCATTTGTCGGAATATGGGCCCACCATCGCTTCTCCATAGCTTGTAGGTTCATTGTTGTCTAGCAACATGACCTTCAAGACAGGGTCACCGTACCACTCCGAAGCAGTACGCGTCCTTGTCGTCCTACGAGTTTTAGTAGTGACTTGATCCGAAGCTTCATGATCACTATCATAAGCTTCCACTTCAATTGGTGTAGGTGCCACAGGAACAACTTCCTGTGCCCTGCTACACTTGTTGAAGTGACGGTTCAATAACCTCATCAAGTCTCCACCATCCTCCCACTCAACTTTTCGAGACAAACTTTTCCTCGAGAAAGGACCCGATTCAAGAAACAATCCCTATTGCTTTCGGATCTAAATTAGGAGGTATACCCAACTGTTTTGGGTGTCCTATGGAGATGCATTTTATCCGCTTTGGGTTTGAGCTTATCAACCTGAAACTTTTTCACATAAGCGTCGCAGCCCCAAACTTTTAAGAAACGACAACTTGGGTTTCTCCAAACGGTGTCGTCTCAACGAAATTACGTGGTACCCTATTAAAGTGAGTGCAGTTGTCTCTAATGCCTAACCCATGAATGATAGTGGTAATTCGATAAGAGACATCATGGTACGCACCATATCCAATAGGGTGCAACTATGATGTTCGGACACACCATCACACTATGGTGTTCCAGGTGGTATTAATTGTGAAACAATTTCCACAATGTCTTAATTGCGTGCCAAAGCTTGTAACTCAGATACTCATCTCTATGATCATATCATAGACATTTTATCCTCTTGTCACGATGATCTTCAACTTCACTCTGATATTACTTGAACCATTCAATAATTCAGACTTGTGTTTCATCAAGTAAATATACTCAACATCTACTTGAATCATCTGTGAAGTAAGAACATAACGATATTCACTGCATGCCTCAGCACTCATTCGACTGCACACATCAAAATGTGTTACTTCCAACAAGTTGCTATCTTGTTCCATTTTACTGAAAAACGAGGCCTTTTAGTCATCTTGCCCATGTGGTATGATTTGCATATCTCAAGTGATTCAAAATCAAGTGAGTCCAAACGATCCATCTGCATGGAGTTTCTTCATGCGTATACACCAATAGACATGGTTCGCATGTCTCAAATTTTTCAAAAATGAGTGAGTCCAAAGATCCATCAACATGGAGCTTCTTCATGCGTTTTATACCAATATGACTTACATGGCAGTGCCACAAGTAAGTGGTACTATCATTACTATCTTATATTTTTGGCATGAAAATGTGTATCACTACGATCGAGATTCAATAAACCATTCCTTTAGGTGCAAGACCATTGAAGGTATTATTCAAATAAATAGAGTAACCATTATTCTCCTTAAATGAATAACCATATTGCGATAGACACAATCCAATCATGTCTATGCTCAACGCAAACACCAAATGACAATTATTCAGGTCTAATACTAATCTTGATGGTAGAGGGAGCGCGCGATGTTTGATCACATCAAACTTGGAAACACTTCCAACACATATCATCAGCTCACCTTTAGCTAGTCTCCGTTTATTCCGTAGCCTTATATTTCGAGTTACTAACACTTAGCAACCGAATCGGCATCTTAATACCCTAGTGCTACTAGGAGTAATAGTAAAGTACACATTAACATAATGTATATCCAATATACTTCTATCGACCTCGCCAGCCTTCTCATCTACCAAGTATCTAGGGTGGTTCTGCTTCAGTGTCCGTTCCTCTCATTACAGAAGCACTTAGTCTCGGGTTTGGGTTCAACCTGGGGTTTCTTCACTGGAGCAGCAACTGATTTGTCGTTTCATGAAGTACCCCTTCTTGCCCTAGGCCTTCTTGAAACTTAGTGGTTTCGCTAACCATCAACAATTGATGCTCCTTCTTGATTTCTACATTCGCGGTGTCGAACATGGCGAATAGCTCAAGGATCATCATATCTATCCTTGTTATGTTATAGTTCATCACGAAGTTCTAGTAGCTTGGTGGCAATGTCTTTGGGGAAACAGCACTATCTCATCTGGAAGATCAACTCCCACTCGATTCAAGTGATAGTTGTACCCAGACAATCTGAGTACAAGCTCAACGATTGAGATCTTCTCCCTTAGTTTGTAGGCTAGAAAACTCGTCGGAGGTCTCATACCTCTTGACGTGGGCACGAGCCTGAAATCCCAATTTCAGCTCTTGGAACATCTCATATGTTCTGCGACATTTCAAAAATGTCTTCGGTGCCTCAACTCTAAACCGTCTAACTGAACTATCACATAGTTATCAAAACGTGTATGTCCGATGTTCGCAACATCCACAGACGACGATTGGGGTTCAGCACACAAAGCGATGCATTAAGGACATAAGCTTTCTACTGTCCGCATAATTGCTACTGTCAACTTTCAACTATATTTTCTCTAGGAACATATCTAAACAGTGGAACTAAAGCGCGAGCTTACGACATAATTTGCAAAGATCTTTTGACTATGTTCAGGATAATTAAGTTCATCTCATGAAATCCCACTCAGATAGACATCCCTCTAGTCATCTAAGTGATTACATGATCCGAGTCAACTAGGTCGTGTCCGATCATCACGTGAGACGGACTAGTCATCATCGGTGAACATCTTCATGTTGATCGTATCTACTATACGACTCATGCTCGACCTTTCGGCCTCTTATGTTCCGAGGCCATGTCTGTATATGCTAGGCTCGTCAAGTTAACCTAAGTGTTTCGCATGTGTAAATCTGTCTTACACCCGTTGTATGTGAACGTAAGAATCTATCACACCCGATCATCACGTGGTGCTTCGAAACGATGAACTTTCGCAACGGTGCATAGTTAGGGGGAACACTTTCTTGAAATTTTAATGAGGGATCATCTTATTTACTACCGTCGTTCTAAGCAAATAAGATGCATAATCATGATAAACATCACATGCAATCAAATAGTGACATGATATGGCCAATATCATTTTGCTCCTTTTGATCTCCATCTTCGGGGCTCCATGATCATCATCGTCACCGGCATGACACCATGATCTCCATCAACATGATCTCCATCATCTTGTCTTCATGAAGTTGTCTTGCCAACTATTACTTCTACTACTATGGCTAACGGTTTGCAATAAATTAAAGTAATTACATGGCGTTGTTTAATGACACGCAAGTCATACAATAAATAAAGACAACTCCTATGGCTCCTGCCGGTTGTCATACTCATCGACATGCAAGTCGTGATTCCTATTACAAGAACATGATCAATCTCATACATCACATATCATTCATCACATTCTTCTTGGCCATATCACATCACATAGCATACCCTGCAAAAACAAGTTAGACGTCCTCTAATTGTTGTTTGCATGTTTTACGTGGCTGCTATGGGTTTCTAGCAAGAACGTTTCTTACCTACGGAAAACCACAACGTGATATGCCAATTCCTATTTACCCTTCATAAGGACCCTTTTCATCGAATCCGTTCCGACTAAAGTGGGAGAGACTGGCACCCGCTAGCCACCTTATGCACCAAGTGCATGTCAGTCGGTGGAACCTGTCTCACGTAAGTGTACATGTAAGGTCGGTCCGGGCCGCTTCATCCCATAATACCGTCGAAATAAGATTGGACTAGTAACGGTAAGCATATTGAACAAAATCAACACCCACAACTACTTTGTGTTCTACTCGTGCAAAGAATCTACGCAATAGACCTAGCTCATGATGCCACTGTTGGGGAACATAGCAGAAATTCAAAATGTTCTTACGTGTCACCAAGATCTATCTATGGAGAAACGAGCAACGAGGGGAAGGAGAGTGCATCTACATACCCTTGTAGATCGCTAAGCAGAAGCATTCAAGAGAACGGGGTTGAAGGAGTCGTACTCGTCGTGATCCAAATCACCGGAGATCCTAGTGCCGAACGGACGGCACCTCCGCGTTCAACACACGTACAGCCCGGTGACGTCTCCCACACCTTGATCCAGCAAGGAGAGATGGAGAGGTTGATGAAGACTCCATCCAGCAGCAGCACAACGGCATGGGGGTGATGGAGGAGCGTGGCAATCCTGCAGGGCTTCGCCAAGCACCGCGGGAGAGGAGTAGTAAGAGATGTAGGGTTGCGCCAATAGAGGAAGAAACTCATGTGTTGGGCAGCCCCCACAACTCAACTATTTATAGGGGGGAGGGGAGGGGGCTGCGCCCCCTCTAGGGTTCCCTCCCCAGGGGTGGCGGCAGCCCCAGATGCCATCTAGGTGGCGGCCAGAGGGGGAGAAGGGGGAGGCGCACCCAGGGTGGGCCTTAAGGCCCATCTGCCCTAGGGTTTGCCCCCCTTCCGACTCTTCCTGCGCCTTGGGCCCCTTGTGGGGGGCGCACCAGCCCACCTAGGGCTGGTCCCCTCCCACACTTGGCCCATGCAGCCCTCTGGGGTTGGTGGCCCCACTTGGTGGACCCCCGGGACCCTCCCGGTGGTCCCGGTACATTACCAAAAAAACCCGAAACTTTTCCGGTGACCAAAACAGGACTTCCCATATATAAATCTTAGACCATTCCGGAACTCCTCGTGACGTCCGGGATCTCATCCGGGACTCCGAACAACATTCGGTAACCACATACAAACTTCCTTTATAACCCTAGAGTCATCGAACCTTAAGTGTGTAGACCCTACGGGTTCGGGAACCATGCAGACATGACCGAGACGTTCTCTGGTCAATAACCAACAGCGGGATCTAGATACCCATGTTGGCTCCCACATGTTCCATGATGATCTCATCGGATGAACCACGATGTCAAGGACTCAATCGATCCCGTATGCAATTCCCTTTGTCCAGCGGTATTGTACTTGCCCGAGATTCGATCGTCGGTATCCCGATACCTTGTTCAATCTCGTTACCATCAAGTCTCTTTACTCGTTCCGTAACACATCATCCCGTGATCAACCCCTTGGTCACATTGTGCACATTATGATGATGTCCTACCAAGTGGGCCCAGAGATACCTCTCCGTCAACCGGAGTGACAAATCCCAGTCTCCATTCGTGCCAACCCAACAGACACTTTCGGAGATACCTGTAGTGCACCTTTATAGCCACCCAGTTACGTTCTGACGTTTGGTACACCCAAAGCATTCCTACGGTATCCGGGAGTTGCACAATCTCATGGTCTAAGGAAATGATACTTGACATTAGAAAAGCTTTAGCATACGAACTACGATCTTTGTGCTAGGCTTAGGATTGGTTCTTGTCCATCACATCATTCTCCTAATGATTTGATCCCATTATCAATGACATCCAATGTCCATGGTCAGGAAACCGTAACCATCTATTGATCAACGAGCTAGTAAACTAGAGGCTTACTAGGGACATGGTGTTGTCTATGTACCCACACATGTATCTGAGTTTCCTATCAATACAATTATAGCATGGATAATAAACGATTATCATGAACAAGGAAATATAATAATAATAACTACTTTATTATTGCCTCTAGGGCATATTTCCAACACTTATTTGCTCTCAAGCAAGCAATTGATTCCGTTAGTGGCCGGTTGTCACCTCAAAATTTTGAGATGTTTTCCATAAGCCCACAAAAAGCTTGTTCTTTTTGTTGTTGATTTTTCAACAACTCCATTCAATCCTTCTTTACAAGGATGCTTTACATGTTCATTTGTGATAGAAGTTGGCATTTTATTCTCCGTTCTTTTTCTTTCTGATGATCCAGCTTCTATTCGCATGTTCCGGAGGCATTGTGATGTTGCTCTCTTTGACCTATCATCTCGTTTTCTCAAGACCATGTTCTTTTCATTGATTTTCCATTCAACAGGTGTGTTGTGTCCTCTATCCAATTCCTTTTATCTTATCAAGTCTTGCCTCTCTATTTAGTCAGAGTGCTGCCGATTTCTTCTTTCCTTGCTTCTCTACAACCAAAGTGGGTTCAAAGTCTATCTTGTCCATTAAGCTCTTGGTTCTCATCGTATCCCTTGTTCCTCTTTGCTAACAAAGTGCTTTCAATCTCGTTAATCTCCATTGTGTTCTTTCTTTCAATTTTTTCAGCATCTCAAGGTTCGTGGTTTCACCCGTTTGTCAAAGAAGCAACTTAGTTTTACCTCTTCCTTTTCTACTTCTCTCCGATGCCATCCCTAGGATCTCGGGTCGAGATCCTCTATTAGTGTGGGAGAGTTGTGACGCCCCGTGACCGACGCTCCAGATGACTTCAAGCTATTCTAACTTTCGCCGTGTGATTTATTTTTACTTGTTGCATTTCATAATGGCATCATATGCATTGTATCCGCATGTTTTAATAAAACATGTATCCGTTCGTAGTTCCCACTTCTCCTCGTTGCCTTAGTTATCCCTTTCGAGACCAACCGTTCATTTGTGTCCGACCGTTTGAGCCCCTCTGCACAGCCACCGACCACCTTCGCAACCTAGTCCGAAAACTTCTCCCGGACCCGACCCGGGCTGTCATGACTAATGGGTCCGGATTATCCCCAAACATCCCTAAAATATCTCCGGTTCTTTTTTGGACTCCCCTAAGCTATTTATTCTCGACCATTGGATTTTGATCGGATGATCCAACTCCCCTCTTTACCCATATATATATAGTCTACCCCTAATCCATTTTGGACCTAACCCTATTTCCTAGGGATCCTCCCCAGCCGCCGCCACTGCTCTCCATCTCATCACCCAGATCCGTCGCCACCCACCTCCTCTGTTTCTGTGCCTGACCAACCCAGCACCGGCCTCTGGTGCTCAACCTCATCCTCAACCTCGCAAGCCTCCTCGATCCTCTCCCGAGCAGGTGCTCGCCCGAAGCCCCGTGTCCCCGCTTCCATCCGGCCAGCCAAGTCACCGGCGCACCCAGTAGATTAGCCTCGTCCTTGTTGCTTTCCTTATTCCCCTGCTCCTCCCACCTCCGCTAATCTCTCTCCCCCTCTGCTTCTTCTTGAAGAAACCGGATGAAGCCCCAGCTCCATCGCACCCGCTCCTCTTCATCTCGTGCGCGGGCCGCCACGGGACCACATCGGCCTGCCTCCTGGACCCCTCGAGGCCCTCCTCCCGCTCGTCTCTGACACGAGCCCCAAACCCAGTCGTCCTCGTCCGTTCGGCGAGCCACCTCAGGACCTTGCCGCACAGATCTGCTTCCTCTGCCTCGCCTCAAGTTGCGTCCTCACTAGATCCGCCTCAAACTCGCGTAGCTCCTCCCTGTTGGTGTCAAAACCAGCGGATCTCGGGTAGGGGGTCCCGAACTATGCGTTTAAGGCTAATGGTAACAGGAGGCGGGGGACACAATGTTTACCCAGGTTCGGGCCCTCTCGATGGAGGTAATACCCTACTTCCTGCTTGATTCATCTTGATGATATGAGTATTATAAGAGTTGATCTACCACGAGGTCGTAGAGGCTAAACCCTAGAAGCTAGCCTATGATTATGATTTTTGTTGTCCTACAGACTAAAACCTCCGATTTATATAGACACCGGAGGGTGCTATGGTTACACAGAGTCCG
Organism: Triticum dicoccoides; assembly: GCF_002162155.2. Taxonomy (NCBI): domain Eukaryota; kingdom Viridiplantae; phylum Streptophyta; class Magnoliopsida; order Poales; family Poaceae; genus Triticum; species Triticum dicoccoides. The sequence continues at coordinate 240,918,543 of NC_041381.1, read as the reverse complement.
TTACAGAGAAGGAGATCTACATATCTGAATAGCCAAGCTTGCCTTCCACGCAAAGGAGAGTCCCACCCGGACACGGGACGAAGTCTTCAATCTTGTATCTTCATAGTCCAACAGTCCAGCACAAGTACATAGTTCGGCTGTCCGAGGACCCCCTAATCCAGGACTCCCTCAGTAGCCCCTGAACCAGGCTTCAATGACGATGAGTCTGGCGCGCAGATTGTCTTCGGCATTGCAAGGCGGGTTCTTCTCCTAAATCCCTAAGTACCTGTTGTAACAAGCAGTGTTCGGCTTCTCATTAATGTTGCACTCCTCGGCTTCTGTACCTTAATAATGGCAGTCTCCACGTGTCGAGTGAATGCGAGAAGTCGGGGCATTTTTACATTTGCCACCCTGACACATGTAAATCAATTGTCTACTAAAGAGACGGGGATACTCAGATCCAAATCACACCATCTTCCCCCAGCAAGGATCCATCCGAGCACGCCCGGAAAAGCCATCCCATCATGGCCGGCTGCCGCAACTCCTCCTCTCGCTCCCAGAGGTCTAAGCTAGGTGATTGGGAGAAGTGTTATGTATCCCATGGCCAATTGGTGGAGTTGCAGACCTAGAGCTTTCTCCCGACCGCATATCTTTTCCCCGTCCGAGCCGGACTAGCCACTTACGATGGCGGGGAGCAAGCAGAGAGTTTCCCCAACCCGTCCAGGGGGGAGCAAGTATGCCTTGTCCCTTACTTGCTGAGGGGCCTCGAATTTCCAATCCATCTGTTCCTCCGTGGGCTCCTGGAGTACTACGGCCTCCAGCTGCATAACTTCACTCCTGCTTCCATACTGCACATCGCAGGTTATGTAGCCCTTTGCGAGCTATTTCTGGGCTGCGAAGCTCATTTTGAGCTATGGAAGAGGCTATGCTGCCTCGTCCCTTGTAATCAGGAGGGATCAATATATCAAGTGGGCGGAGCCGAAATATGGCGCATCGCCGGGACCGGATACCTCCCCAGCACTCCGAAGAAGACATCCGAAGACTGGCCTTCGGAATGGTTTTATATAGACAACGTCCCCCTTCCGGACCCTATCCGGATGGGCCTTCCTGAGTTTACCAATGCCCCACTGAAGAAACGCCGCAGCAGGCGTCCCCGGAGCCCCCAGGAGGAAGATAACAAAGAGGTCCTTTATCTGATGGGCAGGATAAAAATACTGGCCAAATCAGGATTGACAATAATCGAGGCTATGTCAATATTCATAACACGGGGGGTGCAGCCACTCCAGTACCGGGGGAATCCCATGTGGCACTTCAATGGAGAAGATGGCGCCACCCGCTGCGGTCGTAAAGGTCCAGACTCCATCACCGCTCTGGCAAAAATATTGTCCGATTTGTACAAAGGAGAAGAAGAGGAGTTCACCCGCATTAAGCCACAGGATGGATTGTCCTTTACTCAACTCTGTTCATTCCCGCATTCTATCATCACAAATATTTACCTTGCTAATTCATAGCAGGAACTTGAAAAGCTGTGAGGGAGGTCCACGGCCCATCTCCACAGCCAGAGGACCCCAACTGGGCCCTCGACCCTGGACTTGAAGAAGATCCGGATATATTTGTGGAGCTCGTCGACAAGACATTTTATCAGTTAAGCTGTGACGGTGCCTTGGTGGCCATCATAGCTGATTATCCTGGCCTACTCCCTGCATCACATGTAAGTAAAACCGGAGTCCTAACTTCCGAGAAGGATCCCTTCTTTGCGCCTTACCCACCGCACATGTATTGTGTTTCACAGGGAAGGCCATCGGGGCGCCATGCTGAACCCGCGGTGACTCGCCAACAAGGGGCACCGAAGCCGGGTAGGCTTAAAAGGAAGGCGGTCAGGACCGAGACACCGTCGCAGAGGTATGATTAAAAACCTGCTACGTGTTTATCGTCTTCAAAATATAACAATGTCCATGGTCCCCTGGCAGAAAAAGCGCTCGCCGAACTGTGTATGGAGAGCCTGCCGGCCACGCCTCCACCAGCCGGACTCCAGAGCCAGACTCAGGGGTGGAGGCTAATGCAGGGAAAACGCTAGACGGTCCTCCTACAGAGGATGCGGATAGAATATACGCTACAAATTCCTGAGTGGAGAGCGCCATGAATCACAGGCGTCGACGGGCCGTACTCCGCGACCCTAATTTCTCCGAAGAGGCGTTCAATGCCTTCAACTCAGGAGACGCGTATATCCGAGCTACTCAAGGTGGTCTTGCTAGAGCCACGGACCAGTATTTAAAGGATATACAGGTAAGAAAATATGATAATTATGTATATTAGTAGCCCCTGAGACTTGAAACAGTTGGCACAACTGATTTAAGGATCATTCTATTCATAGGTTCTTACAGAGAAGAACACCCATTTGTCCCAAGAGGTGGAGGAGTGGAAAGCCCAGCTAAGGGCCGTAGTTGCCGGAATGGAGGAATCTAAGAAGGCTTCATCTGGTAATACTTGTCTCAAAAATAATGTAATTACGTGTACCAGTTAGTATTCGGCATGCTTGTGAATCTAACTATAGATTCTGTAGACAATCCCGGAGGGAATCCGGAGATCGTACAAGAGGATGAGCAACAAGCTAAACGACAACTAGAGGCTGGCTAGTGTGTGCTTACACGGGTTGGGCGGGACAAAAACGATCTCCAAGACGCCAATACCCGGCTGGGTGTTGAATTAAAAGATGTTCGAGCCCAGCTTGCTGACTCCGTGAAGGAGAATAAGAGGCTTCGACGCGGCATTTTTAGTAAGTGCTCAAACGAACCTTTATACTGTTCGGCAAAGAAACGGGCTAACAGAGTTATGTCTGTAGGTATGCTTATAGGTCGTCCCGAAGAGGAGATGCCCGGATCCGCAGGCTATCTTCTGCAAGAACTCTCACAACTGCACGAGCAAGTTCGGTAGGTGATGCAGGGTATTGCCCAGGCCTTGTGGCGATCTGCCTCCCTGCCAGGAGGCTTGGGGGAGCTTGTAGAGATTCTCAAGGGAACGTGGTGGCGCTTCCGATTATGGAAGGTATCGGCGTGCTGACAAGGTGCGAGGGAAGCCTGGGCCATGGTGAAAAGGCGGTACACCAAGGTTGACCCAAATCACATGGACGAGGTCGGACCTATAGGGTCAGATGGGAAAGAGATCCCCGTTAGTCTGGTATATGACCAGGTAGGATTAGCTGCAAAGTATTCCCAACAGGATTGAAGGCTAGACAGCCTGTTGGATGGTATAGAAGAAGAATTTAGTCAGTCTAAGTGACTGTGTACTTCAAAAGACATATTTTGTCCCTAGCTAGATTGTAAATCATTTGTCATGGCGGACCTTTTCGCTTCAACCTCCGGACCTGACAGTCCGGAGTGTATCCGAATACCCGCTCAGTTATGTAAAATGGGGTACGTGTGGAAACTAGACGTAGGGGTCATAAGTGCTTGAACAGACAAGTACCCAACTAGTTATGTTATATTACATGGATAGTAAGAAACATCTTCCAGGGAGAATAGTTCCGTTAAGGGTTCCTTTCACTGGGTGTGCATGCATGAATGAGCATATCCAAACTGCGAATAGAGACGCGGGACATAAAACATCTGGGGGCTTATATTGTAATAGGTAAGAAAACATCTTTTGTTCACCGACCGAATATTCCCTTAAGAATGCTAGCTTTCGGCTTCACCCAGTCTGAGGTACACATCCAGCTGACCCGGCAGTAACAATCGTAGAGGTGCTCCCCTTATGCCCTAGCCGAACTAACGGGAATGTAGGGCATAAACACAGGAGCCAGGCAACCCAGCTTGGCCAAAACTTAAGTCATATCGATGCATATAATGGCGAAGAAAAGGTACATATGGAAAAGTGACACATATGTAGTGGTCATGAAGCCCGGAAGATAATTATATTAAGCTTCTGTATAAGAAGACCCCGGGTATATTGAGCATGCATAGTGCGGCAAGAGTGTGTAGTCGAGGCACACTTGAAGCCTTTAAGGCCATAAAAAGAAAAAAGGAAAGAAAGAGAGAAAGAGGATATAACTTAAAAAAGAAAGGCGGAGGTAAGGAGACGAACATAGAGTTCGGCACTAGGCATAGAATCTTCAGAGTTTGGCCGCGTTCCATGGGTTCGGCTCGAGTCGATTATCTGATGCATCACGCAGACAGTACGCTCCTCCGGTGAGAACTTTATCAATGATGAAGAGACCCTCCCACTTGGGATTGATCTTGTCCTTTTTCTTCTCTGGTAGGCGTAGAACGAGTTCGCCAACGTTATAAGTTTTGGCCCGTACGTCTCTGCTTTGATACCTTCGAGCCTGTTGCTGATAGAATGCGGAACGGGCTTTTGCGACGTTGCGCTCCTCCTCCAGGGCATCTAGACTGTCCTGCCGATCAAGCTCGGCTTCTCTCTCTTCGTACATGTGCACTCGAGGTGAGTCATGAATGATATCGCAGGGCAATATAGCCTTTGCGCCGTACACCATAAAAATGGTGTGTATCCGGTAGTGCGATTTGACGTGGTCCACAGCCCCCATAGTACAGAGTCGAGCTCCTCGACCCAGTGTGTATATGATTCCTTCAAGGATCGCACTAGTCTGGGTTTGATGCCGCTCATAATAAGACCATTTGCTCGTTCGACTTGACTGTTTGTTTGGGGGTGATAGACGGAGGTGTAATCGAGCTTAATGCCCATGTTGCCACACCAAGTTTTCACCTCGTCGACTGTAAAGTTGGAGCCATTATCGGTGATGATGCTGTGGGGGACACCGTAACAGTGTACGACCCCTGATATGAAGTCTATCACTGGTCCGGATTCGGCCGTTTTAACTGGTTTGGCTTCTATCCATTTGGTGAATTTATCCACCATGACCAACAAGTATTTTTTTCTTATGGCTTCCTGTCAGGACCCCGACTCGATGCCACATAGGTCTAGCATGTAACACCTCATATCACTTTGTGGCCTCACGCACGGTATTCCCACGGGTGTCATCTTACCTTTGCCCGGGACCATTTGCGCCTTTTGGCACACGCATATGATAGTGTCGCTAGCATCCATATGATAAGGAGCCCGGGCTGACATGGCTAGTCGTAAACCCAAAGTGGCACAGACTTACAGGGACAGGCATCCATGACCCAGCAACGCACGTGTCGGTCATCAGCAAGTGGGTCCGGGCTGTAGCACTGGGCTAGCAGGACTCCGGTAAACCGGGTTGTAGCGGGCTAACAGGACTCCGGTACTCAATGCGTGACATTTCCCCGAAGGGACAGACACAGGAACGAAGAAGGACACATGCCGGCCAGCCTAAGTGTTCCAGAGCAGTAGCAAGCTACCATGGCTCAGTGGTAACACTAGGAGACATTTCCCGGTAAGAGAGGCTACTAAAGATAAACAACTAGATAGTCAGATCCCACACATACCAAGCATTTCAATCATACACACAATATGCTCGATATGTGCAAATACAACAAGGCATCACAACATGACTCTACAACACAATTACTTTATTTAAGGCCCAGAGAGCCATACATAACATACACATAGGTACGGGTCACACGACCCAACATTCAAGTCATACAGTCATACAAACCAGCAGCGGAAGTAACTTGTCTGGGTACAGACAACTAGTAAAATAAAAGAGGCTTGGAAAGCCTAGCTATACTACGTGGTCCTTCACAAGCTCAGGATCACCACCTGGGCCTTAGCCTACTCATTGATGTCAACGTCTACGAAGAACCCATCAGAAGGGGTTGCAGCGTCTTCTGTAAAATGTAAAATATAGCAACATGAGTACAAAGGTACTCAGCAAGACTTACATCAGATCCTACATACATGCACATTATCAAGAAGGGTTGGTGGAGTTGTTGCAGCAAGCCAGCTTTGACTCTTGGCTAGGCTATCCTACGAGACTCCAACTTGAAATGGTTTTGCGCACACGAGTCCACTACTCACCACTTCAATACACTACCGAGGATCCACCTCCGTCTTCCTACGGAAGAGCCATCCTCGTCACTCACACACTTATCTTGAGGCTTTTAGTAGTTTCCATTTACTTGTCTATGAACTGTATAGGCAACCAAGTAGCCCTTTACCGCGGACGCGGCTATTCGAATAGATCATGTTAACCCTGCAGGGGTGTACTTCTTCATACATGTTTCCACCACTTAGCGTCTGCACACGACATGTGCTCGGCAGACTTCAAGCGAAAGCCGACGTGGGTGTAGACCACGACCTACCTAAACACCTAAGTCTCCAATCCAGGTTTATCGCCTATCCAGGTTCCATCCGCAGGGAGTCCGGCCGAGGTTTCCCATACGGCCCCGAACGATGTGTACAGGGTTCCGTGACACCTAACGGGTGCCCGGTATTCCCGGCCACGTACCTACTGCATCACAGCCCTCCCCTACGGTCAGTGCTGTCCACGGCCTCCAGTAGGCTACAAACACCAGAAACTACTTGCAACTCCTGGACAGAGAACTAGGGTGAATAAGAAGTCGAGCGGGGTAATATTTCAGGGCCCAATGCATGGTAGTAGTTGTAACTTAAATCACACATACAGATCTCAGTGCTTAAGGTCGGCTTCAATGAAACAACCCACCATGTACTCCTACATGGCCTCTCATCGATACCTTTACCAAATCGTGTTCACCACACCACTCTCATTACCGACATAATCATTTCACTCTAGCCCATCACCCAGATGAACCAGACCTGACACGACTCTAAGCATAGCAGGCATAGCAAGGTAGGAACAACCCATACATATGGCTCAATCAACTCCTACACATGCTAGTGGGTTTCATCTAGTTACTGTGGCAATGACAGGTCATGCAGAGGAAGTGGGTTCAACTACCGTAGCACACAGCAGTTTGAAACGCGTTGTCTTAATGCAGTAAAAGAGAGCAGGAGCGAGAACATGGGATTGTATCGATATGATCAAATGGTTGGTTGCTTGCCTGATGGTTCGATGCACTGATACGGTTCTTCGTTAGGGTAATCACGGTACTCCTCGGAGGCAGAACCTGCCGCAAAGAACACCGGTACACAACCATCACCAAACAATGTGCGACAATATGATGCATGCATGAAACATGGAAATATGAATGTGTTGGGCTAATGCAACTAAGACCAGAAGGGTTTGAACCAATTTGAACCAAAGATTCAAATTTCAAACTCATACATGGCCCTTTAAAGTGTTTTATCTTGTTCTGCACTAAACATCAAGTTAACTTGTTTAATCATGCATGAAAATAGTACAGATGGATAGATTGGATTTTTCTGATCATTTTTCATATATAACTTGTCTGATTTGGAGTTACAGATTAAAAGTTATGAATTTTTGAAGTTTAAACTATATTCTGGAATTTCCTATATTAGATTAAATCCAGAAAATCAATTACTGCGTCAGCCTGACGTCAGTGTGACATCAGCAGGTCAACGGGACACGGTCCGGGTCAAACCTGACAGTGGGTCCCGCGTGTCAGTGTGATTAGTTAAACTAAGATTAATTTAAACTAATCCTAAATAGTTAACAGGGCTGGGGCCCACCTGTCATTGACTCAGGAGAGTCAACCATGGCCCACCCGTGGTCAAACCCAGGTCGGCTGCACCGGCATTTAGCCGCCGGCGAGCCCGACGCGGCGGCGGAAGTGGTTTTTGCCGTTTCGGCAACCAAACGAGTCGCGGAGGCCATCGGAGTGGAGCTGAGGAGGAGCCGCAGCTCTTGGTGGAGTCCGTTGGGGTCGGGGTGGCCGGAGTTGGCGCCGGCGACGACTTTGGCGGCCACCGGAGTTCGGCCGAAGACGAACTTGACGCTAGAGGGGTCGGTGAGGTGCGGGGAGTAGCTGGTTAGGTGCTACGTGACATGGTGAACATGATGGACACCAGTTGGTGGCCGGAGGGTGACCGGGAGCACGTCGGCGACGAGCTCCGCGGCGGTGGGTGCGGTTGAGCTCCGGGAGGTCGCTACACAGCTCGGGAGCAAGAAAAGAAGGGAGGGGAAGATGGCTAAGCTCACGGGGAGTTCGACGAAGCACTTGGTGCGGCCGGGGACGGGCCGGAGCGACGTCGGCGTTGAAGGGGATCTCCGGCGACGGCGGTTCGGTCGAGGTCGATGCGGTGGGCTCGGGCCTTGCGAGCGCTCGGGGCTCGGCTTGCTCGAAGGAGAGGAGGGTAGCGGAGCTCCTGGACACGGCGGCACGGCGTGGGGTTGACGGAGGGCGTGGCTACGGCGAGGGGGTGGCGGCGATGGCGTCGGCCATGGCGGGGGAGCGAGAGAGAGAGGAGTTGGGGGAGAATGGAGGTGTCCTGGAGGTTCACGGCGCGGTGTGGAGCTCATCCATCCAGCCCCGAGGGAGGAGGTGAAGCAGGGCGACGGCCAGCTGCGTGGCGCGCGCTGCGGTCGCCGTCGGGCACCTGCCTGCCTGCCTGGCCGGCAAGCAGCTCGCTGGAGCGGTGCTGGGCTGGGCCGGCAGGTGGGCCGGGTGCTGGGCGCCAGGTAGGTTTTTTGTTATTTCTACTGTTTTCTGTTTTTTTAATACTTCTGCAACTTTGTTGACTTATTAAAAATACTTAGGCAACTCCTAAAATCACCAAACTACTCCTGGTCCATAGTTGGATTATTTCCAACATGAAACATTTTAGTTTGGAGATATTTGAGCATCTGAATATTTTATATAATTTTAAATGCCCAAATTCAAATATCTATGATTTAATTCAAAGACCCTAAGATGACCTAGGAAAATGTGCATCACTTTTGGCAGAGGTTCTGGACCAAGACAAAAATGATGGGCATTTTAGAAGGGCATTTCAGGTTCATTGAAAAAGTTTTTAGTAAACCCTAGTTGGTTTCAGAGGGGGCTGGGGGTTCTGTCATCCCCATTTCAGGTTTCTGATGAAAGAATAAACATGATGCAACACTCTAATGCATGAACTAGCTAGGGTGTGACAACTCACCCCCACTCAAAAGAATCTCGTCCCGAGATTTGGGTTCCTCCGGAAAGAGGGCGGGATACTCGAGTCGAAGACGATCCTCCCTTTCCCAAGTTGCTTCATCCTCAGAATGGTGCGACCATTGAACTTTGAGAAACTTGATATTATGACGTCGAGTGGTACGCTCGGCCTGATCGAGGATACAAATGGGGTACTCTCGATACGTGAGATTATCTTGGAGATCAAGCGTTTCGTGGTCCACTCCACGGATAGGATCCGAGAAGCAACGCCTGAGTTGAGAAACGTGGAAGACATCGTGGACTCTGGAGAGGTGCGGAGGTAGTTCCAACTGGTAGGCAACTTCTCCTCGTTTAGCGAGAATGCGAAAAGGTCCAATGTAACGAGGAGCCAATTTGCCTTTGATACCGAAACGATGGGTTCCCTTCAGAGGGGTAACCCGAAGGTAAGCCTTCTCGTCAACCTCGAAAGTCATAGCCTTATGTTTTCGGTCATACTGACTCTTTTGACGAGATTGGGCTGTTTTCAACTTTTCACGAACGATGCGAACTTGCTCTTCTGCTTCCTGAATCATATCCGGGCCAAAGAATTGTCTTTCCCCGGTTTCTGACCAGTTAAGGGGTGTTCGACACCGTCGTCCATAGAGAACTTCAAAAGGGGCTTTACCCAAGCTAGATTGATAGCTGTTGTTGTAAGCAAATTCGGCAAATGGAAGGCATTTCTCCCACTCCATTCCGAATGAGATAACAGAGGCTCGAAGCATGTCTTCTAGGATCTGGTTGACGCGTTCTACCTGACCACTCGATTGAGGGTGAAAAGCGGTGCTAAAGGAAAGGCGGGTTCCCATAGCATTTTGGAAACTTTCCCAAAATCGAGAGGTGAAAAGACTTCCTCGATCCGAGTTAATTTCCAAAGGAATACCATGGAGGGACACTATTCGGGAGATGTACAGGTCTGCTAACTGACTAGCAGTTATACTCTCACGAACAGGTAAGAAATGGGCTACCTTGGAAAGACGATCGACCACGACAAAGATAGCATCATTCCCTCTCTTGGTCCTGGGAAAACCGGTAATGAAATCCATACCAATTTTATCCCATTTCCATTCAGGAATAGCTAGGGGTTGAAGGGTGCCAGCAGGCCGTTGATGCTCTGCTTTTACACGACGGTAGACGTCGCAATTAGCAATATACTGAGCAATTTCTCTCTTCATCCTAGTCCACCAGAACCTCTGGCATAGGTCCTGATACATCTTAGTACTACCGGGATGAATGGTGAGAGGAGATTCATGAGCCTCCTTAAGGACAACTGCCGTAGATGCTGGTTCTTGGGAACCACTAAACGGTTCTCAAAGTACACAACACCATGATCATTTATGGAGAAACAACTAGCACCGCCGCTAGCAATGTTCTCCTTGATTTTAGATATTCCCTTATCTCGCTTTTGGGCAGCGATAATTTGATCCGTAAGAGTAGGTTTCGCCACCAAGGTGGAAAGAAATCCTTGAGGAACAATGTGAAGGTTAAGCTTCCGAAATTCCTCATGGAGAAACGGTTGACTTTGTTGTAACATCAGGTTGTTACAATAAGATTTACGACTTAGCGCATCAGCCATGACGTTGGCTTTCCCTGGGGTGTAAGTTATTCCTAAGTCGAAATCTGTGATCAACTCGACCCAACGTCTTTGCCTGAGATTCAAATCCGGTTGGGTGAAGATGTACTTCAGACTTTGGTGATCAGTGAATATTTCGCAACAATTACCGAGAAGGTAATGTCGCCAGGTTTTAAGTGCATAGACTACAGCTGCAAGCTCTAGATCATGAGTAGGATAATTCTCCTCATGTGGGTGCAATTGCCGTGAAGCGTAAGCAATTACGTGTCAATCTTGCATGAGAATACAGCCTAGTCCTTGTCGCGAGGCATCGCAGTAGATAACAAAGTCCTTAGAGAAATCTGGCGGTACCAGTACGGGAGCAGAAGTCAGGCGTCTTTTCAGTTCCTGAAAGCTGTGCTCACATTGTGGAGTCTATTCGAACTTTTTATCTTTCTTGAGGAGTTCGGTTAGAGGTTTAGCAACTTTCGAGAAGTTCTCGACAAAGCGACGACAATAGCTTGCTAGGCCAAGGAAACTCCGAACTTGCTTGACCGATTCAGGTGGAGTCCAATTAAGGACGGCTTGAACTCGCTCAGGGTTAACAGCAATACCTTTACCAGATATTACATGACCCAGATAGGTCACTTCTGACAACCAAAATTCACATTTAGAGAATTTGGCATAAAGGCGATGCTCTCGAAGTTTCTTCAACACTAGCCTTAGATGTTCGGCATGTTCTTCCTCGTTCTTGGAGTAGATGAGTATATCATCGAGGTAAACCACGACGAATTTATCCAAATACTCCATGAAGATTGAGTTCATTAACCGAGAAAAGGTGGCTGGAGCGTTGGTTAAACCGAAGGACATGACGGTGTACTCGTATTGGCCATAACGAGTAACAAAGGCCGTTTTAGGAATGTCCCTGTTCCTGATTTTGATTTGATGGTAGCCCAACCTCAAATCCATTTTGGAGAAGATTGAGGATCCAGCGAGCTGATCATACAGGTCGTTGATCCTGGGGAGCGGATATTTGTTCTTGATTGTGACCAAATTGACAGGTCGATAATCTACAACCATCCGGTCCGTACCATCCTTCTTCTTGACGAAGAGGACGGGGCAAGCCCACGGAGATGAACTAGGTCGGATGAAACCCTTTTTCAAGGACTCATCGAGTTGTTTCTTAAGCTCGGCTAGTTCTAGTGGTGCCATCTTATAGGGTCTTCTAGCAATCGGGACGGTTCCTGGAATAAGGTCTATTACGAACTCAACATCCCTGTCAGGTGGAACACCTGGCAATTCCTCTGGGAAGACATCCGGGAAGTCACGGACTACCGGAACGTCCTCAAGGTCTGGCAAAGGGCTGGCGTTAAGAGAATATAACTGTCGCTTGGCTATTCGGGTCAAGACATTGACTATCTTTCCCGAGGGATGGGTGAGTTGAACAGTCCTAGAGAAGCAATCAATTTTGGCATGATGAGCTGACATCCAGTCCATACCCAAGATGATATTAATATCTGAAGATTTGAGAGCTATCAAAGATGCAAGGAAAACAAGTCTGTCGACTTGGATTTCATTTCCATAAATTACCCTGGAGGTTTGCCATCTAGAACCGGGAGTAGAAATTTCCATAGTGGATGACATTTCACAGAATGCGGTGTTATGCAAACGAGCATAATTTTCGGATATAAATGAATGAGAGGCTCCTGTATCGAAAAGAACAGATGCCGGGTGGCAATTAACAAGGAGCGTACCGAGGACGACGTTGGGATCCTCTTGAGCTTCTTCGGCAGAGATACAGTTGACATGGCCACGTGTAGCGGTGGCCGGCTTGGCGTGGAACACTTTACCTGTCGGCTTGCCACGGCCAACAGCTTTAGCAGATTGGTTGGGGTTGGTTTGGGGACACTCACGCATATAGTGGCCAGATTCCCCACACTTAAAGCAAGTCACGAAACTGGTACGTGGAGGAACACTGTTGGTTGGACCACCATAGGGCTTGGCTGGTGCAGACTGTTGAACGAGGCGAGGCGCCTGGAAGGATGGCCTCGGTGTGAACCTTGGTGGCAGGGCAGTGTTGGGCACCCACACGCGGCGCTTCTAAGGACCAGCACCGGATGAGGAACCCACGTCACGGCCATGCTTGCGTGTAGCGTCATAATCAGTCTGACCAGTCTCAGCACTGATGGCCTTGTTAACAAGCTTCTGAAAAGATGTGCACTCATGCAGACGGAGGTCGCGGTGAAGCTCAGGACTAAGTCCCTTACGGAACCTTGCTTGCTTCTTGGCATCAGTAGAAACTTCCTCAGTTGCATATCGTGCGAGGTTACCGAACTCCCTGCTGTAAGCATCCACAGAGAGTCGGCCCTGAGTGAAACTGCAAAATTCCTCATGTTTACGGTCCATGAGACCCTCCGGAATGTGATGTTCACGGAAAGCCTCGCTGAATTCAGCCCAAGTAGTGACATGGCCTGCTGGGCGCATAGCTCCATAATTCTCCCACCATAGACTGGCGGGGCCTTCAAGATGATATGCAGCAAAGGTGACCTTGTCAGCCTCAGCTACTAGCGCGGAACGCAGTTTGTGAGAAATACTGCGAAGCCAGTCATCAGCGTCGAGAGTCTCGACGGAGTGGTGGAACGTGGGTGGATGTAACTTGATGAAATCACTAAGTGACACCAAGTTATTTCTCTGATGGTGTGCGGTGTTCTGCTCAATACGCTCCAACAAACAGTTGGTCTCCCGCTTGTTTCTCTCGGCTTCCAGCATAACCTCGGCTAGGGAAGGAGGATGAGGCAGATTTGCATTCCTGACTTCACTGCCTTCGGCCTGCTCTTGAGGAGCAGGGTTATTGCGCGTGTTGACCATCCTAGGTAAACAAGACAATGATTTAGTCAGAATGATAAGATTCCGACATAGAATATAGAATGTAAGGAATAACTCGGAATGCAAGATGATCATCCGTATGACATGGTAAATACAGAAACTGCTTCTTTTATTCCATCATCATACACACCATACAAGGTTTAGTACAAGACCAAACAAGGTACTATTACGGTGAAAAGAGGATTACATCTCATCGGAGGCATCCCAAGCTCCTATACATTATTTTTCTACACCTCCGGAAGGCGGTACAAACTAGGTCATATCCCACGAGTCACGCAGGACGATAGACGACACAGCTAGTTCAAACTAGTGATACTACCACTAACTCAGACCGATCCGTAGTAGTCCTCGTAGAAATCACCTCCATAGCCTGGAAGCTCAACATGATCATCCGGAAACAGACGATCTCGCGGAGCTTGTGGACCATAGGGGCTAGGATGAGGTCTTGGACCAACAGATGGTGGCCTGCGGGGACCACGAGGTGGGGTGATGCCTCCTACATCACGCCAACCCATCACGTCTGGCAGAGCAGATCTCAGAGGATAGAGATCGCGCATATCCGAATATCCAGCTTGCACCGCCGGTGCAAACCGAGTCAACGTGGCCCAATGGTCAGCACGGGTATTGAAAAGCTCTAGCCTCAAGGCCCGATTTTCACGGTCCTTATCCTCGAGCATCTCAGCAGTGGTGCGAGTCCGTGAATCCTCCTGAGTGGGGTCAGCATAGATAGCCTGGAGATACCCTTGTGCTCCCGGAAGTGATCCTGGCATATACCGGAAATCAGAGTCCTGAAATAGGCCAGACCTGACTCGCATGATGGTCATCATAGAGTAGGCGGCATCCTGCACAGCCATCTCAATAGTAACCCCGAGTCCATAGGAGCAGTGAAGGGGCTCGGTGGATCCAGGATATGATGGAAATATCCTGACAGTGCAGAGATACTGGCTTTGATTAAAGTCTCGAAATTGCTCTTCGACCGTGTACTCAGGATACCAACGGTATCCAGCCTCAGTCATTACCCAGACCAACATGGCAGTATGGCCGGGTACATCTAGGCATCGAGTCAGGCGAACCACTTGATTGAGGTCGCGAGTGGCCATCTGAAAGAACAACCATAATGCAAAGGCATTAGAATTTCTAGCAAAATTTCGACAGCATAACAGCTGTAAATGCTCAAAAAGGATTTTGAGACATTTGACAAAGGATTTCATACACACTCAACAACATCATATCAAAGTTCTGAGTCCATCCCAGCAACATAATGTGGTAGTAGAACTGAACTAGGCTTGTATCCATCAAACCTATAAGGTACTACTGATTAGTAACACGTGAACCTGATAGAGAGAAAAGATCCTAATTCCTTAACCCTCGATGGAAGAATAGACTGACTCAGATCAGAATGTCATAAGATAAAGGAGTAAAAAGAGCCTTAAGTTCCAACCCACAAACAATTCCCCTACATATAACTAAAGAATTTCTAGACTCAACATCGACCAGTTTGGCTTGGAGAACCTACAGGAAGTCCGGCTCTGATGCCAACACTGTCAGGACCCCGACTCGATGCCACATAGGTCTAGCATGTAACACATCATATCACTTTGCGGCCTCACGCACGGTATTCCCACGGGTGTCGTCTTACCTTTGCCCGGGACCGTTTGCGCCTTTTGGCACACGTATATGATAGTGTCGCTAGCATCCATATGATAAGGAGCCCGGGCTGACATGGCTAGTCGTAAACCCAAAGTGGCACAGACTTACAGGGGCAGGCATCCATGACCCAGCAACGCACGTGTCGGTCATCAGCAAGTGGGTCCGGGCTGTAGCACTGGGCTAGCAGGACTCCGGTAAACCGGGCTGTAGCGGGCTAACAGGACTTCGGTACTCAATGCGTGACATTTCCTCGAAGGGACAGACACAGGAACGAAGAAGGACACATGCCGGCCAGCCTAAGTGTTCCAGAGCAGTAGCAAGCTACCATGGCTCAGTGGTAACACTAGGAGACATTTCCCGGTAAGAGAGGCTACTAAAGATAAACAACTAGATAGTCAGATCCCACACATACCAAGCATTTCAATCATACACACAATATGCTCGATATGTGCAAATACAACAAGGCATCACAACATGACTCTACGACACAAGTACTTTATTTAAGGCCCAGAGAGCCATACATAACATACACATAGGTACGGGTCACACGACCCAGCATTCAAGTCATACAGTCATACAAACCAGCAGCGGAAGTAACTTGTCTGGGTACAGAAAACTAGTAAAATAAAAGAGGCTTGGAAAGCCTAGCTATACTACGTGGTCCTTCACAAGCTCAGGATCACCACCTGGGCCTTAGCCTACTCATTGATGTCAACGTCTACGAAGAACCCATCAGAAGGGGTTGCAGCGTCTTCTGTAAAATGTAAAATATAGCAACATGAGTACAAAGGTACTCAGCAAGACTTACATCAGATCCTACATACATGCACATTATCAAGAAGGGTTGGTGGAGTTGTTGCAGCAAGCCAGCTTTGACTCTTGGCTAGGCTATCCTACGAGACTCCAACTTGAAATGGTTTTGCGCACACGAGTCCACTACTCACCACTTCAATACACTACCGAGGATCCACCTCCGTCTTCCTACGGAAGAACCATCCTCGGCACTCACACACTTATCTTGAGGCTTTTAGTAGTTTCCATTTACTTGTCTATGAACTGTATAGGCAACCAAGTAGTCCTTTACCGCGGACGCGACTATTCGAATAGATCATGTTAACCCTGCAGGGGTGTACTTCTTCATACATGTTTCCACCACTTAGCGTCTGCACACGACATGTGCTCGGCAGACTTCAAGCGAAAGCCGACGTGGGTGTAGACCACGACCTACCTAAACACCTAAGTCTCCAATCCAGGTTTATCGCCTATCCAGGTTCCATCCGCAGGGAGTCCGGCCGAGGTTTCCCATACGGCCCCGAACGATGTGTACAGGGTTCCGTGACACCTAACGGGTGCCCGGTATTCCCGGCCACGTACCTACCGCATCACAGCCCACCCCTACGGTCAGCGCTGTCCACGGCCTCCAGTAGGCTACAAACACCAGAAACTACTTGCAACTCCCGGACAGAGAACTAGGGTGAATAAGAAGTCGAGCGGGGTCATATTTCAGGGCCCAATGCATGGTAGTAGCTGTAACTTAAATCACACATACAGATCTCAGTGCTTAAGGTCGGCTTCAATGAAACAACCCACCATGTACTCCTACATGGCCTCTCATCGCTACCTTTACCAAATCGTGTTCACCACACCACTCTCATTACCGACATAATCATTTCACTCTAGCCCATCACCCAGATGAACCAGACCTGACACGACTCTAAGCATAGCAGGCATAGCAAGGTAGGAACAACACATACATATGGCTCAATCAACTCCTACACATGCTAGTGGGTTTCATCTAGTTACTGTGGCAATGACAGGTCATGCAGAGGATGTGGGTTCAACTACCGTAGCACACAGCAGTTTGAAACGCGTTGTCTTAATGCAGTAAAAGAGAGCAGGAGCGAGAACATGGGATTGTATCGATATGATCAAATGGTTGGTTGCTTGCCTGATGGTTCGATGCACTGATACGGTTCTTCGTTAGGGTAATCACGGTACTCCTCGGAGGCAGAACCTGCCGCAAAGAACACGATACACAACCATCACCAAACAATGTGCGACAATATGATGCATGCATGAAACATGGCAATATGAATGTGTTGGGCTAATGCAACTAAGACCAGAAGGGTTTGAACCAATTTGAACCAAAGATTCAAATTTCAAACTCATACATGGCCCTTTAAAGTGTTTTATCTTGTTCTGCATTAAACATCAAGTTAACTTGTTTAATCATGCATGAAAATAGTACAGATGGATAGATTGGATTTTTCTGATCATTTTTCATATATAACTTGTCTGATTTGGAGTTACAGATTAAAAGTTATGAATTTTTGAAGTTTAATATATATTTTGGAATTTCCTATATTAGATTAAATCCAGAAAATCAATTACTGCGTCAGCCTGACGTCAGTGTGACATCAGCAGGTCAACGGGACACGGTCCGGGTCAAACCTGACAGTGGGTCCCGCGTGTCAGTGTGATTAGTTAAACTAAGATTAATTTAAACTAATCCTAAATAGTTAACAGGGCTGGGCCCCACCTGTCATTGACTCAGGAGAGTCAACCAGGGCCCACCCGTGGTCAAACCCAGGTCGGCTGCACCGGCATTTAGCCGTCGGCGAGCCCGACGCGGCGGCGGAAGTGGTTTTTGCCGTTCCGGCAACCAAACGAGTCGCGGAGGCCATCGGAGTGGAGCTGAGGAGGAGCCGCAGCTCTTGGTGGAGTCCGTTGGGGTCGGGGTGGCCGGAGTTGGCACCGGCGACGACTTTGGCGGCCACTGGAGTTCGGCCGAAGACGAACTTGACGCTAGAGGGGTTGGTGAGGTGCGGGGAGTAGCTGGTTAGGTGCTACATGACATGGTGAACATGATGGACACCAGTTTGTGGCCGGAGGGTGACCGGGAGCACGTCGGCGACGAGCTCCGCGGCGGTGGGTGCGGTTGAGCTCCGGGAGGTCGCTACACAGCTCGGGAGAAAGAAAAGAAGGGAGGGGAAGATGGCTAAGCTCACGGGGAGTTCGACGAAGCACTTGGTGCGGCCGGGGACGGGCCGGAGCGACGTCGGTGTTGAAGGGGATCTCCGGCGATGGCGGTTCGGTCGAGGTCGATGCGGTGGGCTCGGGCCTTGCGAGCGCTCGGGGCTCGGCTTGCTCGAAGGAGAGGAGGGTAGCGGAGGTCCTGGACACGGCGGCACGGCGTGGGGTTGACGGAGGGCGTGGCTACGGCGAGGGGGTGGCGGCGATGGCGTTGGCCATGGCGGGGGAGCGCGAGAGAGAGGAGTTGGGGGAGAATGGAGGTGTCCTGGAGGTTCACGGCGCGGCGTGGAGCTCATCCATCCAGCCCCGAGGGGAGGAGGTGAAGCAGGGCGACGGCCAGCTGCGTGGCGCGCGCTGCGGTCGCCGTCGGGCACCTACCTGCCTGCCTGGCCGGCAAGCAGCTCGCTGGAGCGGTGCTGGGCTGGCCCGGCAGGTGGGCCGGGTGCTGGGCGCCAGGTAGGTTTTTTGTTATTTCTACTATTTTCTGTTTTTTTTAATACTTCTGCAACTTTGTTGACTTATTAAAAATACTTAGGCAACTCCTAAAATCACCAAACTACTCCTGGTCCATAGTTGGATTATTTCCAACATGAAACATTTTAGTTTGGAGATATTTGAGCATCTGAATATTTTATATAATTTTAAATGCCCAAATTCAAATATCTATGATTTAATTCAAAGACCCTAAGATGACCTAGGAAAATGTGCATCACTTTTGGCAGAGGTTCTGGACCAAGACAAAAATGATGGGCATTTTAGAAGGGCATTTCAGGTTCATTGAAAAAGTTTTTAGTAAACCCTAGTTGGTTTCAGAGGGGGCTGGGGGTTCTGTCATCCCCATTTCAGGTTTCTGATGAAAGAATAAACATGATGTAACACTCTAATGCATGAACTAGCTAGGGTGTGACACTTCCTCCTTTAACGGGTCCAACCATATCGAGCCCCCAAACTGCAAAGGGCCAAGTTATGGGGATTGTTTGGAGAGAGGTAGGTGGCATATGGCTTTGATTTGCGAAAAGCTGACAACCGATGCAATGTTGGATGAGGTCCTGTGCGTCTGGTCGGGCTGTTGGCCAGTGGAAACCTGTACGGAAGGCCTTGCTTACAAGGGCTCGAGCTGCGGCGTGGTGGCCTCCAAATCCAGCATGAATTTTGGCCAAAAGCTGCCGCCCTTCCTCTTCGGAGATGCACCTTTAGAGTACTCTGGTATTGCTTTTCTTATAAAGCTCTTCCTCGTGAACCTTGTAGGCTTTAGAGCGTCGCACAATGCAACGTGCCTCATTTTGGTCCTCAGG
Source organism: Triticum dicoccoides (assembly GCF_002162155.2). Lineage (NCBI taxonomy): Eukaryota > Viridiplantae > Streptophyta > Magnoliopsida > Poales > Poaceae > Triticum > Triticum dicoccoides. The sequence goes on along the minus strand of NC_041381.1, from coordinate 240,899,158 downwards.
GAGTTCTTGCCTATGTAGGTAGACTAAGAAGGGTTCTGTCCACGGGCAATGACAGCCATGATCACGTGGGCCGAAGGTGTTATTTCAGTGGCGGAGCCTCCAATTATGTCAGTGTGTTTGGGATCTGGGGTTGTGGTCGGATCTGGACTATTATTGCCGGTCTCCCCTTCCCACACCATGGATGGCTTGAACAGCCTTTCCAAGAAGATATTAGGTGGGACGGGGTCACACTTAGCGCCGATGCGGGAGAGGATATCCGCCGCTTGATTGTTTTCTTGGACCACATGATGGAATTCAAGCCCCTCGAACCAAGCTGACATTTTGAGGACGGCATTGCGGTAAGCCACCATTTTCGGGTCCTTGGCGTCAAAGTCTCCATTTATTTGAGATATAGCGAGGTTTGAATCCCCCGCACCTCTAGGCATTGAAAGCCCATGGAGACCGCCATCCGAAGACCATGCAACAGAGCCTCGTATTCGGCTGCATTGTTGGAGTCTGTATATAGTATTTGGAGTACGTATTCGACTATATCTCCGGTGGGGGATGTTAAGACAATGCCTGCTCCCGGACCAGCCACCATCTTAGAGCCGTCAAAGTGCATGATCCAGTTGGAGTACGCGCTGTACTCTTTAGGGAGTTCGGCTTCTGTCCATTCGGCGACGAAGTCAGCCAGTACTTGTGACTTAATGGCTCGATGTGGTTTGTATATGATGTCGAACGGGAGGAGCTCAATATCCCACTTAGCAAACCGGCCCGTGACATCGTGGTTATTTATTATATCGTTGACTGGTACTTCGGAGGCCACCGTGATTGAACATTCTTGAAAGTAGTGTTGTAGTTTCCGGCATGCCATGAAGACCGCATATGCTATCTTTTGGTAATGTGGGTACCATGACTTGCATGGAGTGAGGACAGTGGAGACGTAGTATACCGGCTTTTGAAGCGGGAACTTATGTTCGTCCTCCTCTCGTTCGACGACGAGCACTGCACTTACAACTTGGTGCATTGCAGCTATATATAACAGCATGGGTTCGCCGATGTTTGGTGCGGCCAGGATTAGATTGCTAGCCAAGAGGGCCTTTATTTCTTCCAGTCCGGCCATATCCGCATCCGTCCACTCGAAGTGTTCAGTGCGTCAAAGAAGGTGATAAAGAGGTAGTGCCTTTTCTCCCAATCGGGAGATAAAGCGGCTTAAGGGACCCATGCATCCAGTTAACTTCTGGATTTGCTTGAGGTCTGTTGGGGTAGCCAACTGTGACAGAGCTTGGATTTTAGCCGGATTTGCTTCAATTCCTCTATTGGAAACGATGAAAACACATTTTTCCGGGTTGAGCTAGATGTCATATGTTCGGAGATTGTCGAACATAAGCCTCAGGTCATCTATTAAAGACTCGACGTGCCTGGTTTTGATGACCACCTCGTCTACATATGCCTCAACTGTTTTGCCGATTTGTGTTTCCAGGCATGTCTGAATCATGCGTTGATAGGTTGCACCGGCATTTTTGAGCCCAAAAGGCATGGTGCTAAAACAGAAAGGGCCATATCGAGTGATGAATGCCGTTGTGGCTTGATCGGACTCCACCGTCTTTATTTGATGGTATCTGGAGTTTGCGTCAAGGAAGCACAATGAGTCGTGTCCTGCTGTAGCATCGATGATTTGATCGATGTGGGGGAGAGGGAAGGGATCCTTGGGGCAAGCCTTATTGAGGTCCTTGAAATCGACGCATAGGTGCCAGGATTTGTCCTTCTTTGGTACCATGACCAGGTTTGCTAGCCAGTCCGGGTGAGGGAGTCCTCGGACAGCCGGACTATGTACTTTGGTTGGACTGTTGGACTATGAGGATACAAGATTGAAGAATTCGTCCCGTGTCCGGTTGGGACTCTCCTTTGCCTGGAAGGCAAGCTTGCCAATTCGGATATGTAGATCTCCTTCTCTGTAACTGACTCTGTGTAAGCCTAGCCCCCTCCGGTGTCTATATAAACCGGAGGGTTTAGTCCATAGGACAAGAAGAATCATAATCATAGGCTAGCTTCTAGGGTTTAGCCTCTACGATCTCGTGGTAGATCAACTCTTATAATACTCATATCATCAAGATCAATCAAGCAAGAAGTAGGGTATTACCTCCATCAAGAGGGCATGAACCTGGGTAAACATTGTGTCCCCTGCCTCCTGTTACCATTAGCCTTAGACGCACAGTTCGGGACCCCCTACCCGAGATCCGCCGGTTTTGACACCAACATTGGTGCTTTCATTGAGAGTTTCACTATGTCGTCACGACAAGGCATGATGGCTCCTTCAATCATCTGCAGCGATGCGGTCCAGGGTGAGGTTTTCCTCCCCGGACAGATCTTCGTATTCTGCGGCTTCATATTGCGGGCCAACTTGCTTGGCCATCTGGAGCAGATCGACAGCTACGCCCCTGGCCATCAAGTCAGGTTTGGAAACTTGAACTACACTGCCGACATCGGCGGAGACTTGATCTTCGACGGATTCGAGCCCATGTCAGGAGCATCGAACAGTCACGACGGGCATGACTTAGATCCGCCATCGGACGGTGTTCGGGAGATCGCACCTGCGGCTGCCCCGACCCTTAATCTGGAGCAGATCACGCCATCCGTGGACAGGTGGATGGACCCCGCCACGGAGGCCGCACATTCATCGGCGTTAGAGCTGAACACATACTTCACATCCAAAGAAATCTGCGTCATCGGACCCTTGGACTCGTCTCCGGCCACAGGCTCCGAACCGCGTACGTCCGTGCCTATCAAATCTGATTCGGCACCGATCATGGAGTTTACCTCTGAGGATATCTTTCAACACTCGCCCTTGGGCGACGTGCTAAATTCATTGAGGTCTCTCTCTTTGTCAGGAGAGTCTTGGCCGAACTATGTCCGGCTGGAGTGGGAAGCGCATGATGAAGAAATTCGTTCCCCGCCCACCACCCACTTAATAGCCATTGTCGATGAATTAACCGACGTGCTTGACTTCAACTCCGAAGACATTGGCGGTATGAACGATGATGCAGGAGAAGAATAGGAACCACCGCCCACAGGGCGCTATGTAGCCACCTCATCATACGATATATAAATGGTGGACACGCCCAAAGAAGGCGAGGGCAATGAGGCAATGGAGGATAATCCCCTTGAGAAGCAATCTAAGCGCCAGCGTCATAGGCGCCGCTCTAAGCCCCACCATAGCAAAAATAGCGATACCAGCACAAGAGATGATAGCAATTCGGATGGTGCCGAAGACGACAACAATCCCGCCCAGCCAGGCTTCGAGCAAGCCAAGCGGGAGGATGGTCAAGCTAGCCCTAAGGAACAGGCAACAGATGGAGAATCAAAGGATGATAATTACATGCCTCTCTCCGAAGACAAAGTGAGCCTTGGCGACGAAGAATTCGTCGTGCCTGAGGACCCCGTCGAGCAAGAGCGCTTCAAGCCCCGTCTTATAGCCACTGCAAAAAGCCTAAAGAAAAAGCAGCATCAGCTTGACGCGGATCAAGATCTGCTAATTGATAGATGGACTGAAGTCCTGGCAGCCGACGAATATAGACTCGAGCGCCCATCCAAAAGTTACCCAAAGCGCAGGTTGCTACTCCAACTCGAGGAGGAGGCATTAAATCCTACACTACCAGCGCGTGATGCAACTGACCGGCCACCTCGTTGTCGAGACAAAGCGGCGTATCAGCCCGAAGTCCAGCCCGCACCCCGGTGCCAAGCAAGCAAAACCACAAAGGCCCGGGGCTCCACGCATGACCTGCGAGACAAATTGAAAAACAAAGCAGGATAGTCAAGATCGATCTACGGATCACACTGGCGCGCCACAACGCGTGACGACGACCATCACGCCGGATGTACTAAACAAAATCCGGCTGGATGGAATACAATGTAGCCTAGCACAGAGGCGCCGCACACCCCCTATGCTTTACTGATGAAGTAATGGATCATGAATACCTAGAAGGGCTTAAACCCGTGAACATCGAATCATGTGATGGCACTACAGACCCCACGGTATGGATAGAAGATTTCTTCCTCCACATTCACATGGCCCGCGGAGATGATCTACATACCATCAAATACCTCCCACTAAAACTTAAGGGACCAGCTCGTCATTGGCTGAATAGCTTGCCGGCAAACTCCATCGAAAGTTGGGAGAACCTGGCAGACGCATTCCTAGATAACTTCCAAGGCACTTATGTGCGACCATCGGATGTTGATGATTTAAGTCACATAACCCAATAGCCCGAAGAGTCAGCCAGGAAATTCTGGACTCGGTTCCTAACTAAAAACAAACAAATTGTCGACTATCCGGATGCCGAAGCCCTAGCGGCATTTAAGCATAACATCCGTGACGAGTGGCTCGCCCAACACCTCGGCCAAGAAAAGCCAAAGTCCATGGCAGCCCTCACGTTACTCATGACCCGATTTTGTGCGGGCGAGGATAGCTGGTTGGCCTGTAGCAACAACACAGCAAGCAATCCTGGCACATCAGGGGCCAGAGATAGCAACGGCAAGCCCCAACACAACAAAAACAAGCGTCGCAAAAATGAGAATAACACCGAAGACGCGGCAGTTAATGCCGGATTCAGTGGCCCTAAATCTGGTCAGCAGAAAAAGGCATTCAAAAATAACAATTCGGGCCCGTCCAGTCTGGACCGCATACTCGACCGTCCATGCCAAATTCATGGCACCCCAGGAACACTAGCCAATCTATACTTATACTAATTAGGGACTCCCAAAAAATTCCCACGTTAATCAGTAATTAGGAGCCGTTAATCTGGTGGGACAAAATTATTACGGTGTAGATTAACCCATATAAATTCCCATGCAAATCAGAAAATACGAGCCCTTTATCTTGTGGGACCGAGATATTATGTGGTAGATTGACACATATAATTGTCTCTTCTAATTTTTTCTTAATTGTGCGTGGCTCACGAAACCTTTCTTCAAAAGCAGTTTAAAAAAAGATATTATGCAACAGATGCCACAAAAGATAAAAAACAAGCCCTCCTCACGTAGATGCCAAAGATATCACACCTCCTTATTTTATCTCTCTCAAACGTCCCTTCCCATATCCAATATCTCTCCACGTAAAAAAAACATCCTTCTAGCGTCCCTTCCTCACGATGGAAGATATACCACCATCCCTTACGCTACTGCATGGAAAGCAATTTCAGGATTCTACCATCCCTTCCTTTCTATTCTTTTTCTCTCACACCATGCAAACTATTCCATCCTCCCTTCTTCTCCCCAACCCCAAAGAAAACATGGCAACTGTCTCTCTCAAACTATTGCTAGAAAAGTTGGGGCATGGATCTTTTTTCTGTTGTATTCTTTGGTCGTATTGTGCTCGAATCTATTCCTGCAGACCTACATACCGCTGCAAACCTAACGTCTTGGACAATCTCCAATTTCTTAGCGAGATGCTGCCCACCAGGCCACCCTTCAGATTTTCCATTGTTCGTGATGAGCAGATCAATCCATCTAGCCAAAGTTCTTGGTGGGGGGCATGTAGATACTGCAGATGGTAGCATTGTGCAGGGTCCAGCCATCGGTACACCTCACCCAAGTCAATGCTCATGAAACCTGATGGAAGATTGATCCCTAAATCTAATGTTCATGTGATCGGACGTTCATGGGTGCGGTCATGTCAATGTTGTAGACAGAGGACATGCACACTAAAGCCCCAGCCACAGCCACACATGGACACACCCTTTGTGCTAAACGTTTTGTTTCCTTTGATTATTGCTTCGTATATTGAATTGCTAAGTTGTATCACATTCTGATTCTCACATCTGTGTAGCCCAACTTAAGAATATCACATTACAATTATGTATCTCAAGAATTGTCGAACTCTCCGTTTTGTCCATCTCAAGAAAAAAATTCAAACTCATCCATGTTGAGAAAAAGCTAATCTACTGTGTAATCTACTTAGTTTTTCTCTAGAAGTAACATCACCGCTCTCTTCTTTGTTATATCAGAAACACCACAAAATATTTATTTGAGTTTTGTTCTTCACCTCTCTTACTACAAGAGGTGGCTGCATCGGCTGACAAAGCCATGCTGCTCTATGGCAAGGTCGCTAGATCATATAGATAGCTAACTGGCTTGATTTTTCTTCCTCAACAGCTTATGTTTGAATTATGAATTCGAATTGGTTTATTTTACGACTGGTAGATGATTCCCTGATGGTGGACATGGATGCGTCTGACACCTACATTGACACGCATGTGAGGTCACTCGCGATGACACTTCCGGGACGACGATTTCATCGGCTATTCGCAAGCACAACCATTCTGTAAGTGGACAGAAACTAAACTACGCAAAGTGCATGAAACCAACTTCGTTAGCGACTTTAGTAAATAATTCTGGGCGGCCAAATCTGATGCTGCAATTATCACCAATGTGGATTAAGACAATTATATCATAATTGGACGGTTCCACTTCCAGTCCTAGACCGGATGGTTTAGCTGCAGGCTGGGGTGGAGACCAGACGATTCAGTCTCAGATGCTATATACAGGTTCATCTATATGATTTCACTTCAAGGAACTAATGATTCTAATAATATTTTTCGTTCCAAAGGTTTTGATTCTTTTTTAGATGAAATAGTCAGTTTTTAAACCCTAATAAGTTATTATTGGGATGTGAGGTGCATGCATGAACGTATACTGATTATTTTTTGGTTCCTTTCTATATGATTTGAAGGAGTGCCAGAAACAACTAGCAGGATGATCTATGATTCTTGGAATTAATGGATAGCAATAAATTAGTACAATCTCATGGTAACCTGCGGAGACCTTCAACTCGCAGCAGTCAAACACAACTCCTTGAATCATGCCATCCTTCTAATCCATGGGCAGCTCCTGGTAGCCGCGTTGGCAAAGTCGTCTCCTTGATACCTAGGGTCTGCATGCGGCTGCGGTCGCCAGTTCTAGGCACTAGATGGCTGGTGCAGCTGAGCTTTTGAGTGCAAGAAGGCTATGTACAATATGTCTTGCTCGGCAGAACTTTATAACACATGAAAATAGGATGGGATACCTAAAATGCTATAGTAAGCATACAAATATGATTCATATACAATGTTTATTATAACACCATTATTTGGGTCAAGTACTATATATCATTTGCAACTATTATTCGAAAAACTTCCATACATACATATACCAACTTATTGGCATCAGTTATTATATTAGGAAGAAACAAAACGTGGTCGATTAGTATTTTCAATTTGATGACATTCTTGAGGCTTCTCTACGACCTAATCATGGTCACTATATATATATTAAAAGTATAACATATTTTAATACCTAGCTCCGTAGAGGTTAATAAGGGCATAGAATATAGAACCTCTGGATTAAGTCGATGGTTCTTTTGAATGAGTGCATATAACAAGTAAATGTGATACTATAGGATATGCCTTATAGGAAGCAATTGTGACCGGTGAAAAAGTTTAGACGATGTTCTATGTTGTAAGCATGCGTTTAGGGAAGTCTCTGTGGTTGTATTAATGTCCCTTACTCAGATCAACAATGAACAATAGTCATTTTTAGGAAGAAGAAAAATACAGGACACAATATCATAATTCCTTTGTACCTAAAACCAAAGGGAAGTTCATCTTGGAGCTACAATACCGAGTAATTTATTACTCATTGTCTTTATGACATGCAACTCCATAAACTAGCTTTCTTGGAATGATTCTTCTTTTTATCTGGTGTGCTTCCAAGCTAGCAAAAGATAAAGTCACTATGGAAATAGGCACATAATTACGAAGTGTACAACAACGAAATAACAACAATGAGCCCAAAATCATGAAAAGTTTTATAAGTATTTTATGGACTGGCCCGTGCGAATGCACGGGTTGACGACTAGTCATACTAACAGAGAATGATGGGTCTTCAAACAAGCTTGCAGGTCAGGTGTCGCAAACAACGAGAAGGAGTCTCAAAGCGACAAGGACGACGAAGAGCCCCGATCACCGAATACAGGAGGGCAAACGAAATTCCCCCCACAAATCAAAACGGTGAACATGATAAACGCCACCCACATTCCCAAGCTGGAACAGATGTGCACTCTTAGGGACATCGCCTTAACGGAGCCAGTCACCCCACAATATAAACTACGGCCGATCACTTTCGATTGTACGGACCGTCCGATCAATACCAATCAGGGCAATTCAGTCGCACTAGTCCTCGACCCAATGATTAACGGGTACCACCTCACATGAGTCCTTATGGACGGAGGCAGTAGTCTAAACCTGTTGTATCAGGACACAGTGCGCAAGATGGGTATCGATCACTCGATGATCAGGCCCACTAAAACCACCTTTAAAGGTATTATACCGAGTGTGGAGGCCTGTTGTACAAGCTCCATCGCTCTCGAGGTAGTCTTCGGATCACCGGACAATTACCGTACCGAAGAGTTAATCTTCAACATCACCCCTTTTGCAGTGATTATAAGGCACTGCTCGGACGAACCGCGTTCGCTAGATTCAACGCGGTGCCACATTATGCCTACTGTAAGCTCAAGATGCCCGGTCCACGTAACGTCATCATGATTAATGGCAAGGCCGAACTCCCCCTCGGTGCCGAAGAGTATACCGCCGCTTAAACAGCAGAAGCAACGGGTGGCACCTTTTCGTCGAACCTCGAGTCGACGGCCAAGCTCCTGGACACCGTCAATGGAGTCTGAATTACTTCGCGGCAGGATAGCCCGGCTTGTCCGGAGCTCAATTAAACTCTCCGACAAAAGCTAGGACAGGCCACATGCTGCGGCTCAACCTCTCTGTGGAACACAAATATTTCTTGCATTTTCTTTGCAGGTTCACCTTCACGCAGGCCAGGACTGGCAACATGGAAACAGCTCGAACGCGCAAGGTAATCCTTAGATATTCCCCTCGATGACCATCCGACTACACTCCGGATCCGCACACAGCTTCTTCCCGCCTGGTCCCAGCAGGTTCCGCAGTCATATATCTTTTTATCACATTACCTGTACCCATACGCATCGACGTATTACTCAAATACAACATGTGGATTTATATGACGCTTATCTGCTGTTGTTTCTTACTTACACCCTTCATCAAAATGGCATCCGTACATCGTGATATGCCTTAATATGCCAGGGGCTTCTTCGTACCCATAATAATGGCAATAAAGTCCGAACACCTTCGCGGACGTTCGGCACCCCGAACTTATAGCATTATATGCATTAGCTCTGAATCATGTCTTGGGTCAATAGTTGGGTTTGCCTGGCTCCCATGTTTTGGTACCTTACGTTCTGCTATATCGGCTAAGGTAGCATAGGGAGAACTACTGCGATTATGTCCCGGTTCTTCCGGATGAGCACCTCAGTAGAGAAAGCCGAAAACTGACTGTCATGATATAGCGAGAGCTGGTCAGCTGTTCGAGAGGTTGTAAAATCTTTAAGGATTTCTTCCACATAATGCCATAACTAATGCAGCGTGCGATGGATCGGCTGTTCTTCCAATCAGGTGCTTATAGAGCCCCTCGTGTGGCCTTCCAAACACCAGGGGCTGCGCCTACCTTCCTTTTGTCAAACTCCTATGGCTAAGTGAGAGTGAAAAGCCCTATAGTCTGATTGCCTGGTTCATTTTGCTGAACACCTCCTTCAAGGACCCAACACTGGGATAAAGAGTGCACAGGTTTATCTCGAACACCCCCGTACTTACTACGTGGGGCAAGAAGCCGACGAGTGGCCAACTCTCAGGATTAATATATAAAACGGCCTCACAGGAGGAAAAACTTTCAAATAACAGGCAATAAATAATAGAATGACCTTGTTCAACATTACAAAGGACAACATGACTGTATTCATGGAAATATAATGTCCTTGGTGCATTGCTCCGCCACAAGGCGGGCTCCTTTCAGGACACTATCATAATATAGTTCGGGCTTCCGGTGCTCCTTCCCCTCCGGTGGTCCTTCGGTCATCAGCTTTTCCGCATCCATCTTCCCCCAGTGCACCTTTGCGCGGGCGAAGGCCATTCGTGTACCCTCCATACAGACCGATTGCTTGATGACTTCGAGTCAAGGGCAGGCACTCACAAGCCGCTTCACGAGGCCGAAGTAACTGCTTGGAATCGGCTCGGCAGGCCATAGCCAGATAATTAAATCCTTCATGGATAGTTCGGCTGCCTTATGAAGTTCGATCAGCTACTTCAGCTGATCGGCAAATGGCACCGGATAATTCGGCGCCAAATACTGCAACCAGAAGAGCTTCTTTGCAGTACTCTTTTCCTTGGCTCGGTAGAATTGGGCGGCATCAGGCAGCTCCGCAAATACCTGTAACATCCCCAGCATCACACTACAGTAATCTCCCCCTAATGAAGGTCATGTCATCATGATCATCATGCCAAAATGCCACTTTTTCAAAATCTGCTTCAAATTCAAATTCAAATTGCATGTCAAATATTTGCTTCTTCTTTCATGCAAATAAAATAGTTCATCCTATGGCAAAGAATCCCTAGATATTTATCATGTTGAAGCCGACATTTTTGGAATACCCAAATTGCCCCTGGGAGTTTATTATCTGGTCCAGCAGTATTTAAGATGTCCTTTTCATTTTCTACAAAATGCTTGGACAACTCCTGAAATACCCAAACTTTTTGTGGCAGTGCTGGATATTGCAAAGTAATTATGTGACCAAGTTTCACATTTTTGCAAAATCTTATGGAAGCTAAAAATATTACTAAACCCCTTTCTGTAAAAAGAAATAAAAAAGCCACTGTGCACTGGCCTAAGTGCACAGTGCCTAGAGCCCAGCCCACCACGGCCTCCCCCCCCCCCTGTTCTCTGTTCAAGGGACCGAGGCACACCCGTCGTCGCCGCCAAACCCACCTCACCGACCACGCCGCTACAGGCGCCACGGGTGGATAAAGATCCACCTCTCCTCCCCTAGGCCTCCTGATCCATTCGCCCCCCCTCGCTCTCCCTTGTTCACCCCTCTTCTTCTCTGTCTCATTCACCCGTGCGTGGCCATTGACCCCGCGGCCACCGTGTAACACCCCGGATGTAACTTTCCATCTTTGTAACTCCAACTCTTGCCATTTTCGGCTATGTGATATGATATTCCCTCCGTGGTTGGGTTTTGTCTTTTGTTTTGCATTTTATTCATGTCATGCATATCATATCATGTCATCATGTGCATTTCATTTTGCATACATGTTCGTCTCATGCATCCGAGCATTTTCCCCATTGTCCGTTTCGCAAACCGACACTCCCACATGCACCGGCGCACCCCTCTTGTATATTTTCGTGTGCACATGTTAAATGTTCTCGGAATGGACCGAGCCTTCCCAAGTGGCCCTGGTATAGCACCGGTAGACCGCCTGTCAAGTTTTGGGTCATTTGGAGCTCGTTTGGTACTCCAACGGTTATCCGCATAACCGCAAACGCCTCTTTTGAGTTGCAGCCCAACAGCCCTCCAAAACAGCCCAATAACCCATCTAAGTCACTTCCATGCTCTCCGTCGTCGGATCACAATCGTGTGGGCAAAAACTACACCTCATTTGGACACTCCTAGCTCCTTCTACCTACAAATATGTGCCCATCCCCGGATTTTCGAGCAAACCCTAGACGAAATCTTCCCTGTCGCCACCAGACACGTCTGGCCGCCGCCGGACAAATCCCGCCGCCGCCCGTGTCCAACCGCAGCGCGACACGTGTCGCCCGTCCTCCACCCACCGCGCCGGCCCGTCGAGCCCGCGCGGGGCCCCCGCGGCCCGCCTCCGCCTCCGCCGCCCCGCGGACCGAGCGCCCGCGGCTCACCCGAGCGACGCCGCCGCCCGTTCCGGCGCCGCCTGGGAGCCGTCGCCTCCCCGTCGCCGGCCTCCGCTGCCGTCCAGCCGCGCCGCCACGCTGGTCTCCGCCGCCTACGTCCCGCCCGCGACCGGCCGCAGGCCCCGGTCTCCGCCGCCGCAGCCCGCGGTCGCGCCGTCCGGCGTCGTCCTCGGTCGCCGCCGCCCCGTCTCCGGCCCTCCCCGTCCTCCTCCGGGCGTCTTCTCCGGCGAAACTCCATCGTCGCCTCGGCTTCCGCGCGCCCAGATCCGATCTGGCTTAGGGTTGACTTTCTTCCTCCCCCGAAATTCGTCTGTCTTTTCTGTCAGAAAATTTTGTTGCATGTTCGTCGCACCACAACTTTGCACCCGTGGCTCTGTTTTGGGCGTATAGCATACTGTATTGTTCGCCTCGACGAGTACATCAATTCATCTCATTGCATCATTTTCACTTGAGCGCATCTTGTTGCCGAAATTCTGTTGGAAGAGTGCTTCATAATGTTAGTTTCAGATTATTATCAGAACATGCACGTTTGTCATTTTTGCCATGATTGATGTGTGCATCTTATGTACTTGAGCCCTATATGTGTTTTGAACTATGCCATGCCATCTTTACAGAGGAGCTTACCATGTATTTTTGTGATCAATGTGGTGACTAGCACAAGCATGCAAACTAGGCTTCGTGATATTGCTGATTTTAGTCCCTGTTCTGCTGATATTTTGATGCCATGTAAACCTGATGCTACAGAGAGATCCATGCATAATTTGAGATACTTCAGTAAGGATGTTTTGAACATATGGTTATGATCTATCCATCCATGCCCCTGGATGCAATTATGGAGTAGTGTAGCATGTCATTTTCGTGCTCTACTTTTGCTTCAAAATGTTTCCTGGCAGATTGTTTACATGTTATTCAATTTTGCCAAGGTTGTTGTAGTTGATCCGTGTATGCTGTGATGTTGTTCTTGCCATGTATAGCCTCTATGTCATGTCTTCTTGATGAATGTATGCTTTGTTTATCATGAAATGCTCTGTAGTGAGTGCATCGAGCTCACAAAGGTGCCTTCGTAATTCTGTCAATGCCATACTTTATTTGCTGAATCTGTTAACGAAACTTGCTATGTTTACATGGGTGCCATCATATTTTCTGATCCTTTTTGGCTTATGCTCAGTAAGGGACTTTTGATCTATGTTGTGAGTAGATTCATGTCATGTCTTGTTTTGCTATTATAAGTTCCTGTAGCATGTTGATTACTTGCTCTGAACATTGCTTCGCAATGCTGTTTATGCCATGTCCAACCTGATATTTTTTGCACTTTCACCATGCTTGTTTGAACCTGTTATGATGTGATTTAGCCGTAGCTCAGTGTTCCTATTTTGTTAAGCATCTCCTTTAGATCACTGCCATATGTTTTGTTTTTATGTTGGGGTGTTGTAGCATAGTTTCTTGATGCATGCTAAGTAGCATCGTGCTGTTAATCGCAGCTTTGTGCCATTCTTGTTTTGCTTGCCATTTGCAAACCGTGCATCCGTTCCCGGTGATCCTTATATCAATTTCAACCGAAATCATCTCATCTTTCCAGCGGCATACTTGGTTTGCCAAGTTGATGCCTTGTTCATCCTTTTTCCTCCCAAAGCACGCATACGCATTGCATATCACATCTCGCATATCATGACATGTATTACATCATGTTGCTTGTGCATTGCACCGTGATTTATTGTGGTTCCTTTGCTTGTGTTCTTGCTTTGGGTAGAGCTGGGAGAAGAGTATGTGCACGAGGAACCTGTTGAGTACGCTAACGAGGATCAAGCCTTCGACAACTCTGAGAACCTTGCAGGCAAGATGACCATACCTTCGATATCACTTCTATCTTTGCTTGCTAGTACTCGCTCTATCGCTATGTTAGCTCTACCTGTCACTGTTTATCATGCCTCCCTATTGCCATGTCAAACCTCTAACCACCCTGTCCTAGCAAACTGTTGTTTGGCTATGTCACCACTTTCGCTCAGCCCCTCTTATAGCGTTGTTAGTTGCAGGTGAAGATGAAGTTTGTTCCTGGTCGGAACATGGATATTTTGGGATATCACAATATCTCCTGTTTAATTAATGCACCTTACATACTTGGTAAAGGGTGGAAGGCTCGGCCTTATGCCTGGTGACTTGTTCCACTCTTGCCGCCCTAGTTTCCGTCATACCGGTGTTATGTTCCTTGATTTTGCATTCCTTACACGGTTGGGTGATTTATGGGACCCCCTTGACATTTCGCTTTGAATAAAACTCCTCCAGCAAGGCCCAACCTTGGTTTTACCATTTGCCACCTAAGCCTTTTTCCCTTGGGTTTTCGCAAGCCCGAAGGTCATCTTTATTTTAACCCCCCCCCCCCCGGGGCCAGTGCTCCTTCGAGTGTTGGTCCGAACTGAGTAGACTGCGAGGCCACCTCGGGGAAACTTGAGGGCTGGTTTTACTCGTAGGATGTCTCATCTAGTGTGCCCCGAGAACGAGATATGTGCAGCTCCTATCGGGATTTGTCGGCGCATCGACGGCATTGCTGGTCTTGTTTTACCATTGTCGAAATGTCTTGCAAACCGGGATTCCGAGGCTGATCGGGTCTTCCCGGGAGAAGGTATATCCTTCGTTGACCGTGAGAGCTTGTGATGGGCTAAGTTGGGACACCCCTGCAGGGTATATTATCTTTTGAAAGCCGTGCCCGCGGTTATGAGGCAGATGGGAATTTATTAATGTCTGGTTGTAGATAACTTGACACTTGACTTCATTAAAATGCATCAACTGTGTGTGTAGCCATGATGGTCTCTTCTCGGCGGAGTCCGGGAAGTGAACACGGTTTGAGTTATGCTTGACTTAAGTAGTTTCAGGATCACTTCTTGATCGCTTCTAGCTTCTCGACCGTTGCGTTGCTTCTCTTCTCGCTCTCACTTGCGTATGTTTCTTGGTTATGTGTTGACGGATGGATACAGCTGGATGTAGGGATTGTTAGTTTGGGTGAGATATATTGCTTCCCCTGTATCCCCAACACCTGATTGCATAACCAGAAAGTTTCGGGAGTTTATAGGTGGGATTCAAGTAGCTCTAGCATTTCTTCCCGCAGATATTTGGTTTGTGATTGGGTAATCCTTACCACTTATTTGTTCCAGTTGTACCTTATTTATTTCATTCATCAATCTCTTATCAAGTGGCTTCTCACCTTAATGGATGTGTGATGTTTGCTTTGGAATTCATTCGTTCATCCTTGTTCGAATGTTTATTGTGAAGACTATATGTTGCAATTTCTATCCATTGATTCAACTTGTCTATCTGTCTATCAAGATGCTAACGGATGTCACCCTCTTCAGGATGGCTCCGCGAACGCGTTAGAATCCGGAACACAATGATGGGAGTCAGGCGAACCCTCTACCTCCACCTCTGCCTCCGGAGGCATGGCAAGCTTTGATGGCAGCCACAAACGCCAATGCCCAGATGATGATCCAGCTCATGCAAGAGCGCAACCAAGGCCAAGGCAACCAAGGAAATCAAGGTCAAGGGCAGTTTAATCATCAGCCTCTATTTCCTACCCTCAACCAGTTCCTGGCAAATCAGCCGAAGTCTTTCAGCTACTGTGTCGAGGCCACAAACACCGATGATTGGCTCGTGGATATCAACAAGCATTTTGAATGCAGCAATGTCAGGCCTGAGGACTATGTCAAGTTCGCTTCTTTTCAGCTCAAGGATCAAGCAGCTGATTGGTTCCAGCAATACAAGGATTCAAGAGGAGGTGGAGTGATTACTTGGACTGATTTCTGTCATGACTTTAAAGCTCACCACATTCCTACCAGTGTTGTTGAGAGCAAGCGTGAGGAGTTCCGCAATCTCAAGAAAGGCAACATGTCAGTGTACGAATACAACAAGCAGTTTCAGAAACTTGCTCGCTTCGCTAAGCAAGATGTTCCTGATGAGAAGAGTATGATCTATCAATTTAGAGGTGGCCTTAGAGAGGATCTGCAGTTAGCTCTCGTTCTTGTTGAGCCTACTCAGTTTGATCAATTCTACAATATGGCACTCAAGCAAGAAGGTGCTCAGCTCAAGTGTGAGGCTTCTAAGAAGAGAATCAGGGATGCAGTGCAGTCTTCTTCTTCCTCACAAGTGGCAGCTAAGCAGCAGAAGTTCTACCTTCCGCCTCCTCCGTTTCGTCAGCCTTACCAGCAGAAGAACTCAGGTGGTCGTGGATCTTCCCACCCACCCAACCCAGGCTATCAGAACAAGTCTCAGTCTCAAGCTCCAAGGTCAAATGCTCCTTATCATCGTCCGCTCTCAGAAGTGACTTGCAACAAGTGCCAGCAGAAAGGTCACTATGCAAACAAATGCTTCAATCAAAGGCGCCTTCCTCCTCCTCCTCCTGTGAGATCTTCAAGCAATGCAGTGGTCAAGCATAATCCAAAGCATGCAAAGGTGAACATGATGAATGCAGCTCAGGCAGAGGATTCTTCAGATGTGATCATGGGTAATCTTCATGTTAATGATATTCCTGCAAAAGTCTTATTTGATATCGGTGCATCGCATTCTTTCATGTCATATCCTTTTGCATCGAAGCACAATTTTGACACAGAGGATTTACCTAAAGTTATGCAAGTTGTTTCTCCGGGAAGACTTATGACTTCTAGTTTGGTTGCTCCTGATGTTTCTATTAAGATGGGCGACTATAAATTTCTGGCTAAACCAATTGTTCTTGGTGACTCTGATATTGATCTAATTCTCGGAATGGACTGGCTTTCTAAACACAAGGCTCAGCTTGATTGTGCTGCCAGGCAAATTCAATTGACACACCCTTCTGAGGATGTTATCATCTATGCCGCTTGTGATGAAACCATTGGGTTGTTTTCTCTCAATGAGAAGGGCGAGTTGGATGCTATTTCTCAAATTCCAGTCGTTTGTGAGTACCAAGATGTCTTTCCAGAAGAGCTTCTGGGAATGCCTCCTCATCGGCCAGTCGAGTTCGTTATCGATCTTGAGCCTGGAACTGAACCCGTTTGCAAGCGTCCATACAAGCTTGGACCCAAGGAGCTGAAGGAATTGAAGAAACAGCTCGATGAACAAGAGCGTCTGGGTTTGATCCGACCGAGTTCATCGCCATGGGGTTGTGGAGATCTTTTTGTCCAGAAGAAGGATGGCACGGACCGACTTTGCGTCGATTACCGTCCATTGAACAAGAAGACAATCAAGAACAAGTATCCACTTCCCAACATCAATGAGCTTTTCGAGCAACTCAAAGGTGCTAAAGTATTCTCCAAGCTTGACCTTCGTATGGGTTATCATCATATTCGCATTCGTGAACAAGATATTCCCAAGACAGCATTCAGAACAAGCTATGGTTCTTATGAATATACTGTCATGTCTTTTGGCCTTGTCAATGCTCCTCCAACGTTCTCTCGCATGATGAACTTTATCTTCAACCCCTACACCAATGAATTCGTTCTGGTGTATCTCGATGATATTTTGGTCTTCTCCAAGAATAAGTCAGATCATGCCAAACATTTGCGATTGGTGCTCGACAAGCTCAGAGAGCATCAATTCTATGCGAAGTTTTCCAAATGTGAGTTCTGGCTTGATGAAGTTCTTTACCTTGCTCATATCATCTCTGCCAAGGGCATTGCAGTTAATCCCGCGAAGGTGTCTGCTGTTGTGAATTGGGAACCTCCTCAGAATATCAAGCAGCTCCGCAGCTTTCTTGGTCTTGCAAGCTATTGCCAAAGATTCGCTGAGAACTTCTCTAAGAATGCAAAGCCTCTTTCCAACCTCCTCCAGAAGCATGCCAAGTATGTTTGGATGCCTGAGTGTGATGTTGCTTTCAACACCCTCAAAGAGAAGCTAGTCACAGCTCCTGTCTTGACTCCTCCCAATGAATCCAAGCCATTCGAAGTTTTCTGTGATGCTTCCCTTCAAGGTCTCGGTGCTGTGTTGATGCAAGAGAAAAATTTGTGGCCTATACCTCTCGTCAGTTGAAGCCCAACGAAAAGAACTACCCCACTCACGATCTTGAGTTGGCGGCAGTTGTCCATGCATTGATAACATGGAGACATCTCTTATTGGGAAGGCAAGTGGACATTTTCACCGATCACAAGAGCCTCAAGTATATCTTCACTCAACCCAACCTTAACCTCAGGCAAACTCGATGGGTCGAAATGATTCAAGAGTATAATCCGAGTATTGAATATACTCCTGGCAAGGAAAATGTGATTGCAGATGCTCTGAGCAGAAAGGCTTATTGCAACAGTCTAATTCTCAAGCCATTTCAACCAGATCTTTGTGAAGCCTTCCGCAAGCTGAATCTTCAAGTTGTTCCTCAAGGCTTTCTTGCCAACCTAATAGTCTCTCTTACTTTGGAATATCAAATTCGTGAGGCACAACTCCTGGATACCATGGTGAAGAAGGTGAAACATGGTATTGACAAGGGCATTCCCAAATACAAGTGCTATCGCTTGGATGACAAAGATACTCTTTTCTTCGAGGATCGAATTGTGGTTCCAAAAGGTGATCTGAGAAAAGTCATCATGAATGAGGCACACAATTCCCTCCTATCCATTCATCTTGGAAGTACAAAGATGTACCATGACCTCAAGCAGTCGTATTGGTGGACTCGAATGAAGCGAGAAATTGCTCAATTCATGAATGAATGTGATGTCTGCAGAAGGGTGAAAGCAGAACACCAAAGACCAGCTGGTCTCCTCCAACCTCTTGCTATTCCGGAATGGAAGTTTGACCATATCGATATGGACTTCGTGACTGGTTTTCCTAAGTCCAAGCGTGGAAATGATGCTATCTTCATTGTCATTAACAAGCTTACTAAAGTGGCTCATTTTCTTCCTATCAAAGAATCTATCACAGCAGCTCAGCTGGCAGAGTTATACACCTCCAGAATTGTCTCCTTGCACGGCATTCCACAATTGATCTCTTCAGATCGTGGAAGCATCTTCACTTCTAAGTTCTGGGACTCCTTTCAGAAGGCCATGGGCTCAAAAATCTGTTTCAGCATAGCTTTCCATCCTCAAAGAAGTGGCCAAGTCGAGCGAGTCAATCAAATCCTTGAAGATATGCTCAGGGCTTGTGTCATCTCTTTCGGTATGAAGTGGGAAGATTGTCTTCCATATGCCGAGTTCTCCTATAACAACAGCTTCCAAGCGAGTTCGGGCAAGGCCCCATTCGAAATTCTCTATGGCAGAAAGTGCCGTACTCCTCTCAATTGGTCTGAGACAGGTGAACGCCAACTTCTTGGCAACGACTTGATCACAGAAGCCGAGGAAATGTGCAAAGTCATTCGTGAGAACCTCAAAGCCGCGCAATCGCGCCAGAAGAGCTATTATGATAGCAAGCACCGTGACTTGTCTTTTGAAATCGAAGACCATGTCTACCTCCGCGTCTCTCCAATGAAAGGCACTCGTCGCTTCTGTATCAAAGGGAAGCTTTCCCCTAGATACGTGGGTCCTTTCAAGATCATTGGCAAAAGAGGCGATCTCGCCTATCAACTTGAGCTTCCGTCCAACTTCACGAACATGCATGATGTGTTTCACATGTCACAGCTTCGCAAGTGCTTCAAGACTCCCGAGCGCACTATCAACTTCGAAGAGATCGACCTCCAAGAAGATCTCTCTTATCATGAGCACCCCGTTGCTATTCTTGAAGAAACCGAGTGCAAGACTCGCAACAAGTCGATCAAATTCCTGAAAGTGAAGTGGTCACACCATTCCGACCGAGAAGCCACCTGGGAGCGCGAGGATCACCTCCGTTCCGAATATCCAGAGTTCTTTCAGTCCTAGATCTCGGGACGAGATCCTCTTGTAGTGGTGGAGTGTTGTAACACCCCGGATGTAACTTTCCATCTTTGTAACTCCAACTCTTGTCATTTTCGGCTATGTGAAATGATATTCCCTCCGTGGTTGGGTTTTGTCTTTTGTTTTGCATTTTAGTCATGTCATGCATATCATATCATGTCATCATGTGCATTTCATTTTGCATACGTGTTCGTCTCATGCATCCGAGCATTTTCCCCGTTGTCCGTTTCGCAAACCGACACTCCCACATGCACCGGCGCACCCCTCTTGTATATTTTCGTGTGCGGGTGTTAAACATTCTTGAAATGGACAGATCCTTGCCAAGTGGCCCTGGTATAGCACCGGTAGACCGCTTGTCAAGTTTCGGGTCATTTGGAGCTCGTTTGGTACTCCAACGGTTATCCGCATAACCGCAAAGGCCTCTTTTGAGTTGCAGCCCAACACCCCTCCAAAACAGCCCAATAACCCATCTAAGTCACTTCCATGCTCTCCATCGTCGGATCACGATCATGTGGGCGAAAACTACACCTCATTTGGACACTCCTAGCTCCTTCTACCTACAAATATGTGCCCATCCCCGAATTTTCGGGCAAACCCTAGACGAAATCTTCCCTGTCGCCACCGGACACGTCCGGCCGCCGCCGGACGAATCCCGCCGCCGCCCATGTCCAACCGCGGCGCGACACGTGTCGCCTGTCCGCCGCCCACCACGCCGGCCCGCTGAGCCCGCGCGGGGCCCCCGCGGC
>NC_041381.1:240867654-240878209 GCF_002162155.2 Triticum dicoccoides | reverse complement strand
GCCCGAGCGCCGCCGCCGCCCGTTCTGGCGCCGCCCGGGAGCCGCCGCCTCCCCGTTGCCGGCCTCCGCTGCCATCTAGCTGCGCCGCCGCGCTGGTCTCCGCCGCCTCCGTCCCGCCCGCGACCGGCCACCGCCCCGATCTCCGCCCCGCAGCCCGCGGCCGCACCGTCCGGCGTCGTCCTCGGTCGTCGCCGCCCCATCTCCGGCCCTCGCCGTCCTCCTCCGGCCGTCTTCCCGGCGAAACTCCGGCATCGCCTCGGCTTCCGCGCGCCAAGATCCGATCTGGCTTAGGGTTGACTTTCTTCCTCCCCCGAAATCCGTCCGTCTTTTCTGTCAGTAAATTTTGTTGCATGTTCGTCGCACCACAACTTTGCACCCGTGGCTCTGTTTTGGGTGTATAGCATGCCGAATTGCTCGCCTCGACGAGTACATCAATTCATCGCATTGCATCATTTTCATTTGAGCTCATCTTTTTGCCCGAAATGCTGTTGGAAGAGTGCTTCATAATGTTAGTTTCAGATTCTTATCAGAACATGCACTTTTGTCATTTTTGCCATGATTGATGTGTGCATCTTATGTACATGAGCCCTATATGTGTTTTGAACTATGTCATGCCATATTTACAAAGGGGCTTACCATATATTTTTTTGATCAATGTGGTGACTAGCACAAGCATGCAAACTAGGCTTCGTGATATTGCTGATTTTAGTCCCTGTTCTGCTGATATTTTGATGCCATGTAAACCTGATGCTACCGAGAGATCCATGCATAATTTGAGATACTTCAGTAAGGATGTTTTGAACATATGGTTATGCTCTATCCATCCATGCCCCTGGTTGCAATTATGGAGTATCCTAGCATGTCATTTTCATGCTCTACTTTTGCTTCAAAATGTTTCCTGGCAGATTGTTTACATGTTATTCAATTTTGCCAAGGTTGTTGTAGTTGATCCGTGTATGCTATGATGTTGTTCTTGACATGTATAGCCTCTATGTCATGTCTTCTTGATGGATGTATGCTTTGTTTATCATGAAATGCTCTGTAGTGAGTGCATCGAGCTCACGAAGGTGCCTTCGTAATTCTGTCAATGCCATGCTTTGTTTGCTGAATCTGTTAACGAAATTTGCTATGTTTACATGGGTGCCATCATATTTTCTGATCCTTTTTGGCTTATGGTCAGTAAGGGACTTTTGATCTATGCTTTGAGTAGATTCATACCATGTCTTGTTTTGCTATTATAATTTCATGTAGCATGTTGATAACTTGCTCTGAACATTGCTTCGTGATGCTGTTTATGCCATGTCCAACCTAATATTTTTTGCACTTTCACCATGCTTGTTTGAACCTGTTATGATGTGCTTTAGCCGTAGCTCAGTGTTCCTCTTTTGTTAAGCATCTCCTATAGATTACTGCCATATATTTTGTTTTTATGTTGGGGTGTTGTAGCATAGTTTCTTGTTGCATGCTAAGTAGCATCGCGCTGTTAATCGCAGCTTTGTGCCATTCTTGTTTTGCTTGCCATTTGCAAACCGTGCATCCGTTCCTGGTGATCCTTATATAGATTTCAACTGAAATCATCTCATCTTTCCAGCGGCATACTTGGTTTGCCAAGTTGATGCCTTGTCCATCCTTTTTCCTCCCAAAGTACACATACGCATTGCATATCACATCTCGCATATCATGACATGTATTGCATCATGTTGCTTGTGCATTGCACCGTGATTTATTGTGGTTCCTTTGCTTGTGTTCTTGCTTTGGGTAGAGCTGGGAGATGAGTACGTGCACGAGGAACCTGTTGAGTACGCTAACAAGGATCAAGCCTTCGACAACTCTAAGAACCTTGCAGGTAAGATGGCCATACCTTCGATATCACTTCTATCTTTGCTTGCTAGTACTCGCTCTATCGCTATGTTAGCTCTACCTGTCACTATTTATCATGCCTCCCTATTGCCATGTCAAACCTCTAACCACCCTGTCCTAGCAAACCGTTGTTTGGCTATGTCACCGCTTTCGCTTAGCCCCTCTTATAGTGTTGTTAGTTGTAGGTGAAGATGAAGTTTGTTCCTGGTCGGAACATGGATATTTTGGGATATCACAATATCTCATGTTTAATTAATGCACCTTATATACTTGGTAAAGGGTGGAAGGCTCGGCCTTATGCCTGGTGACTTGTTCCACTCTTGCCGCCCTAGTTTCCGTCATACCGGTGTTATGTTCCTTGATTTTGCGTTCCTTACATGGTTGGGTGATTTATGGGACCCCCTTGACAGTTCGCTATGAATAAAACTCCTCCAGCAAGGCCCAACCTTAGTTTTACCATTTGCCACCAAAGCCTTTTTCCCTTGGGTTTTCGCGAGCCCGAGGGTCATCTTTATTTTAACCCCTCCCCCCTCGGGGCCAGTGCTCCTTCGAGTGTTGGGCCGAACTGAGTAGACTGCGGGGCCACCTCGGGGAAACTTGAGGGCTGGTTTTACTCGTAGGATGTCTCATCCGGTGTGCCCTGAGAACGAGATATGTGCAGCTCCTATCGGGATTTGTTGGCGCATTGGGCGGCTTTGCTGGTCTTGTTTTACCATTGTCGAAATGTCTTGCGAACCGGGATTCCGAGGCTGATTGGGTCTTCCCGGGAGAAGGTATATCCTTCGTTGACCATGAGAGCTTGTGATGGGCTAAGTTGGGACACCCCTGCAGGGTATATTATCTTTCGAAAGCCGTGCCCATGGTTATGAGGCAGATGGGAATTTGTTAATGTTCGGTTGTAGATAACTTGACACTTGACTTCATTAAAATGCATCAACTGTGTGTGTAGCCGTGATGGTCTCTTCTCGGCGGAGTCCGGGAAGTGAACACGGTTTGAGTTATGCTTGACGTAAGTAGTTTCAGGATCACTTCTTGATCGCTTCTAGCATCTCGACCGTCGCGTTGCTTCTCTTTTCGCTCTCACTTGCGTATGTTAGCCACCATACATGCTTAGTGCTTGCTGCAGGTCCACCATATTACCCTTTTACCTACCTATGAGCTTAAATAGTCTTGATCTTGCGGGTGTGAGATTGCTGAGTCCCCGTGGCTCATAGATTCTACCAAAACAGATGCAGGTGCCGAGGATACCAGCGCAGATGGCGCAACTGAGCTGAAGTGGGAGTTTGATGTGGCCCTTGGTCGTTACTATGTATCGTTTCCAGATGATCAGTAGCGGAGCCCAGTCGGGACGATCGGGGATCTAGCATTTGGGGTTGTCTTCTTTTCATTTGAATTTGACCGTAGCCGGTCTATGAGTGTATTTGAATGATGTATGATCTTAATTATGTATTGTGTGAAGTGGCGATTGTAAGCCAACTCTCTTTATCCCATTCTTGTTCATTACATGGGATTGTGTGAAGATGGCCCTTTTTGCGACAAAACCACCATGCGGTTATGCCTCTAAGTCGTGCTTCGACACGTGGGAGATATAGCCGCATCGTGGGTGTTACACACCGCCTCCCGATCGCCTCGCCGACGCGCCCTACCGCTCCGCCTCGCTCGGCTACCTCGACTACACCTCATCATCGAGCTCGGGAACGACCGCACGCTCGGGATCGACCTCGTCTCTCCTTCTCGGTTGCCGGCGCCCGCCGTCGTCTCCGTCCAATGCTGCTGCTCCTAAGCATGCACAGGCCTTTCTTGGCCGCCGGTGAGCTCCTCCCTTCCTCCTTTTCTCTCCTCGCGCCGTGCCTTTTGTCATAGCTAGCTCGCCCACAAGCCGAGCTCCGTCGTCCGCCATTGCCGTCGTAGGGCTCGCCACCGAGCTCCTCCGCTCGAGCTAGTAGCTCTGATGAGCTCCTGGAGCGCCGTAGACCCCACCTAGTTGGTTAGTTTGGCAGCTCGCGCGCTCTAACGCTGAACCCGCTCACGCCCGTACTCCGGCGTCGTTTCTACTCGTGGCCGGCGCCGTTCCAGTCGTTCCTAGCCCCGGCCGCCGCCTCCATCTTGCGTGCGATGTCGAACCGCGTCGAATGCACCTAGCTACGACCCCAGAAACCCCCCTATGCGCGAAACCCGACCCCTCTCCCGACATGCGCCGCCGCGGGAGGCTCGCCGGAGCACTTCCGGCGCCGACGCCGGTGAGGCTGACCTGGCGCTGACGTATGGGGCCCGCTGAGCCACTGACGGGTGGGCCCAGTTGACTCATAGACTGAGTCAACCCACTGACATGTGGGGCCCGAGTCAATAAAACGTTTTAGATAAATAGAAAATATGTTAATTAAATTGATTAATTAATCTATTCGCCAATTAGACACTGACAGTGGGCCCCGCTTGATAATTAGTATTAGATTAGTCCAATTAACACTGTTTAATTAGTCCAGTCACTGACCAGTGGGTCCCACTGGACCCACAGGTCAGATTTGACCCCAGTCAATCGTCCTGTTGACTGCTGACATCACCTCTACATCATGTTGATGTCATATTCCATTTCTGTTAATATAAATGAATCAAGTAATTCCAAAGTGGTTTAAATCATTGAAAAAACATATAAAATAATCTGTAGGTCGGATGAAAATGTTTTGTACATGAAAGTTGATCAGAACGACGAGGCGAATCTGAATACGTGATCAGTTTACCTGTCAGATGCCTCTAACTATCTGAACATGGAACATTCCCCCTCCAGTCATCTGTCTGACACAGGTCCGGAATCGGGAAAACATTGCCGGTTGAATTCCCCCTTCACCTATATCGTGTAGCCATACGTTAGGTTACACCTGACACAGCTTATTGCCACATTATGCTTTGTGATTCTATGTTTGCTTTATATTTACTGTTTCTTCCCCCTCTTCTCTCCGGTAGACCCCGAGACCGATGCTGCCCTTGTGATCGACTATGTCGATGACGACCCCTCCTTGCCAGAGCAACCAAGCAAGCCCCCCCCCCCTTTGATCATCCCGATATCGCCCATTCTATACTCTCATGCTTGCATTAGATTTTGCTACTATTATTGTTTGCTCCTATTCTGATGCATAGCCTGCTTTTGTACCTGCTTATTGATACCTACCTGCTTATTCTAAACTGCTTAGTATAGGTTGGTTAGTGATCCATCAGTGACCCCCACACCTTGTCCTTGTTGCCCCTGCTTCATCATCGAAGGCCCGATCAACGGGATCGAAGACCAGGCCCCGACACCGCACCTCACTTTCCCCTTAGTTGCTCGACACTACTGGGTTCCTATCGAGTGCCGAGGGTGAGACCTCTACATCACTTCTGTTCTTAACCCTGTAGTGTCGTTATTCGGTCGTGGTCATTGAGGGTGATTCCGCCTTAACCACTTCTGATACGACTCTATCGTGCAACCCCTCAAGTGTGAACCTCGGGGGTGGTTCCTCTTACGTTCACCTTGATGATTACATCGAGTGGAATTCACTGGGGGTGATTCCTCGGGTTTTCCCCTTGACGTTTGGACACACAGGATACTTGGACTTTTCAGCTATTACTTGGAAAGGCGGGTCGACCCTGAGGGGTACCCGCGAGTGATGTGGAGACGGGTTGACCTGGAGGGTGCCCGCGAGATAATTACGAGGCGTGGCCGGGCATTCCTAGCCCTTGCCGCAAGTCCTTGAGACGGGGCAACGGGGTCACATCTTTCATGAGTCTCTGCTTGTTACCGCGCATTCCTAATCCACTACGATTTGGATATATGATCCAAGGGGCCTCTGGCGTGATAGCACTAACCATCACGTGGGCATAGTATGGGCGTTCTGCGTTGTATACATCAGCCGAAGCTTAATAGACGTCAGCGACTAAGCGGCGCGCGCCGGGTTGGACTGTGTAAGCACCTGCCTTGTTGAAGGAGGTAGCTAGGTCTGCTCACCGGCCGCCCACGCAACATGCAGGAGATCCCGGGGAGATGGCCCATGACCCCTGGGGGCATAGGTTTAGTCCAGCGTGCTGACCTCTCTATTAAGCCTAGGTCGGGTTGCGGCGTATTGTTTGGCCGAGGCCGGGCATGACCTAGGAAAGTGTGTCCGGCCGGAGTTAATCAAGCGTGGTGGGTAAGTTGGTGCACCCCTACAGGGAAGAACTAATCTATGCATAGCTTGTCCTACGATAACGGACACTTGGAGTTGTATCCCGATCGATACAACTAGAACTGGATACTTGGGATGAGACTTGGATATGAGATGATAACTGGATAGTATGGCTCTGGGATTGCTTTCTCGCAGGGAGTCGAGAAAGGATCTCTGGCCGAGGTTGATAACACTACTACTACTTTACTTTATGCTACTCTACTCCCTCCTATTTGCTGCAAGATGGTGGTTTCCAGAAGATGCTAGTCTTCGATAAGACTAGGCCTTCTCTCTATTCTGTCCTTTCTGCAGCCCAGTCCACATATACAGCCTTCCTTTGATAATGTTGCATCTGTAGTGTAGATCCTTGCTTGCGAGTACTTTGGATGAGTACTCACAGTTGCTTTGCTCCCTCTTTTTCCCCTTTTCCATTCTTCTCGAATGACGCAAACAGATGACAGAGTACAGGAGCCAGATGGCACCTTTGACGACTGCTACTACCCCGAGGGTGCCTACTACCACGTGACGGAGACCGCCGATGACCAGGAGTAGTTAGGAGGCTCCCAGGCAGGAGACCTTGCCTTTTCGATCGATGTTGCTTTTGTGCTAGCCTTCTTAAGGCAAACTTGTTTAACTTATGTCTGTACTCAGATATTGTTGCTTCCGCTAACTCTTGTGTTTTCGAGCTTATGTATTCGAGCCCTCGAGGCCCCTGGCTTGTAATATAAAGCTTGTATTATTTTAATTTGTGTCTAGAGTTGTGTTGTGATATCTTCCCGTGAGTCCTTGATCTTGATCATACACATTTGCGTGTATGATTAGTATACGATTGAATCAAGGGCGTCACAAGTTGGTATCAGAGCCGACTGCCTGTAGGTAGCCCCCCTTCCAACCCCTTGGCCGAAGTCGAGTCTAGTCTGTACAACACTTTTACTAACTTGGTTGTGTGTCATACGTACCCATGTCGCCATTGGGTGGTATTAGGATCTTTTATTCCTCGTCTATACTTTGGGACTCTGATCTCTCGTCTATTCGGGTTAAACTTTTTACTAACTCTGACTCTAGGATCTCGTAACCACTTCCTTTCGGAGAGCCCCTTCACTAAAGATGATTGCTTGCTACGTCAGAAGATTCCGCAGATACTCCTCGATGTTTCCCAAGACCCTGTGCCCACTGCTTTGCAGTTCTGGACCACCGATAATCCCCGTGAATAATATCCTTGCTGCTTGTACCTTCATCCCCAGTTGATCCTGTTATTGCAAGATGCCCCTAGTACTCTCTGTTGTTTCGAGAATCCTTTGTGCCTTCTGCTTTGCAGTTTCTTTTGCACTGTGGATAATTCACTTAACCGGGGTTCGTTCATCCCTAGTTGTTCATATGCTTTCCTAAATAGTTGGAAATATTATTTAATCTTCCAAAAAATCCTTAGCAGCCTATTGTTGTTGAAATTCTAGTTTGCTTGCACTATGGTTAATTCCATATTTCTAGTAATCTTCATTGACACCCTCTATCACTATCGTTTCAAGTCTCTTGATCCAATATGTCGTGAATGCTCGTAATCCTCAGTCAGATCCTAGCATTCATCCTTCCGTCTCAGACGTCACTCCAAACATGAGCTTGTTCTTGTCAAATCGAACCTTGATTGATTGCGGACATGTATCGATCCAACTCAATTATATTTTGATCAGAGCCTCTGCTTCAGATCTTCTGATATGAAAATCGTAATTCCTTTGTATTCAAGTTTTGAAGTTATCCAGTTATATCTATAACCCGATGCCTTTGCATTCTTTCTTCTTCTGGGTGAGTATCGATACTCACATCAGATCTTTTATGGACCGCCATATCCCTGGTTGGATTATTATCCGACAATGTCCTTCATATTCATTAAACTTGTGAGTTTTGCCCTGACATAGAATACCTTTGGTAAATTCTATCATCTGCTTTGGTCAACCATGCTCTGCTTTTGAGCTAGTATATTTTAATCCTGAAGCTAGTGGTATATGTTCCTAAGATACCCCTACGGGTTGAACCTATGCCTTCCCTAATCCGTGTGAACTCGAAAGAGATGTGAGTTTTACTCTTCTGGTACTTCGCCAGATAAATCTTCTGCACTACAATTTCTTCGAAAATGAGGAGTTAATGAAAGGTTATGCATTGAAGAAGAGGGAGTCGACCTTGAACCTTTGTGTTCATGCCCATGGACCCGATGTAGAACTTATCATGGAAGCTGCTCGTAAAAATGATTACCCCTTGTTATAAGTTCATCTTGTATCAGTGAATTGATCCTTCGCAACCGTGGTTCCGACCATGATTGTTATTCTTTGGTCCCATTTCTTGGACAAGTTAAATCACTTGTCTTCTGCAGGTCAATACGCCTGCCCAACCTCTATTATGATCTACCTTCGAGTATTACCCCTGGTATTTCGAGGATATCATGCCATTGCACTACATCTTATGAACTTTTGATGGAGCACTACCTTACCCTGTCCTTGTCACTTCATGGGTTCTGGGTTGTTTGTGAACCGAGAACACCGATAAGTGAATCGATTCCGCACTCCGATTCAAAAACTCTAAGTCATTTTTGTTGCTTACGAGTTTAATAATCCTTCAAGTCAGTCCTATCCTGATCGGCTATATCATTATCGAGCTAATTGTAATTGTGCTACCCAGTCCTTCTTCCTGGAGCACAACTTCCGACGATGGGCTAAGCTTACGTCGATCTTCCTCGTCTTATCATTTCACCTCAAACAACAAGCATGATTTCGAGCTTGTGTCACACCCATGGATCCAATAACCTTTCGCTTCATCATTCCTTTGACTTGATGTCATCGTCGATCATTTACCTCTTCTTGAAATCTCTCAACAAAGGTGTCGTGATCATCATCAATATTCTGAGCTCTTTCAGGATATCAATTGAATCCCTGATGAGAAGTACCATCCTTGCCCCTCGATGGTTGGTGTTATCATCGACAACATTCTTGCCTTCCTCCCAACACAAACTTGTTCATATAATTTTGGAAATACGTCCCTTTTGACATGTCGATGGATTGATGTTGAACCCATCGGCCACCTCCTCTTCTTTTCTCTGATAAAATTGCATGAGCTGTTCTAGAAATTCTTGATGGATCCTTTGTGTTCCCAAGATCCGATCTTTACCTGATGATCATGTCAATGCTATCCCGAAGCATGGCTGTGGTACTCCGAACATCATTAAGAACATTGGAGGCGCAATGCTAAATGTTTCTTGATCACCTATCCAAACACTGTTGTATGGGTAACGTCATGAATTTCCTCGCCCCCTTTACCAAAGTGGTTATCTACTTGCTGCCCTTTCTTGTATATCCTGCTCTCCTTTGTTCTTGTGAAGGATATACTCCAAATACTTGTGTTCAATTTGATAATCACATTTTTCCTTTCCATTGTTTTGTTAATCTTTCTTGTGATCTATATGATATAAGTAGTAATATTTCCCTGCTTATGTAAACACCTCGGTGTACAACAGAATCAGTAAGACTCTGTTATTGTTATTGATGACATTTCGGTAACCACCGATGGACGAGAACTTTGCCTATTGGTCCGACTCGCCTTGCGAGCAGGAAAATGGTTCTCTTCATCCCTCTCCCATGGTACCAAAGTTGATGCCAACATAACTGACAGTCTATCATCTGACATGCCTCGCTATCGGCCCCCTTTCTACTTTTAACCCACATGGTGGGCTCATAACCCACAGTTCCACAGGATCGAAGCCTGACTCTCCTGTACTACCTTGGTGCCGAAGTATCTTATGCTCTTGGCTTTGTGTGTTATGCGAGCCACCCTCCGAGAGATGATCTATTCCCGATGCACTGAACCCTTCTCACACTCTATTCAGGTATCGATCGTTTGTCCATTCGCTTGAAACTTCTTATTGTACCTTCATATTTTGCTCTCAGCGTTTTCTTAAATTTCAACTCAAGAGATACTTCTGTCACATACCCTGCATTGTTCACCACACAATTCACCCTATAAGGGTCAGTTCACCTGAAGTTACTTTTTACTTCCCCACTTAAATCTCGGGACGAGATTTCTTATAGTGGAGGAGATTTGTAACATCCCCAGCATCACACTACAGTAATCTCCCCCTAATGAAGGTCATGTCATCATGATCATCATGCCAAAATGCCACTTGTCCAAAATCTGCTTCAAATTCAAATTCAAATTGCATGTCAAATATTTGCTTCTTCTTTCATGCAAATAAAATAGTTCATCCTATGGCAAATAATCCCTAGATATTTGTCATGATGAAGCCGGCATATTTGGAATTCCCAAATTGCCCCTCAGAATTTATTCTCTGGTCCAGCAGTATTTAAGATGTCCTTTTCATTTTCTAAAAATGCTTGGACAACTCCTGAAATGCCCAAACTTTTTGTGGCAGTGCTGGATATTGCAAAGTAATTATGTGACCAAGTTTCACATTTTTGCAAAATCTTATGGAAGCTCAAAATATTACTAAACCCCTTTCTGTAAAAAGAAATAAAAAA
>NC_041381.1:240822721-240867340 GCF_002162155.2 Triticum dicoccoides | reverse complement strand
ATCTTCTCTGTCTCATTCGCCCGTGCACGGTCGTCGACGCGCCGCCGTCGATCCCGCGGCCACCGCCTCCCGATCACCTCGCCGACGCGCCCTACCGCTCTGCCTCACTCGGCTGCCTCGACTACACCTCGTCATCGAGCTCGGGAATGACCGCACGCTCGGGATCGACCTCATCTCTCCTTCTCGGTTGTCGGCGCCCGCCGTCGTCTCCGTCCAATGCTGCTGCTCCTAAGCGTGCATGGGCCTTTCTTGGCCGCCCAGTGAGCTCCTCCCTTCCTCCTTTGCTCTCCTTGCGCCGTGCCTTTCGCCATAGCTAGCTCGCCTGCAAGCCGAGCTCCGTCGTCCGCCATTGTCGTCGTAGGGCTCGCCGCCGAGCTCCTTCGCTCGAGCTAGTAGATCCGATGAGCTCCTGGAGCGCCGTAGACCCCGCCTAGTTGGTTAGTTTGGCAGCTCGCGTGCTCTAACGCTGAACCCGCTCGCGCCCGTACTCCGGCGCCATTTCTACTCGTCGCCGGCGCCGTTCTGGTCGTTCCTAGCCCCGGTCGTCGCCTCCATCTTGCGTGCGACGTCGAACCGCGTCGAACGCACCTAGCTATGACCCCGGAAACCCCCCTGTGCGCGAAACCCGACCCCTCTCCCGACATGCGCCGCCATGGGAGGCCCGCCAGAGCACTTCCGGCGCCGACGCCGGCGAGGCTGACCTGGCGCTAACGTATGGGGCTTGCTGAGCCACGGACGGGTGGGCCCAGTTGACTCGTTGACTGAGTCAACCCAATGACATGTGGGGCCGAGTTAATAAAACGTTTTAGATAAATAGAAAATCTATTAATTAAATTGATTAATTAATCTATTCACCAATTAGACACTGATAGTGGGCCCCACTTGATAATTAGTATTAGATTAGTCCAATTAACACTGTTTAATTAGTCCAGTCACTGACCAATGGGTCCCACTGGACCCATAGGTCAGGTTTGACCCCAGTCAACCGTCCTGTTGACTGCTGACATCACCTCTACATCATGCTAAAGTCATATTCCATTTCTGTTAATATAGATAAATCCAGTAATTCCAAAGTGGTTTAAATCTTTGAAAAATCATATAAAATAATCCGTAGCTCGAATGAAAATGTTTTGTACATGAAAGTTGATCAGAACGACGAGGCGAATCCGAATACGCGATCCGTTTACCTGTCAGATGCCTCTAACTATCTGAACATGGAACATTCCCCCTCCGGTCATCTGTTTGACACAGGTCCGGAACCGGGAAAACATTCCTGGTTGAATTCCCCCTTCACCTATATCGTGTAGCCATACGTTAGGTCACACCTGACACAGCTTATTGCCACGTTATGCTTTGTGATTCTATGTTTGCTTTATATTTACTGTTTCTTCCCCCTCTTCTCTCCGGTAGACCCCGAGACCGATGCTGCCCTTGTGATCGACTACGTCGACGACGACCCCTCCTTGCCAGAGCAACCAAGCAAGCCCCCCCCCCTTGATCATCCCGATATCGCCCATTCTATACTCTCATGCTTGCATTAGATTTTGCTACTATTATTGTTTGCTCCTATTCTGATGCATAGCCTGCTTTTGTACCTGCTTATTGATACCTACCTGCTTATTCTAAACTGCTTAGTATAGGTTGGTTAGTGATCCATCAGTGACCCCCACACCTTGTCCTTGTTGCCCCTGCTTCATCATCGAAGACCCGATCAACGGGATCGAAGACCAGGCCCCGACACCGCACCTCACTTTCCCCTTAGTTGCTCGACACTACTGGGTTCCTATCGAGTGCCGAGGGTGAGACCTCTACATCACTTCTGTTGTTAACCCTGTAGTGTGGTTATTCGGTCGTGGTCATTGAGGGTGATTACTCCTTAACCACTTCCGATACGACTCTGTCGTGCAACCCCTCATGTGTGAACCTCGGGGGTGGTTCCTCTTACGTTCACCTTGATGATTACATCGAGTGGAATTCACTGGGGGTGATCCCTCGGGTTTTCCCCTTGACGTTTGGACACACAGGATACTTGGACTTTTCAGTTGTTACTTGGAAAGGCGGGTCGACCCTGAGGGGTACCCGCGAGTGATGTGGAGACGGGTTGACCTGGAGGGTGCCCGCGAGATAATTACGAGGCGTGGCCGGGCATTCCTAGCCCTCTCCGCAAGTCCTCGAGACGGGGCAACGGGGTCACATCTTTCGTGAGTCTCTGCTTGTTACCGTGTGTTCCTAATCCACTACGATTTGGATATTTGATCCAAGGGGCCTCTGGCCTGATAGCACTAACCATCACGTGGGCATAGTATGGGCGTTCTGCGTCGTATACATCAGCCGAAGCTTAATAGACGTCAGCGACTGAGCGGCACGCGCCGGGTTGGACTGCATAAGCACCTGCCTTGTTGAAGGAGGTAGCTAGGTCTGCTCACCGGCCGCCCACGCAACATGCAGGAGTTCCCGGGGAGATGGCCCATGACCCGTGGGGGCATAGGTTTAGTCCGGCGTGCTAACCTCTCTATTAAGCCTAGGTCGGGTTGCGGCATATTGTTTGGCCGAGGCCGGGCATGACCCAGGAAAGTGTGTCCGGCCGGAGTTAATGGAGCGTGGTGGGTAAGTTGGTGCACCCCTGCAGGGAAGAACTAATCTATGCATAGCCTGTCCTACGGTAACGGACACTTGGAGTTGTATCCCGATCGATACAACTAGAACTGGATACTTGAGATGAGACTTGGATATGAGATGATAACTGGATAGTATGGCTCTGGGATTGCTTTCTCGCAGGGAGTCGAGAAAGGATCTCTGGCCGTGGTTGACAACACTACTACTACTTTACTTTATGCTACTCTACTCCCTCCTGTTTGCTGCAAGATGGTGGTTTCCAGAAGATGCTAGTCTTTGATAGGACTAGGCTTTCTCTCTATTCTGGCATTTCTGCAGCCCAGTCCACATATACAGCCTTCTTTGATAATGTTGCATCTGTAGTGTAGATCCTTGCTTGCGAGTACTTTGGATGAGTACTCAGGGTTGCTTTGCTCCCTCTTTTTCCCCTTTTCCATTCTTCTTTGATGACGCAACGAGATGACAGAGTCCAGGAGCCAAATGGCACCTTTGACGACTGCTACTACCCCGAGGGTGCCTACTACCACGTGACAGAGACCGCCGATGACCAGGAGTAGTTAGGAGGATCCCAGGCAGTAGGCCTTGCCTTTTCAATTGATGTTGCTTTTTTGCTAGCCTTCTTAAGGCAAACTTGTTTAACTTATGTCTGTACTCAGATATTGTTGCTTCCGCTGACTCTTCTGTTTTTGAGCTTTTGTATTCGAGCCCTCGAGGCCCCTGGCTTGTAATATAAAGCTTGTATTATTTTAATTTGTGTCTAGAGTTGTGTTGTGATATCTTCTCGTGAGTCCTTGATCTTGGCCGTACACATTTGCGTGTATGATTAGTGTACGATTGAATCGAGGGAGTCACAATACCCCTAGAGAAATCAGAATTCAAATTATCAACTTGATTTTCTCCTTTCAAATACCTGCTTTGTATAGAAAAAGCCTTACCAGCCGCAATCTTCCTCGCCTCCTGTATTTCCTTCCAGGCACCTTGGGCTTTCCCCCGAGCATCACTTGCGACTTGGCGAGCTTGGGAGAGTTTGGATTCTTTCCCTGATAAACTCTGCTCCAAGGTCTCACATTTCTTCACGGCCTCCTGAAGCTCTCGCTCATCTTCAATAACCCTGGCCTCGTGCTTTTCGCGCAGAGCCTGCTCTGCGGCTGCCTTCTTCTCGGCTTCAGCCACAGCCTTCTTAAGAGCCTCAATTTTAGTTGTCGCCCCTAGAGCACATCATAAAAATATTTTCATCATGCACACTTATTCATTTGTGCTAAATGAACAAGGTTTCTGCATACCTTGGTTATTCTCCAACTGCTTCTTCACTTGGCCAAGTTCTCCTTCGGCCCGCTCCAGACTCTTCCTTAGTCCGGATAATCCCATAGTATGAGAGGCGGCGGTCGCTATAGACGCCTGCTTATAAAAGAAGAGAGATAGATGTCATCAAGTGAGTCTCCTGCGAACATAAATTTGATCCTCTGTCTGGTTCTTTCTTCCACCGAACAGTGTATTAGGGGCTACTATCTATACTATGACACTCTTCGAAACATTATAAAACATACCTCAAAGCCTTTTATAAGGCTGATGCAGGCTTCATCCAGTCCACTCTCAGCGGACTGAATCTTCTCAATCAATGTGCCCATAAGGGCACGGTGTTTATCAATGATGGAGGCGCTTTTCAGCGCTGCCGATAAGGTATCCGGCACCTCTAGTTGGACAGAGATTGCCGGTGGAACAGGCATACCCCCTCCAGCTAAATGAGGCCTCCTACCGGATTCTGGAGCCGTATTGGTCTCCGGAATCGCGTCTGGCTGGGGGCCGAATTCAAGATCGCCCCCGCCGTCGACGTTCATGGGAGGCTTCTCTCCCATGTATCCGGTCCCCGAAGTTTGACCTCCCGGCGCCTCCTTTACGACCTTCACCCCTCCTCCTTGGCCTGGGTCCTCCTGGGATGTAACCTCGGTGTCATTCACATGTTTGGGGGAAGAGGCCTTCGGGGGTGTCCCGCTCTCCGTAGCATCCGAACCCAGCAAATCCTTTGACGAGGATTGTTCGGTGCAGGACCTCGCCGGACTGCAAAGAAGTATGGCTCAGATTAAAATATAATGTCATGACGAACCTAGGATCCCACTCCGGGCTGCTGTCGGCTGCGGTGGACTCCTCGGAAAGAGGAGTTTTTCCCCTCTTAGGCGACTCGGCCTCCATGGATGTCGAGGCCATCCTTTTCTTTCTTCCCCCCGCAGGGGATTCATCTTCCTCCTCCTCCTCGTCCTCTTCGAAGGAAGAACGGGCATTGGAGTCTTCGGATTTTGTGTCCGAGGCACCGCGGCGACGGAGGCCGCCCTTGGTCTTCTTGGCCTCTTTCTCGGCCTTCTTCTTCGCGCCTTGTAAGGCGCTAGGACCAGCATCTTCGTCAGAAGCGGGCCGGCCGGTTCTTCTGGCAGTGGGGCGGGACAGTAGATCCACCCCGCCTTCTTCGTCCAGCCCTAGGAGAGTTGTGAAAAATTCATTAAGCATTTTCCTCAGGATATGCGAATAAAACATACGAATTGCCAACATAACAGTGACTTATCGAACTCGCAGGACGGGACAGTTGGTACTCGCGGTCCTCGGCGGAGTCCGGCAACGATTTGCCGGACTTAAAAAGCACCTTCCAGATGTCCTTGTGCGAGGAGCCAAAGAGCTCATGTAGGGTCTGGTGCTTGGCCGGGTCGAATTCACACAAATTGCAAGATCGGTGTTGAGAAGGTAGAATTCGGCGAACTTAGCATCACCTAGACTACATTGACAAGTTTGATGTTCTTGTCTTCCATATCCTTGACGCGCGTCTGGAGCACCGACAGTTCGTCGGACGAAGACCAGTTCAGGCCTTTCTTGGGCCAGGACGTAAGCCGCAGGGGGGCTCCGAATCGGAATTCGGGAGCAGTGGCCCATTCCTTGCCGCGCGGCTCAGTGATGTAAAACCACTGCTGCTGCCACTCCTTGATGGAATCACTGAAAGTACCTGTTGGCCATGTGACTGTCAGCATTCTGGGAACGGGGGTTCCCAGACTTGCCTGCGTGCGGCCTGCGGCGTGGCTCAAGTAGGGGCCCAGTGCAGCCCAGCTTCATCAGCTCAAGCTCAAGACCCTCGCGAGGGGCCAAGCCTCGCGGGGCAGACAACAGGAAGCTTCCTCAGGAGCAGCCTCATCAGGCAGGCTCGCGAGGAGGCGGAAAGATCAAGGCAAGGGCACCTCGCGAGGATCCCGTGACGTAAGCCATGACGATCAAGACCAGGTGGGCGCCGGCCTGCGCAGTGTCCTTGTTTCCCCTTCGGTGCAAAGGGGGCAAGCACAGGCCAAGGCATCAGGCAAAGGTTACCGTTTCGGTGCAACAAGAGCAAGACCAGCAAAACGACAGGACGGAGGTCATCGTGGAGCCCAGGACAGCGTCATCATCAGAGCCTTTGGCAGCCGAAGACCAACTTTAGTCAGGATAAGTGTACCAGATGTTCCCCTTCAAAATGGCCAATTGTTGGTGCCCTTCCCGCTCATTATTTGGGAAGAGGCCCAGGGCCTCCCTCTATAAATAGTACTAGCCACCACAGAGTAGAGGCATCAAAAAACGAATCATTCAGAGAGAGAGAGAGAGAGAGAAGCGACTGAACTCACCCAAGCAGTTCATCGCACCAGCTCGAGAACAGCCCTCGCGAGGCTGTTCTCCCTTTGTACTGTTCATCGTCAGCCCCTGAGGCAATCCACCACACCACACACTGGAGTAGGGTATTACACCACAATGGTGGCCTGAACCAGAATAAATCTCGTGTCCCTTGTGTGTTCTTCCTTTTAGCTTAGATTCCTTGCAAGCCATCGAGACGTGACCTGGTAGGGGAAAGATCTCCGCGCGCACCCCAGAGTTCGAACCTCGAGGGTCTGCCGGAACCCGAAATCCAACATTTAGCACGCCAGGTAGGGGTGCACCAGAATCCTTCTTCCGCCGCCTCGTGTCCCGTCGCATCGCCGTTCTGATGTCAAGCGACCCGACAGCCAGCGCCGACCGCTGGGCGGCGTGGCCCGCCCATGCCGTGTCGCCGGCCCAGGGTGACCTCAACCTTGCGCCTCAGGCAGCTCGCGTTCCACAGGGCGCTGCAGGGCGCGGGCGACGTGGCCAAACGCCGCCTGCCCTCACACCCCGGGAGGTGCGGTCACCAGCAAGAGCTTCGAACCACGCCGCGGCCAAAGTGCCGCACACCCAGCGGGAGTAGGCGAACTCCAGGGCCTCGCTCACGGTGGCCCGAGAGCTGCTACGGTGTCGGCTGCTGGAGGGAGGCCGTGACGTGTTGTTGGAGCGAGTGGCCGAGCTCCTGAACGCCGCCGCCTCGGGACACCTCCTTTCTGCGTCCAGCTACCACCCCAAATCCAGGGCGGGTCGTACGGCGGCGCCATATGCGCCCACGCAACTCCGAGCGGACTCTAGACCCTACTCAACACCAACCCGGCCGTCAGCACCGGGCGTCAAGTCACGCCGGCCTCATCTCCGGCCGACGAAGGAGTGCACGCCACGACCTTCGGCCTTGGCGGACCACCACGCCACCACCCTCAAGACAATGCTCCAGGCCGGACTGCGTGGCATGTGGGGCACTACGGCGAGAACCGCGGGGCGGTGGCCCCAGAAGCTTATGTGCCCCACATGGTGGATCAAGAGTGCACAATAGAAGAAGACCATGGCTCGTTCCTCGGGCCAGGCTGGGGCGAGGAGATACCAGAAGCTGAGCTCTTTCAGGAACCCCAAGAGGGCCACGAGGATGCGCCAGTGGCAGCAACTATCTGGTACCACTAATTCCTCAGGAGCAAGCTTATGCTAACCATGGGTCGCAGGAGGTACAGGTCGCCGCAGCAGATGGCTGCCCCAATCCTGAAGCCTCTTACCCCTTGGGAGGAGGGCACCGGGTGCTGCAGGAGAGGGGCCGAGATCCGGGTTTGTCCCCGCGGCGCTCGGCACAAGGCGTTCTCAGGAGGTAGGCCCTCTGTCGGGGAGGTGCCTCAGGGCCTGCCCCCGGCAGAGGACCCGTGGTCGTCGGGGGAACCGCTGGAGACCGCTCTATCCCATTGGCGGCGTCCTTGGTCTCCGGCCGCTGTCAATGGCAGTAGAGTGTGGCACAAGGTGAGGCCCTTGTCTGGCAATATGAAGCAAGGCCGGTACCTGTGAAGAAGGCCCAGTGCCTGTGAAGCTCGCCGCCCCATGACACTCTCACGCAATAATGAGTGGGGCTGTACACGCCCCGGAGTCTCCGAAGAGCCGCCCTCAGGCCTCGGGGGCTCCCGCCCATGCCCAGTGGCAGCACTTAGCTCCGCGCTAGTGAGAAGACGTCGAAGACTAGACTAGGTGCCGGACGCGGCTTTTTGCTTTTTGCCTTTTCCCCTGTTGACAAGTTTCTTCAATTTGAATTTAAGTTGGATCTGAGCTTGAGACTTGCGTGTGTCTGGGGAAGGGGTGTTTAGTCTCGTTCGAGCAATCTCTTGTGTTCTGGTTTAGGCTTTGCGTCCAAAGTTAGCGTCAGCTGCCACCCCTCGCGAGCCCCTCGCGAGTCGGGCCGGGCCAAGCACGACTACCATCCGGACCGCTATCGCCGCACCCTCTGTGGAGGTTCTCATCACAGGATCCATGGGGTCAGCCAGAAGACACTCGAGGCACCGCGGCACCCACAGGCCCGCTCGGGACTCATCGGGGTCAAAAGGTAAACAAGCTAGCTGACCCATCACCGGGCCAGCAGTCAAGCTCGCATGCAGCATTATGCTAACCGGGGTACTGATTACAAAACCTTTACATGAGGGGCTTCCCCTCCCAAAATGCTCTTACAATCTTCAGGGCCGAGCCCAAACTTTCCTCATGCAGGGTAAACAGTGGCGAGATACAATCAGTCGGACATATCACTCACCACGTCTTCTGGGGCGCCTCTACAGGCATCGCTGGCGTCACTGACGTCATCGCCATCGCTGCCAACACCCCCGTCAGCACCAGGCTCGTCCACAACACCGCCTTCATTGGCGGCCACGATCACGCCGTCATCATCAGATGCGAAGGGCCTGACGAGGGCATCCACGTTGTCCTCCACCCATTGCGCCAGGTCGCCCCGGATGGCTAAGGGCACAAGTGTGATGGCAGCATCGAAATCGAAGTGGGGGTCCCTGTCCTATAGATAACTGAAGACACGGGAGAAGGCATGCCCGAGTAAGGCTCGGCTCCTCTCCTCGACAAGCCAACGAGACCTCTCAGAGCGGTTCTCCAGAAGTGTCACCACGTCAGTGAAGTACTGGAGGTTGTCGGCGTAGTTGGTCTCATGCGGCACCTCGGCGGCAGCCTCACCCATGTTGCCCAGGGCCGTGTTGGTCCGTTCCCTGAGCGTTTGGAGCATGGGGGCTTGCTCGTGCTCCAGAATCCGCCGCTGACGGATCTTGTCCTTGTTCTGCTGTGCGATGGCCTCGGCACCGTCAACCCTCTGTTGGAGAAGAAGCAGCTCAGCGTGGGAAGAAGCCAGCTCCGCCTGCGCTGCACCAAGGGCGGCTGCGGAGGAGTCCGCATCCCGCGTCACTTCAGCCAGTTTGGCCCTGAGGGCCGCGGTCCTACCCTCAGCTTCGGCCCTGATCAACTCCAACCTCGCTTCGTATTGGCGCCCGAGGTCCGAGCGAGCTTCCGCCGCGCGGCGGTCGACCTCTTCTTGGACTCAGGCCTCGCACGTGACGACGTCATCCTCCGCCTGGGTCACCATGCGCTCCCTCGTCTCCAACCACTCGAGGTCAAGGTTGCGCTCGGTGGCCTCCAGCGTCAGCGCCTCCTCGCGCTTCTGGAGCTCCGCCTGGTCGACGGAAGACCCCTTCAGCGACACAAGGGCCGCCTGGCGCAGTTCCACTTGCTGCTCCATGGAGTTGCTCCAGGCTTGGAGCTCCACGCGCGCTCCTCCGCCTCCCTGCACCGTCGGTCTGCCTCCCGGGCCTCCTCGG
Organism: Triticum dicoccoides; assembly: GCF_002162155.2. Taxonomy (NCBI): domain Eukaryota; kingdom Viridiplantae; phylum Streptophyta; class Magnoliopsida; order Poales; family Poaceae; genus Triticum; species Triticum dicoccoides. Next base: position 240,857,759 of record NC_041381.1, on the reverse strand, counting down.
CGGCCTGAGAGCAGGCCTCTTGCGAGGCCGCCAGCGACGCTTCAGCCTTCGCATTATCAAGGTCACGCTGGTGACACGCAAGGGTGACGGCTACCTTCACCTTGTGCCTCTCCTCAGCGAGGCACAGGCCCTCGGCCTCGAGGCGTGCATCCTTTCCAGCAAGCTCCGCCCCGATCTGGCTCACCGCATCGCCGCCGATGGAGAAACTCTTGACGAAGGGCGCGGCGTTCGCGAGAACTCCTGAGCACGTCTTTCACGTCACCCTCTGCCACTGGCGTATGCGGAGGGCCCTAAAGCAGCATGCCCCCTCCCGGCGTTGGGCTGGGGGCTGGCGCCCCAGCAATCGCTGGACGGGCCTCACCAGGAGCCCATCCTGGCACCGGTCCGTCCCCAGAAGAGGAGCTCAAGACTGACTTCAGCCAATCGCCATCCACGATCAAGGAAGGAGCAAGGGGCAAGCTGGTTGTGCCCCAGGAGAACTCACGGAAGGAGGACAGCAGGCGCGCAGGCTCAAGGTGCCCAGCGGGACGGGCCACCTCTCTGACCGGCCGAGTGGCAGGGGCGCCGCTCGAGCTTGGCGCGTCAAGGGTCAGCAGCGAGGACAAAGTTTGGGGGGATGGCTCCTTGGCCGTCTCCGCGAACTCGGCAGGAAGGGCCCTGAAAGGTCGCAGTCAGCTGCGAGAACGGAGGGGTAAAGGAGCAAAGAGAGAAGAGGACTTACTCGTCCATCGCAAAGTACTTCCTGCGCTTCAACATGCAGCGAGGGCGATTGTCGCCGCCCAAGGCCTCCTTCCTCTTGCGGAGGGCCTCGAAGTCTACGCGGAACCAGCCTAAGCGCTTGGCACAGGGGTCGGTCTGTGGCATGGAAGAGGCGTCAAGGTGCTCCATGCCAAGGGGACCGGCCTGGGGAACGCCACCAGGCGCCGCCTCGTGAGCCCTAACCTCGGGAGCCGTTGGCCGCAACTCCTCGCCTGCCACTGCTCCAGGACGGGCTTCGGGAGATGCCATCTTTGGGGCTCTGTGCAGCGTCAGCATCTCAACATCGCCCCCTTCAGCTCCCGGCGGTTCCCATCTCCCTGCTCCATCGCCTGAGATAGAGCCGCTCTGGGCGACCAAAAGAGCAACCACAGCAACTGGGTTCTCGCGGGGCCCCATGAGGCCAGCCGGGCGCAGCCCCCACTCGTCAAAGTTGGGCATCTGCCTCACAAAATCGGCCCTGCTCGAGCAAAGATACAAGAGGGCACCATCATGTCGAAGGCTGCCTGGGGAAGGATCGCCAGTCAGGACCCTGAGCACCGTCCTTAGTGCTTTAGGCGCCAGGTCCTCCTCCTGAAGCCGCATGCAGTCCTTGTGCCCCGCAAAGTCCCACATCCGGCGAGAGTGGTGCTGGAGAGGAGCGATGCAACACTGGAGGAACTCCTTCACCACCTTGGGCGCCGTCACGTCGAGCGCCCTCAAACTCTGGAAGCGGTGCCAGACGAAGGCGAGCCGGGGGCTCGAGAGCGTCTCATGACCCCAGCCTGAGTTGGGAACAGCGGGCAAGGTTGGGTGCGAGAGCAGGGGGCTGGGCACCCCGACATCCACATACAGCCACCGCTCTCTGAACTTGGCCTTAGAGGGAGGAAGGCTGAAATCAATCCCTGAAGCAGTCGTCTCTGGCGCGGCGAGGAAGCTCACACACTCCGAGCATTGAGCGGGGTCGCTCAGGCGCAAGGAGAAGAAGTGGCGCAGCAGGGCAACGGAAGGAGGAATGCCCACCATTGCCTCGCAAACAAAAGCAAAGATAGACAGGAGGGTAATGGACTCAGGCCCGAGGTGCATCATGTGGATCTGATAATGGGAGAGCACCGCATTGAAGAAAGCGGAAAAGGAAGGAACTAGACCCGCCTATAGGGCATCGGCGAAGAACAGGACCTCTGTGACGACCCTATCAAAGGAGGCATGGGATGCAGGCCAAACCGTGGTCCTTCCGCACTCATTGAAGATGGTGGCAAGAGCAGAGCGGACCTTGTTCAAGGCTTCTGGATTGAGTACGATTGACCGATCGACGGTGGGGGCCGCCACCGGAGGCGAGCGGGGCGAAGGCGCGGGCTTATCCCCCTTTTCCTTCTTCGTTGGCGCCATGGCGATGGAAAGAGGGGAGAGCTCGAGCCAGATTGGAGGCGAAGGTTGGAGCCTGAGGAAGAAGGAAGGGCAGGAAGCACGCAGGCGGCGAAAGAGGGAATGGTTGTGTGCAACCGCGTGTACGCCTAGCCGGGCATGTAATGAGGCATCATGGGGAAGCGGAGACGCACACGTCCAATCAACCGCCACGCGAGGCCCAAGGCCGCAGGCTATTGGGTCGCGGCGCTTCGCACTTGCCCCTTCGCTTCTCTGCTAAGCCAAGACCGGGCGCGCCTTGGGCCCGGGGGCTACTGTCGGCGTTCTAGGAACGGGGGTCCCCAGACTTGCCTGCCTGCGGCCTGCGGCGTGGCTCAAATGGGGGCCCAGTGCAGCCCAGCTTCATTAGCTCAAGATCAAGACCCTCGCGTGGGGCCAAGCCTTGAAGGGCGGACAACAGGAAGCTTCCTCAGGAGCAGCCTCGTCAGGCAGGCTCGCGAGGAGGCAGAGAGATCAAAGCAAGGGCACCTCGCGAGGAGCCCGTGACTTAAGCCATGACGATCGAGACCAGGCGGGCGCTGGCCTCCGCAGTTACCTTGTTTCCCCTTCGGTGCAAAGGGGGCAAGCACAGGCCAAGGCATCAGGCAAAGGTTACCGTTTCGGTGCAACAAGACCAAGACCAGTAGAACGGCAGGACGGAGGTCATCGTGGAGCCCAGGACGGCGTCATCATCAGAGCCTTTGGCAGCCGAAGACCAACTTTAGTCAGGATAAGTGCACCAGATGTTCCCCTTCAAAATGGCCAATTGTTGGCGCCCTTCCCGCTCATTATTTGGGAAGAGGCCCAGGGCCTCCCTCTATAAATAGGACTAGCCACCACAGAGTAGAGGCATCAAAAAACGAATCGTTCAGAGAGAGAGAGAGAGAAGCGACTAAACTCACCCAAGTAGTTCATCGCACCAGCTCGAGAACAGCCCTCGCGAGGTTGTTCTCCCTTTTTACTGTTCATCGTCAGCCCCTGAGGCAATCCACCACACCACACACTGGAGTAGGGTATTACACCACAATGGTGGCATGAACCAGAATATATCTCGTGTCCCTTGTGTGTTCTTCCTTTTAGCTTAGATTCCTTGCAAGCCATCGAGACGTGAGCTGGTAGGGGAAAGATCTCTGCACGCACCCCAGAGTTCAAACCTCAAGGGTCTGCCGGAACCCGAAATCCGACAGTAACGTTGGGAATCTTGCTCATCATGGCGCCTCCGCAATCGGCTTGCTCGCCGCTCACTACCTTGGGCTTCACATTGATAACCTTCATCCATAAGCTGAAGGGTGGCGAGATGCAGAGAAAGGCCTCGCACATGACGATGAATGTCGAGATGTTGAAGAAGGAATTGGGGGATAGGTCATGGAAATAGATCACGTAATAATACATGATGCCGCGAACGAATGGGTGGCGGGGAAACCCTAGCCCGCGGAAAAAATGAGGGAGGAATACCACCCTCTCGTGGGGTTCCGGAGTAGGGACGATCTGTCCTGCCGTCGGAAGACGGTGGCCGATTCTCTTGGCCAGATACCCGGCCTCCCGAAGCTTTTTGATATCCTTATCCCGGACGGTAGAGGCCATCCACTTGCCTCCTACTCCGGATCCAGACATTTTTGGAAGACCTTTTTGGGCGGAGGAGACGAACCCTTGGGCGCTGGGGCTCGAGCGAGCGGGAATGGATGAGCAGAGGAAGAAGAAGGCATGGGTGAAAAAGGGAGTTGTTATCCCCTTATAAAGACAGCAGGGATCCTGCGCCTCCCCACTTGCCCGGTAAACTCGCTTATTCCCCAAGCGCCATGATCGATGGCGCGGTTGGGTTACCCACACCCGTATTGATGAGAATCCCGTGATAAGGGGACACGATCTCTGCTTCAATAAGACGTGCCAATAAAACCGCCTCGCGATATGTGTGGTGGCAGGCTGAGAAAAATGGTTCGCATAATGACCGGGCCGCGGTGTGATGTCACGCTATGAAAAGTTGTGAGCAGATTAGATTGGTAAATAGTGTGCTCTCTACGATGGTATGTGGAAATTATTTTGCCGAGCCGGACACAATCCTTGTGTTCAAAATCTTCTATGGAGTATTCGGAGGAGGAACCCGCCTTGCAATGCCGAAGACAATCTGCACGCTGGACTCATCGTCATTGAAGCCAGATTCAGGGGCTACTGAGGGAGTCCTGGATAAGGGGGTCCTCGGACAGCCGGACTATGTACTTTGGCCGGACTGTTGGACTATGAAGATACAAGATTGAAGACTCCGTCCCGTGTCCGGGTGGGCCTCTCCTTTGCGTGGAAGGCAAGCTTGGCAATTCGGATATGTAGATCTCCTTCTCTGTAACCGACTCTGTGTAACCATAGCCCCCTCCAGTGTTTATATAAACCGGAGGGTTTAGTCCGTAGGGCAAGATCAATCATAATCTTAGGCTAGCTTTTAGGGTTTAGCCTCTATGATCTCATGGTAGATAAACTCTTGTAATACTCATATCATCAAGATCAATCAAGTAGGAAGTAGGGTATTACCTTCATCGAGAGGGCCCGAACCTGGGTAAACATTGTGTCCCCTTCCTCCTGTTACCATTAGCCTTAGACGCACAGTTCGGGACCCCCTACCCGAGATCCGCCGGTTTTGACACCGACACCGGGTGTTTTATTTCTCTAATGAATCCGGCTTCAAGTAACTTGGCTAGCTCCTCTCCCATGACTTGTCGTTTGGGTTCTGAAAAGCATTGAAGAGTCTGCTTGACCAGCTTGTATCCCTTCAGTCTGTTTAGGCTATGCTCGGCCAGCCTGCGTGGGATGCCTGGCATGTCTGAAAGGTGACAGGCGAAGATGTCCCAATTCTCTCGCAAGAACGCCCGCAGTGCGGCGTCTATTGTGGGGTTAAGTTGTGCCCCGATGGATGTTGTTTTTGTAGAGTCCGTTGGGTGGACCTGGAATTGACTATTTCGTCTGCTGGTTTGAAAGAGGTGGACTTGGATCGTTTGTCGAGTATCACGTCATCCCTGTCCACTGTGGAGCGCAGCGCAGTTAGTTCTTCGGCCGCGAGGGCTTCGGATAATGCCTCAAGGGCCAGGGTGACTGTTTTATTTTTGGCGCAGAGTGCTATGTCCGGATCACTGGCTAGAGTGATGATTCCATTGGGCCCAGGCATCTTGAGCTTCATGTACCCGTAACGGGGTATAGCTTGGAAGCTCGTGAATGCATCCCGCCCTAAAAGGGCGTGGTATCCGCTACTGAACGGGGCCACTTGGAATGTGATTTCTTCGGACCTATAATTCTCCGGCGTGCCGAATACCACATCTACTGTGATTTTTCCCGCGCATGGTGCCTCCCGAATAGGGATGATTCCTCTGAAGGTCGTGCTGCTTTGCTCAATGCGGCTCTTGTCTATTTCCATTTTGTTGAGAGTTTCCTCATAGATGAGGTTTAATCCGCTGCCGCCGTCCATGAGCACTTTAGTAAGCCGGAAGCCATCCACAATTGGACTAAGGACCAAAGCGGCTGGTGCTCGGACTGTTCGGAATTGAGGTTCGTCAGTGGCATTGAAGGTTATGGCCGTGTCGTTCCATGGATTTATTGCTACAACGTGGTAGACTTCCGCGAGGCTGTGGAGTGCTCTCTTGCGCCTATATTTGAGGCAAAAGTCTTGAAGACTGTTAATACAGTATTGTTGTTTTCTACGGGATGATGCTCTGCGGTATCGTTAATGAGGATATCCTCGCCGCTCTTGGCCACCTGCCAAATTATCCAACATGCTCTAAGTTTGTGTGTTGGTATCATATCCGGTGTGGTGCGAATTTTGCATGGTCCATTGAGCCATCCCTCCAATACGGTTCCACGCCCTGTAGTGGGCTTTTGTTTCTTTGTAATTGGATCGGGTGACTTGCGAGAGTGCACCCTTTTAGTTCGGACAAGGGGCTTAGTGAGAGCAAGAGGATCCCAGAATTTTGTTTGGGTTTTCTAGGAGCTTTCCATCACACAGTACTTCTGTACTATGGCCGCCAAGTCAGCGAAGTGTGCTATGTCACGGCGACTTATGGCATTGAGGATTCCCTTGTCCGTGCAATTTTTGCATAAGAATGAGATTGTGTCTTCCTCGCGACAGTCCTTGACCTTGTTTAATACAAGGAGGAATCTGGCCCAAAAGTGACGTACTCTCTCTTGGGACTCTTGTCTAATGTGGGAAAGATTGCTTGTATCTCGGTGGGTGGGTCGATTTAATTCCAAACCCTGACCCGATCTGAGACTCAGGGGCTGAGGAGCTTCCGAGCTTGGCAGTTCGGGCTCCGGGATGTTGCCCAATTTTTCTGGCCTGATGTCCAATTCTAGGTTCGGAGCTTGGGCCATGTCCTCCCATAGACGAGTATCCGGCTCGGAGATCTCGGGAATCTGGACATAGTTCATCCTCAAAATAGAGGAAGAATCGCCGCGTTGCTCCTCCACCACCGCCATCTGATGGGTGGCCGGCGGAGAATTAATCTCTCTTCGGTCGGGTTTAGGCCCGATCCGATCATAGTCTGTGGCGACTCCCACGGCAGTGATGCGATCCAAGAGCTCATTCAGGGAGGAGAGCTCCATTGGATCCATCTGCTCGGTGAACTCTGAGCTGACATGGAGGCTGTTTTTGATGACCCGAGAAGTCATCGTCAGCGCGGTGGCCGAACGAGCGGTCATGACGAAGCCGCCTAGTCGGAGAGTTTGGCCTAAAGCCAAGGCTCACCCAGAGGTGATGTTGTCATTGATAACAAGGTGAGCCATCAAGCCTTACCGTGACGGCACAGTGGAACTCTCAATGAAAGCACCAATGTCGGTGTCAAAACCGGCGGATCTCGGGTAGGGGGTCCCAAACTATGCGTCTAAGGGTAATGGTAACAGGAGGCGGGGGACACAATGTTTACCCAGGTTCGGGCCCTCTCGATGGAGGTAATACCCTACTTCCTGTTTGATTGATCTTGATGATATGAGTATTACAAGAGTTGATCTACCACGAGATCGTAGAGGCTAAACCTTAGAAGCTAGCCTATGATTATGATTGTTGTTGTCCTATGGACTAAACCCTCCAGTTTATATAGACATCGGAGGGGGCTAGGGTTACACAGACTCAGTTACAGAGAAGGAGATCTACATATCCGAATAGCCAAGCTTGCCTTCCATGCAAAGGAGAGTCCCACCTGGACATGGGACGAAGTCTTCAATCTTGTATCTTCATAGTCCAACAGTCCGGCACAAGTACATAGTTTGGCTGTCCGAGGACCCCCTAATCCACGACTCCCTCACTCCCCGTCTGTCACGCTCAATATGCGATACTATCCTAAAGAGACTCGAAGGTCCCACCAAGGATAGAACCGCATATTGGAACACTTTTGCAAGGTGGATATCATTACATCAACATTACATAATAGATGGGGATACATACAGAAGGCATACAAAGCCACACGAATACAACATCATCTTACATAAGAGCACCATCCGACTACGGATGAAACACAAACAGAAACTCAAACGACATCCACCCTGCTAGCCCAGGCTGCCGACCTGGAACCTATCCCATGATCGAAGAAGAAGCAGAAGAAGAACTCCAAAACAAGCAAACATCGCTCTCGCGTCATGATCATCGCATAACATGTACCTGCAACTGTTGTTGTAGTAATCTGTGAGCCACGAGGACTCAGCAATCCCATTACCATGGGTATCAAGACTAGCAAAGCTTAATGGGAAAGGAAGGGGTAAAGTGGTGAGGTTGCAGCAGCGACTAAGCAAAGTATGGTGGCTAACATACGCAAATGAGAGCGAGAAGAGAAGCAACAGAACGGTCGAGAAGCTAGATGTGATCAAGAAGTGATCCTGAACTCCTACTTACGTCAAACATAACCCAAAGACCGTGTTCACTTCCCGGACTCCGCCGAAAAGAGACCATCACGGCTACACACGCGGTTGATGCGTTTTAATTCGAATCTGGTGTCAAGTTATCTACAACCGGACATTAACAAATTCCCATCTGCCACATAACCGCGGGCACGACTCTCGAAAGTTTATACCCTGCAGGGGTGTCCCAACTTAGCCCATCACAAGCTCTCACGGTCAACGAAGGATATTCCTTCTCCCAGGAAGACCCGATCAGTCTCGGAATCCCGGTTTACAAGACATTTCGACAATGGTAAAACAAGACCAGCAAAGCCGCCCGATGTGCCGACAATCCCGATAGGAGCTGCACATATCTCGTTCTCAGGGCAACACCGGATGAGACATCCTACGAGTAAAACCAGACCTCGAGTTTCCCCGAGGGGGCCCCGCAGTCTACTCGGTTCGGACCAGCACTTAGACAAGCACTGGCCCAGGGGGGCTAAAATAAAGATGACCCTCGGGTTGGCCGAACCAAGGGAAGGGTATAGGTGGTGGTGAGGCAAATGGTAAATACAAGGTTGGACCTTGCTGGAGGAGTTTTATTCAAAGCAAACTGTCAAGGGGGTCCCATAAATCACCCAACCGCGTAAGGAACACAAAATCTGGGAACATAACACCGGTATGATGGAAACTAGGGCGGCAAGAGTGGAACAAAACACCAGGCATAAGGCCGAGCCTTCCACCCTTTACCAAGTATATAGATGCATTAATTTAAATAAGAGATATTGTGATATCCCAACATAATCCTGTCCACCATGGAGCAATCTTCAACTTCACCTGCAACTAGCAACACTATAAGAGGGGCTGAGCAAAAGCTGTAACATAGCTATACAACGGTTTGCTAGGAAGGGTGAAAAGGTTAGGGGCTGACATGGCAATTGGGAGGCTTGACGAACAAGTGATAGGTATCACAGCATAGCGACCGAATGAAGCAACTAGCATAGCAATGATAGTAGTGAGATCCAGGGTGACGGTCATCTTGCTTGAAATCCCGCTAGGAAGAAGAATGAGTCCATGAAGAAGACGAACGGGGGTAGTCGAACGAATCCTCACAACCGCAACATTACCGGAACTAAGAAGCAACACTGGAAAGAAACAAACAACATGGTAAACAACCATCACATAAGCATGGCATGATGCACAATCAAGTATGATGCATGTCCGGTTTAATGAGGCATGGCATGGCAATTCGCAACAAACAATACTACAAATTAAGTGGAGCTCAATATGCAATGACTTGCATATCGACGAAACACCACATTCTTTTATTTAGTTCTCTCCCGTTTATGTACCCAACAAAATTAAATGTTGTTAAACATGGCAAGAGGTGAGGCATAAGTAAACTAACTATGTAGGCAAGTTTATAAGGCCGGAACAACAAACAACATTTCCGGAAAATCCTCATATGCAATTTATGAATTTGCTACTGTTCTGCCCTAAACCATATTTTAATGTTGTTAAACAATAAAACAAAGTGCACCATGTTCATCTAGGCATTTTTCCACCCCATTTTCATATAAATTTTATTTAAAACCGAGCTACGGTTATTTAGTTATGAAATAAATCATTTTAGCATGGCATTTGAGCAAATTTAAACAAACAGCATTTTAAACATTTTAAACATGGATGAAAATAGCATATTATGAAAGTGCATGAAAAACTGAGCAAGTTACATATATGACATGTTTAAATCCGATGCACGGTTATTTAGTTGTGAGTAATTTAAAATCATGGCATTTTCTGTAATTATTAACGCACTGGTTTAAATCGCAAAATCGTCCAGGGAAAAAAACATGAGATGGAACAAATCTGTCTGGCCCGACAGGAGTACTGGGTGCGGCTTAGAGATGGGCTGCAGCTCACCTAGCTGGGTTGGCCCAGGTCGGTGGAGAGGCCAAGGCAGGTCGGCTTATAGGAGCTGGGCCACGGCGCAGGACTTGGCGAGATCGCGGTCAACACGAGGCGAGGCGAGCGAGCTGCTGCTCGTTAATGAAGAACAGAGGCGGCAGCATCAGGTTCATGGCGACGGACGGCGGGAACGGCTGCCGGTGACGTGGGGCTTGGGCGCGACGCCGGAGAGGAGGCTGGCTGCGGACAGGAGACGCGGGACACGGGTCCCACGGGCTGACGACGTCACGGACGCGAGCGGAGGAGCTCGTTGCCCGCAGCTATGGCTACTCTCCTATGCAACAAAACGATGACAGGACGGGGAAATATCAGTAGCAACGCGAGGAGAAGAAAAGGTAGGCAGACACGGTGGTGGAGCTCACCCACGACTCCGGTCAGCTCGAGGATCTCCGACGATGGAGAGGGCGTTCCACAATGGAGCTTCGTTCGGTTCCCTGGGAGTAAGAGAGAGAGAGAGATGTGAGACGAGAGGGAGAAGGAGAGGGAAAAGGGGATGAAGGAGGGTAGCAGAGGGGCGGCCTGGTGGTTCAGGTCGTGGTCGCCGGAGGGCGCGTTGGAACGGGAGGAGCGGCGAGCACGAGGGAGCGAGAGGTTCACGGGGCCTCTGCTTGCGGGAGGCTGGGAGCGAAGCTTCGGGCGTGAACGACGCCGGGGATGGGGATGACGCGGGCATAGCAATAGACGGCCGGATCTGCGGGCACGTCCAGAGTCGCTGAGGGAGGTGGAGGGATTGGTTTCGTCGGAGCGAAAATTGCGGGAGGTGGTCGGAGGCTGCGGTGGCGGCTGTGGTTGGTGGTTGGATCGGGAGGGGATCGAGAGGTGGAGGCTCGGGCGCTGGTTGGAGGGAGATGGATCTGGGAGGATCCCAAGGAGAGAGTGGCGGCGGCAGGTGAGGGATTGGATGGATGGGACTGCCTAGACTAGGGTTTGACTGCTTATATAGGTAGGGGCGGATTTTGGACCCTCTGTTTAAATCGGACGTTCAAGAATAGAAGGTTAGGGGAGTCCAATGGAGAAATGCAGATATTTTATAGATGTTTGGGGATGATTCGGACCCAATGGTCACGACCGACCGGTTCGGGTTCGGGGCAGTTTCGGACGCGCGCAAAGGGGTTGGTGGCTGTGCAGAGAGGGTGGGCATTTAGACGAGACTGGAAAACAAAGACAATGGGGTCCGATGAAAGGCCACGGGGACAAGGAGGGTTTTTGTTGGTCTCGGAGAAAGAGAGAAGAGAGGGGTTCAATTGGTCTGAGAGAAGGTCAACAAGGACAAGCGGTCTGACAACAGGTCAATGAAGACAAAGAGAGAAGCGATAACTACGAACGGCTACGAGGTTTTATGAAAACATGCGGATGATGCTATGAGATGAAATGCATGGCATGAACAAAATGCAAAACAAACGACAAAAACCCAACCACGAAGGAAATATCATATCGCATCTCCGGAAAAGGCAAGAGTTGGAGTTACGAATATGGAAAGTTGTATCCGGGGCGTTACAACACTCCACCACTATGAGAGGATCTCCTCCCGAGATCTAGGATGGCACCGGAGGGAAAAGGAAGAGGAAGATAAGAGGTAAACTAAGTTGCTTCTTTGACGAACGAATGAAACCATGAACCTTGAGAGGTTGAGCAATTTAAAAGAAAGAGTACAACAGAGATGAACGAGATTGCAAACAATCCGGTAGAAAGAGGAACAAGGAGTATTATGAGAACTTGAAGGTTGAAAGACATGGAAATAAGAGCTTCACGAACGAAAAGAATATGACCACCTTGGTATAATGAGATAGCCAAGGAACAAGAATGACAGAATTTGGACAGCACTCAGGTAGAAAAGAGAAGAAAACTTGATGAGATGAAAAGACATTGAAGAGATGATACAACACTCCGGTTAAATGGATAAGCAAGAAAAGAACACGATCCTCACAAAATGAGGTGATGGGTGAAGGGCACAACATCACAATACCTCCATAACGAAAGAATAGAAGTTAGATCATTGGGATAATGGGACGAAGAATAAAATGACAACTTTTGCCACAAGTGAACTTCGAAAGCATCCTTGCAAAGAAGAATCGAACGGAGTTGTTGGAAAATCAACAACGAGAAGCACAAGCTTGTTGTGGGCTTATGGGAAACATCTCGAGACTATGAGGTGACAACCGGCCACTAATGGAAACCATTGATTTGATTGAGAGCACCAAAGAGATGAAAAACTTCTTCACCGGGAGGATAGGAGAAAACTCGGATCATTGATAGCACCATAATTAGCAATATTCCTTAGGGAAGGCTTTAGGTGAAATCTGTACCAAGATAACTCCAATGGAGGGATTAATGGATTTAGAATACCTCATTCTTGACAACATGTGACTCATGAAACATGAATGGAAATTGTCAAGAATGATATAACACCATCTCAAAAGATAAGGTAGAAAGAATTGCATTTCAGAATGCAAAAAGAAGAATACTTGAACTCCTTAGAAAAAACATGTGTTGGGCACCATGTTTATTTTAGAGTATAGCTTGGCGGGTCATAACTTCAAGAGAAATCTTGAAGAACAATTCAAGAATGAAAAGAATCCTTGACGAACCAACATGTTGAGCCTTCGTGAGAACTCCGGTAATAAAAGGATGATAAAAAGAAAGAGAAGTTGAAAAACACAAGGTGAACCCTTGCAATGATTTAGATGGAGCTTCGCAACGAGATAATTGAGAGAGCTTGGAACTCCGAAAAGAAAATATGGAGCATGTCGAACCGAGAAATGTGACATGATGAACAACGATGGAAAGAAGAAACTAGATCACTTGGACGAAACAATAATAAGATTTACGTTATGCGTATCCTTCACCAATTTAAATTGATGACAAGTAACATATTTGGCATACTACTTATTCTTCTCGAGGGATTGAAAAGAGATATAGCGCCAACTCGAAGAAGTTATTGATGGAACCACCGGTGGGATTTGGAAACAACAAATAAATTAATTTATCCGATAACAATGGAAGAGGAATGTTAAACGAACCACCGTAAGAATTGAAAATGAAAGTAGAAAAGGCACAATTCACCGGGAAGAATTGGAAAACGAATGAAGATACTTTAGGGGATTTAGATGCATGAGAATGAAGAGGTCATGAACTGATTAGATGATATTTGAACGATGCACCGGAAGAATTCGAGAACGAGAGTTGAAAGCTGAGAATGAAGAATTATGACATGATGGCCTTTGGAGGAAAGAAATGGAAACACTCATGAAATGCTCCGAATGGGTGAAAAGAATTCTCACAATCGAAAACAAGTACGAGAGGATGGCATCAAGCTTGAACTACGCATCTTTGGAAGAACGGGTAAGGATTTAAAAGGAACTCTTCTTCGGTCTTCAAAATCCGAGAATGACAAGGAGAAACACCACCATGAATTCTTGAGACACTCCGGGATGAAGAAGAATAGAAATGACGAACCAACGATGAAAATATTCTGAAAGCGATCTTGGAGAAGGAATATGACTGATGAAAATTCATTCTTACGTCAAACTTGGAAATGAATTTGTGAATGGCTCCTGGTAATTAGAAGAGTCAGGTAAGATCCTGGGAAAAGACCTGCGGGTTAGGGCCCACTCGAAAGAAATATCATTGAAGGATTGCTTGAAATAAAGATTGCACCGGTAGAATTAAATGGCTTGAATGAGATAACAACCTCAAAATAACTTGAACGGATCTGGAATGAAAAGATGAGCCTTCTGAGATATCTTCAACACTCCAGAACAAATGAATAGCGCGAAGTGAATGATTAAGAGGTGCATCGGCAAGAGAAAGCATTAGAAATGAGGAAAGGAATATGATGAATATCGAAAGCTTGAATTGGATCCACCAAAGAAGAAACAACAATGAAGGATGATGAACTTGAAACTGTTGAGCATCTTCATGGGAAATCACCGGATAAGAACATTGAAAGAAAAGAATGAAGAGACTTCCCACAAATAAAAGGATACATGATTATGAAATCTGAGTCCTGGAAGAAAAAGGGTGGGAGGGCGGGAAAACAAAGACAACTTGGGACGGATGAAACAAACACCGTTGAGAAAACTTAGAATTTGATCTTGCGGTTGAAATGATCGGATCCACTTAAAGAGAAGCACGCCGGTTGGAAAAGAAATAACATGACACTCTCGATGATCAAAAAGGATTAGTGCTCCCATAGAAATATGAGAACACTGCTTGAAAGGTATGGAATCAACACTTGACATTGAAGCAACTCAAATACCACAACTCAAAACAAAACAAAGGATTGGCTTGCAGAAATAAGCCGGAACAAATACATATGATAGAGATTTACCCAATCCCATATCATGCATCTGTCCGAAAGATATTCTAGGAGCTACTTGAACTCCCACCTATAAAACTCCCGAAACTTTCTGGTTATGCAATCTGGTGTTGGGGATACAAGGGAAGCAATATATATCTCACCCAAAACTAACAATCCCTACATCCAGCTGTATCCATCCGTCAACACATAACCAAGAAACCTTCGGAAATCGTGTACCTCAACCTTCGAAAAGCATCCGTTATACGAGTTATGGAAATACTACCGAACTCCCCAGTACTGGGTGGCGTCGAGGTTATCTCACCAACAACTGCATAAAAGAGATTTTTGATGTCGGTAGAAATCAGGTATTCCAGAACTGCAACGATAAAATTGTGACGACAACACCTCGGAGCTCAACTCCCCGGGACACTACCACAACCCCTAAATGTCAGGAGGCACCAAGAACAATGTTCTCGTCACAAGAATATCGGAACGATCCCAAGATACCCGTGTAATCCTAAAAAAAATTAGTGAAATTTGAGGAGAGGAAAGACAAAACATCTACGTCAGGAGTCCTCACCAGAGCGACGAAGGGGGCTGAGGAGTAAAAACATTCCTACTCTCCGATATATATAATCCTAAGACTCAAAATAGTTTTCTTCTAGACTCAACAACGGCCAACAAACAAGGGGGCTCCTATGGTCGGTCGAGGCTCTGATACCAACTTGTCACGCCCAATATGCGATACTATCCTAAAGAGACTCGAAGGTCCCACCAAGGATCGAACCGCATATTGAAACGCTTTTGCAAGGTGGATATGATTACATCAACATTACATAATAGATGTGGATACATACAAAAGGCATAAAAGCCACATGAATACAACATCATCTTACATAAGAGCACCATCCGACTACGAACGAAACACAAACAGAAACTCAAACGACATCCACCCTGCTAGCCCAGGTTGCCGACCTAGAACCTATCCCACGATCGAAGAAGACGCAGAAGAAGAACTCCAAAACAAGCAAACATTGCTCTCGCGTCATGATCATCGCATAACCTGTACCTGCAACTATTGTTGTAGTAATCTGTGAGCCACGAGGACTCAGCAATCCCATTACCATGGGTATCAAGACTAGCAAAGCTTAATGGGAAAGGAAGGGGTAAAGTGGTGAGGTTGCAGCAGCGACTAAGCAAAGTATGGTGGCTAACATACGCAAATGAGAGCGAGAAGAGAAGCAACAGAACGGTCGAGAAGCTAGAAGTGATCAAGAAGTGATCCTGAACTCCTACTTACGTCAAACATAACCCAAAGAGCGTGTTCACTTCCCGGACTCCGCCGAAAAGAGACCATCATGGCTACACACGCGGTTGATGCGTTTTTATTCGAATCTGGTGTCAAGTTATCTACAACCAGACATTAAAAAATTCCCATCTGCCACATAACCGCGGGCACGGCTCTAGAAAGTTTATACCCTGCAAGGGTGTCCCAACTTAGCCCATCACAAGCTCTCACGGTCAACGAATGATATTCCTTCTCCCAGGAAGACCCGATCAGTCTCGGAATCCTGGTTTACAAGACATTTCGACAATGATAAAACAAAACCAGCAAAGCCGCCCGATGTGCCGACAATCCCGATAGGAGCTGCACATATCTCATTCTCAGGGCAACACTGAATGAGACATCCTACGAGTAAAACCAGACCTCGAGTTTCCCCGAGGGGGCCCCGCAGTCTACTCGGTTCGGACCAGCACTTAGACAAGCACTGGCCCAGGGGGGCTAAAATAAAGATGACCCTCGGGTTGGCCGACCCAAGGGAAGGGTATAGGTGGTGGTGAGGCAAATGGTAAAACCAAGGTTGGACCTTGCTGGAGGAGTTTTATTCAAAGCGAACTGTCAAGGGGGTCCCATAAATCACCCAACCGCGTAAGGATCGCAAAATCCGGGAACATAACATCGGCATGAGAGAAACTAGGGCGGCAAGAGTGGAACAAAACACCAGGCATAAGGCCGAGCCTTCCACCCTTTACCAAGTATATAGATGCATTAATTTAAATAAGAGATATTGTGATATCCCAACATAATCCTGTCCACCATGGAGCAATCTTCAACTTCACCTGCAACTAGCAACGCTATAAGAGGGGCTGAGCAAAAGCTGTAACATAGCCAAACAACGGTTTGCTAGGAACGGTGAAAAGGTTAGGGGCTGGCATGGCAATTGGGAGGCTTGACGAACAAGTGATAGGTATCGCAACATAGCGACAGAACGAAGCAACTAGCATAGCAATGATAGTAGTGAGATCCAGGGTGACGGTCATCTTGCTTGAAATCCTGCTAGGAAGAAGAACGAGTCCATGAAGAAGAAGAATGAGGGTAGTCGAACCAATCCTCACAACCGCAACATTACCAGAACTAAGAAGCCACACCGGAAAGAAACAAACAACATGGTAAACAACCATCACATAAGCATGGCATGATGCACAATCAAGTATGGTGCATGTCCGGTTCAATGAGGCATGGCATGGCAATTCGCAACAAACAATACTACAAATTAAGTGGAGCTCAATATGCAACGAGTTGCATATCGACGAAACACCACATTCTTTTATTTAGTTCTCTCCCGTTTATGTACCCAACAATATTAAATGTTGTTAAACATGGCAAGAGGTGAGGCATAAGTAAACTAACTATTTAGGCAAATTTAAAAGGCCGGAACAACAAACAACATTTCCGGAAAATCCTCATATGCAATTTATGAATATTCTACTGTTCTGCCCTAAACCATATTTTAATGTTGTTAAACAATAAAACAAAGTGCACCATGTTAATCTAGGAATTTTTCCACCCCATTTGCATATAAATTTTATTTAAAACCGAGCTACGGTTATTTAGTTATGAAATAAATCATTTTAGCATGGCATTTGAGCAAATTTAAACAAAACAGCATTTTAAACATTTTTAGCATGGATGAAAATAGCATATTATGAAAGTGCATGAAAAACTGAGCAAGTTACATATATGACATGTTTAAATCCGATGCACGATTATTTAGTTGTGAGTAATTTAAAATCATGGCATTTTCTGTAATTATTAACGCACTGGTTTAAATCGCAAAATCGTCCAGGAAAAAAAACATGAGATGGGCCAAAACTGGCTGGCCCGATAGGAGTACTGGGTGCGGCTTAGAGATGGGCTGCAGCTCACCTAGCTGGGTTGGCCCAGGTCGGTGGAGAGGCCAAGGCAGGCCGGCTTACAGGAGCTGGGCCACGGCGCAGGACTTGGCGAGATCGCGATCAACGCGAGGCGAGGCGAGCGAGCTGCTGCTCGTTAATGAAGAATAGAGGCGGCAGCAACAGGTTCATGGCGACGGACGGCGGGAACGGCTGCCGGCTACGTGGGGCTTGGGCGCGACGCCGGAGAGGAGGCAGGCTACGAACAAGGAGACGCGGGAGGCGGGTCCCACATGCTGACGACGTCTCGGACGCGAGCGAAGGAGCTCGTTGCCCGCGGCCATGGCTGCTCTCCTATGCAATAAAACGATGACAGGACAGGGAAAAATCAGTAGCAACGCGAGGGGAAGAAAAGGTAGGCAGACACGGTGGTGGAGCTCACCCACGGCTCCGGTCAGCTCGAGGATCTCCGGCTATGGAGAGGGTGTTCCACGATGGAGCTTCGTTCGGTTCCCTGGGAGTTAGAGAGAGAGAGAGAGATGTGAGACGAGAGGGAGAAGGAGAGGGAAAAGGGGACGATAGAGGGGAGCAGAGGGGCGGCCTGGTGGTTCAGGTCGTGGTCGTCGGAGGGCGCGTTGGAACGGGAGGAGCGGCGAGCACGAGGGAGCAAGAGGTTCACAGGGCCTCTGCTTGCGGGAGGCTGGGAGCGAGGCTTCGGGCGTGAACGACGTCGGGGATGGGGATGACGCGGGCATAGCAATAGACGGCCAGATCCGCGGGCGCGTCCAGAGTCGATGAGGGAGGTGGAGGGTTTGGTTTCGCCGGCGTGAAAATTGCGGGAGGTGGTCGGAGGCTGCGGTGGCGGCTATGGTTGGTGGTTGGATCGGGAAGGGATCGAGAGGTGGAGGCTCAGGCGCTGGTTGGAGGGAGATGGATCTGGGAGGATCCCAAGGAGAGAGTGGCGGCGGCAGGTGAGTGATTGGATGGATGGGACTGCCTAGACTAGGGTTTGACTGCTTATATAGGTAGGGGCGGATTTTGGACCCTCCGTTTAAATCGGACGTCCAAGAATAGAAGGTTAGGGGAGTCCAATGGAGAAACGCGGATATTTTATAGATGTTTGGGGGATGATTCGGACCCAACGGTCATGACCGACCGGTTCGAGTTAGGGGCAGTTTCGGACGCGCGCAAAGGGGTTGGTGGTTGTGCAGAGAGGGTCGGCATTTAGACGAGAGGGGAAAACAAAGACAATGGGGTCCGACGAAAGGCCACGGGGACAAGGAGGGTTTTTGTTGGTCTCGGATAAAGAGAGGAGAGAGGGGTTCAATTGGTCTGAGAGAAGGTCAACAAGGACAAGCGGTCTGACAACAGGTCAATGAAGACAAAGAGAGAAGCGGTAACTACGAACGGCTACGAGGTTTTATGAAAACATGCGGATGATGCTATGAGATGAAATGCGTGGCATGAACAAAATGCAAAACAAACGAAAAAAACCCAACCACGAAGGAAATATCATATCGCATCTCCGGAAAAGGCAAGAGATGGAGTTACGAATATGGAAAGTTATATCCGGGTCGTTACACCGTCATCCTTGCACTGCCTCTAGGACCAACCGGAGCCCCGACGTCACCGAAGTCCGATGCCAAGCCGTCACCTTCCTCCGCGTCGCGCGCCCGTGTCCTCTGCTTCGAGCTGCAGAACGAGCGTCATGCCCATTGACTGCTCGCTGACCCTGCCTGGGCCTGCCTAGCACCCCGTTTGCGTGTTGACTGAGCCTGGGCCACGCCTCGCCTCAGCCACTCCACCGACCTGGGCCTCAACCCATGGTGAGTGCCCAGAGCCCAGCAGTTTTGGCCCGTTCTATGTTTTTTTCCTCTAGATGATTTTAGACTTTGTCCGCGGTTTTACAGTTTTGCAGAAAAACCCTCCTGGTTCATGCATTTAATTACTCACAAACGATGCAACGGAAATAAACATGTTATATATGTAAAATTCTGAGAATTTCATCTAGTTTCACAATATCCCACTTTCATCCATGTTAAAAATGTTTACACTTGTTGTTTGATTAAATTTCCATAAATAACATGTTAAAATGGTTTGTTTCATAACTATTTAACCGTAGCTCGGTTTTTAATAAACTTTATATGCAAATGGGGTAGAAAAATGCATAGATTAACATGGTGCACTTACTTTGCATATTTAACAACTCTAAAATATGGTTTAGGTCAGAACAGTACCAAATTTTACATTGCATATGAGGTTTTTCCGGAATTGTTGTTTGTTGCTTCCGGCCTCATTTAAAGTAGCCTAGATAGGTAGCTTACTCATGCTTCACCTCTTGCCATGTTTAACAACATTTAATCTTGTCTTGTTCATAAACGAGAGCGAACTAAGAATTCAAATGTGGTGTTTCGTTAATATGCAACTCGTTGCATATTGAGCTCCACTTAATTTGTAGTATTGCTTGTTGCACCTTGCCATGCCATGCATATTTAAACTGGACATGCATCATACTTGATTGTGCATCATGTCATGTTTATGTGATGGTTGTTTACCATGTTGTTTGCTTCTTTCCGGTTGTGCTTCTTCTCGATAGTTCGTGTTTCGTTGCGATCATGAGGATTCATTCGACTTCGCTCGGTTCGTCTAAGCCGTTCATCTGCTTCATGGATTCGGTCTTCTTCCTAGCGAGATTTCAGGCAAGATAATCGTTACCCTAGATCTCACTACTATCTTTTCTATGCTAGTCATCTCGATGCTATCGCTATGTCGCACTTCCCACCACTTGTTTATCAAGCCTCCCAAATTGCCATGTTAGCCTCTAACCTTTTCCGCCTTCCTAGCAAACTGTTGTTTGGCTGTGTTACCACTTTGCTCAGCCCCTCTTATAGCATTGCTAGTTGCAGGTGCAGTTACAGGTTGTTCCATGTTGGGACATGGATATTTTCGGATATCACAATATCTCTTATTTAATTAATGCACATATATACTTGGTAAAGGGTGGAAGGCTCGGCCTTATGCCTGGTGTTTTGTTCCACTCTTGCCGCCCTAGTTTCCGTCATACCGGTGTTATGTTCCTTGATTTTGCATCCCTAACATGATGAGGGTTTATGGGCCCCTCTTGAGAGTTTGCTTTCAATAAAGCTCTTCCAGCAAGGCCCAAAATTGGTTTTACCATTTGTCTAATAACAACTAAAACTTGCATAGGGACTTTCTGGACCACGAGGACTTAATCAACCCCCCGGGCCAGTGCTCCTCATGAGTTGGTCCAAACTAGAGCAGCTTGTGGCGCCACCCCTTGGCAACTTGGGGTTTTTGGTCGATGTAACCATAACTCATCCGTCATGGCCTGAGACGAGATACGCGCGGCTACTATCAGGGTGTCGGCACGCTGGGAGGTCTTGCTAGATTTGTTTTACCATTGTCGAAATGTCTTGTGCACCGGGATCCCGAGTCTGATCGGATGTCCCACAATGGAGGATTGTCTCCGCGGATCGTGAGCTTGTCTTGGGCTAAGTTGGGACACCCCTGCAGGTTTAAACTTTTGAGAGCCGTGCCCGCGGTTATCTGGCAAATGGGAATTTTTAATGTCCTATTGTAAAGAACTCGACACCAGATTGGAATTAAAATACACCAACCGCATGTGTAATTGTGACTGTCTCTTTTTGAGTGAGTCGAGAAGATAACACGATGGGGTTCTTTTTGAACATAAGTAGTTCAGGATCACTTATTGATCATTTCTAGTTGGCGACCGCTTGCGTAGTTTCTCATCTTATTCTTGTACTCGTAGTTAGCCACCATACAATGCTTAGCCGCTTGCTGCAACCTCATCACTTATCCATTCCATACCCATTAAGCTTTGCTAGTCTTGATACCCATGGTAATGGGATTGCTGAGTCCTCGTGGCTCACTGATTACTACGACAACAGTTGCAGGTACAGGCTTTGCGATGATCTAACGCGAGTGCGATGCTTGCTTGTCTGGAGTTCTTCTTCTACTGCTTCTTCAATCAAGGGATATAGGTTCCAGGTCGGGAGCCTGGGCTAGCAGGGTGGATGTCGTTCTTCTTCGTTTGATTTCATCCATAGTCGGATCCTCCTCTTCTGTATGATGATTACTATGTATTGTTGTATAGTTGTATGAATGTTGTAACTTGAGGCGAGTGTAAGCCTTTATCTTGTATTCTCATCTATTCAGTACATGGTATGTTTTAATGATATCCACCTTGCTATGCGCCCGAAATGCGGTTGTGCCCCGATCATGAATTCATCATGTGATTGGGATAGAACCGCATCTTGGGCGCTACATGCTGTTATTATCCGGCTACGGCAGACGAACCAGTAAACCCTCGTACTCCCCTCTGCGTGGGAAACAACTGTCGAATCTTCCCTGGCTTCATGTCGTTCCCTACGTAGGCCTCGCTGTCGTCCACCGCCCTGGTGCTCTCGTCGTGGCGTCGTCAACATGATCAACGAACGACATCCATTAAAAGTGGACTGTACGTGGAGAGGCTAACAGCTAGGTCCATGGCCGCATGCAAGGAAATGCCTCCTTATTACGCGCAAAATAATGACTCCTCTACCTGATAGCTATAACCCACCGGAAGGGCCTCTATATTTCACCAAAAAAAATGTTCCCCTCGCTGACAGCTCGGACCCACCAGCTGTATCTTTGCACGCAAGGAAGTGCCTCCTTATTACGCACAAAAAATGAATACTCTCCTACTAGCAGGGACCCACCATAGTGGGAGGCTGACTTGTGGGCCTACTAAGTTGACGCGGACATAGGACTTTGTCAGCTTAGTCAATATGAATGATTCTAGCTCAAGTGACAGTATGATGTCCATCCAACGGCCGTAGTGCTTCTTCAACCTCTGGTCTTCTTGCTCCTGCAGCCCAAACCAGCGCTGGTCGTGCCACCTGCTCCTGCCTCCGGTGGCCGGCTCTGCTGCCATACGGGCCTCACCACCCCACCCTACTCCAACCTCTGGCCAGGTCATCCCTCTACTCACCCACAACCCCTGTTATTCTACAGCGACGGCAGCCTCACACCACAGCTGAACCAGTCAATCCTCATACTCCTCTCCACATGGGCATCCACTGCGTGTCTTCCCCGGCTCCGCGTCGTCCCCTTCCTAGGCCTCGCCGTAGTCCACCGCCTTGGTGCTCTCGGTGCGGTATGGTCAATGTGGTCAAGGAACGACTTCAGTCGAAAGAGTGTTGTACCTGGAGAGGCCGACAGCTGGGTCCATGGCCTAAGCAAGGAAGTGCAACCTTATTATGCGTAAAATAATTATTCCTCCACCTCACAGCGGGGACCCACCGAACGGGCCACCGTATTTCATGAAAAAAGTTTCCCCCCTGACTGCTAGGACCCACCAGCTACATCTTCGCACGCAAGGAAGTGCCTGACAGTCGGGACCCACCTGCTCGAAGCGTACGTAGTGTTGTCATTCTGGTCTCGAACATGTATGTACATAATGTCGATCGGTCTGTCTGCAGGCTGCAGCGATGAACCATTGCCGAGTAAGGAAGGGCATGTGTCGTAGTAGAGGTGCGCACTAGCATGTACACGTACGTACAGCAGGGGTGCAAGAAAGTAAATACGGCCACGTATGTACATACGGGCGGGGTCTCGAATGCCTACTCGCTCATACGTACGGCCAGGGCTCGTGTACATGGACAGGCAGTGACCGCATCCTGTTCATGTGCAGCCAACATGCTGGGTTGGAACAGAGAAACTGCGTCGTCATGTTAATCGGGAGGCAACCGGCTTGGACGGAACAGCCGATCGAAACAAGGCCTGGTGTACCGCAAAACGGAGGAAATGGCCTTGTGTTTGACCGCCTAGGGTCGAAACGGGATCATGTTCTTAGGGAGGGGTCTGGCGTACCACAAATGGAGGAAACGGACTTGTGTTTGAGTGCCAACGGTCGAAACGGAGGTCTCCTGATCGGGAGGGGTGTGGCGTACCGCGAAACGAAGGAAATGACTTGTGTTGGAGTGCTACGGTCGAAACGGGGGTCTTGTTCATCGGGAGGGGTATGGCGTAGCACAAAACGGGACTCCACGGGCTACTGTTCATCTCCACCATCGACCTCCTCAGCCTCGACGGGCTACTGTTCATCCACCGTCGACCTCCTCCAACCTCCTCCTGTGACTATTCATCCACGGGCTCCTATTCATCTAGCCTCCACCGGCCCTCCACCGGCTACTGTTCAACCAGCCCTCTTCACGGGGTCCTGTTCAGCCACCCCTCCACGGGCTACTGTTCATCTAGCCCTCCACCATCTACTGTTCAACTAGTCATCCACGGGGTCGTCCTGTTCATCCAGCCCTCCACGGGGTCCTGTTCATCCACTCCCAACTGGCTTGATCGATCGAGGTTCTGTTCATCCAGCGGCAACGGCCTCTACACCCCCACGGGGTCTTGTTCATCCAACCCCCACCGGGAACTATTCATCCAACCCCCAACAATGCTCACTGTTCATCAAGAGGCAGCAGGTTTGATCGGTTTCAGTTAGCAGCAGTAGCGAAGGAATCGCTCGATCGGGTTCAGTTAACAGCAAGGGATCGATCGGGGTTTAGTAACGTAGCTAGTGCAATCGCTCAGGCTCAGTAGGTGAATGCCTCGCTCGGGTTCAGTTAAAGCCTAACGCCTTGCACCCACGCCCATACGTTTACGAGAGAAACGCGCAAACCCTCTATGCATCGCTCAGCCACGACCACCCACCGTAACCGGGTGTCGGTGTCAAAACCGGCGGATCTCGGGTAGGGGGTCCCGAACTGTGCGTCTAAGGCTAATGGTAACAGGAGGCAGGGGACATGATGTCTTACCCAGGTTCGGGCCCTCTCGATGGAGGTAATACCCTACTTCCTGCTTGATTGATCTTGATGATATGGGTATTACAAGAGTTGATCTACCACGAGATCGTAGAGGCTAAACCCTAGAAACTAGCCTATGATTATGATTGTTTTCGTCCTATGGACTAAACCCTCCGGTTTATATAGACACCGGAGGAGGCTAGGGTTACACAAAGTCGGTTACAAAGAAGGAGATCTAACATCCGGATCACCAAGCTTGTCTTCCACGCAAAGGAGAGTCCCAACCGGACACGCGACGAAGTCTTGAGTCTTGCATCTTCACGGTCCAACAGTCCAGCCAAAGTATATAGTCCGGTTGTCCGGATACCCCCTAATCCAGGACTCCCTCAGTAGCCCCCGAACCAGGCTTCAATGACGATGAGTTCGGCGAGCAGATTGTCTTCGGCATTGCAAGGCGGGTTCTCCTCCAAATCCAGAGCATCTGTTGTAGCAAACAGTATCCGGCTTCCCATCAATGTTGTATTCCTCAGCTTCTGTGCTTCAATAATGGCCATCTCCACGTGTCGAGCGAATACGAGGAGCCGGAGCATTTTTACATTTGCCACCCGACCCAGCAGGCAAACCATCTATTTAAAGAGACGGGGATACTTAGATCCAAATCTCACCTTCTTCCCTCAAGCAAGCATTCAACAGAGCGCATCCGGAAAAAACCATTCCATCATGGCCGGTCGCCGCAGCTCCTCTTCTCGCTCCCTTAGCTCTAAGCCAGGTGATTGGGAAAAAATGTTTTGTACCCCACAGCCGTCTAGTAGAGTTGCAGACCCAAGAGTTTCTTCCACCGGCATACATGGTCCCCGTCAGAGCCGGACTAGCCACCTACAATGGCGGGGCGCAAGCGAAGAGGTCTCCTAATCCATCTCAGGGGGAGCGGGTATGCCTCGTCCCATATTTGCTAAGAGGCGTCGGGTTTCCAATCCACCCATTCCTCCGCGGGCTCCTGGAGTTCTACGGCCTCCAGTTGCATAACTTTACCCCCACCTCCGTGCTGCACATCGCAGGATACGTTGCACCCTGCGAATTATTCCTGGGCTGCGAGGCTCACTTCGAGTTATGGAAGAAGTTATTCTGCCTCGTCCCTCGTACTCAGGGGAGATCTATATATCAAGTGGGCGGAGCCGAAATATGGCGTGTCGCCCAGACCGGATACCTGTCTGGCACACCAAAGAAGGCATCTGAAGACTGGCCCTTGGAGTGGTTTTATGTAGATGACGTTCCCCTTCCGGACCCAATCTGGACGGGCCTTCCTGAGTTTAATAACGCTCCGCTGAAGAAATGCCAAAGTTGGTGCCCTCGGAGCCCCCAGGAGGAAGATGCCAGAGAAGTCCACTTCCTGATGGGCGGGATAAAGACACTGGCCCAATCAGGACTGACAATAATCGAGGTTATATCATTATGCATAATGCGGGGGTGCAGCCACTTCAATATCGGGGGAAGCCCATGTGGCACTTCAACGGGGAAGACGATGCCACCCGCTGCGGTCGTAAAGGTCCGGACTCCGCCGCTGCTCTGGTGAGAATACAGTCCGATTTATATAAAGGAGAAGAGGAGGAGTTCCTCCGTATCAAACCGCGGGATGGATTCTCCATGTACAACTCCCCAAGCTGGGTAAGCCGTTACTCTTTACTCAACTCTATCCATTCTTGCGCCCTCCATCACAATCATTTACCTTGATATTTCTGAGCAGGAACTGAGGAAGGTCGTGAAAGAGTTCAACAGCCCTCCTCCGTGGCCAGAGGATCCCGGCCGGGCCCTCGACCCCGGACTTGAATAAGATCCTGATACATCTGTGAAGCTTGTCGACGGGACATTTTATCAAGCAAGTTGCGACGGCACCTTGGTGGCTATTATCGTCGATCATCCCGGACTGCTTCCTGCGTTGCATGTAAGCAAAGATGAAGCCTTAACCTCTGAAGAGGATTCCTTCCTTATACCATGCCTTATGCACAAATATCGTATTTTTATAGAGGCGACCATCAGAATGCAGCACCGAGCCCCTGGGGGCTCGTCAGCAAAAGGTATCCGGGCCAGGAAGGCTCAAGAGGAAGGCGGTTAGGGTCGAAACACCGTTGCAGAGGTATAGTTTAATTCTGCTCTGTGATTATCATGCTAGAAATGTAACAGTTTCCATCGTGTCCTGGCACAAAGAGTAGTCGCCAGACTATGTCCAGAGATCCTGCCGGTCACGCCTCCACCAGCCGGATTCCAGAACCGGCTTCAAGAGAGGAGGGCAATGCGGGGCCGATGCCGAATTGTCTTCCGACAGAGGATGTGGATAGGCTCTCCGCCACAAATTCTGAAGTAGAGAGTGCCATAAATCACCGGCGCCGACGGGCTGTACTTTGCAATGGTATCTTTTCCGAAGAGGCATTCAATGCTTTCAATTCAGGAGACGCATACATCCGAGCTGCCCAAGATGGACTCACTCGAGCGACGGACCAGTATGCAAAGGATATACGGGTAAGAAAATTTGATAAGCATGTATATTAGTAGCCCCTGAGACTTGAAATAGTTGGAACAACTGATTTAAGGATCATTGTATGCACAGGTTCTTGTAGAGAAGAATACCCATTTGTCTCAAGGGCTAGAGGAGTGCAAGATCCAGCTGAGGGCCGCGGTTGCCAAACTAGAGGAATCCCAGAAGGTCTCATCTGGTAACATTTGTCTTAATAGAGAAATTTTAAGGACATATACCAGTTAGTATTTGGCTTGCTTTATAAGTCTAACAGAAAATTCTGCAGACAATCCCGGGGAGAATCCGGAGATCGTAAAAGATAGTGAGTCACATCTCCAAAGACAGCTAAAGGCTGGCGGACGTGTGCTTACACAGGTTAGGCAGGAGAAAAACAATCTCCAAGATGCCAACATCCGGCTGGGCGTCGAATTAGCGGATGTTCGAGCTCAGCTTGCGGACTCCGTGAAGGAGAATAGGAGGCTTCATCGCGGCATTTATGGTAAGTTCTTAAACGAACTGCAGTACAGTTCGGCGAGGAAGCGTATTAAAAGAGTTTATGTCTGTAGGTATGCTGACGAGCCGTCCTGAAGAGGAGATGCCTGGGTCCGCAGGCGATTTGCTGCAAGGTCTCTCACAACTGCACGGACGAGCTCGGCAGGTGATGCAGGGTCTTGCCCAGGCCTTGCGGCCATCCGCTCCCCTGCCAGGAGGCATGGGGGAGCTTGTGGATATGCTCAAAGGAGCACGGCGGCGCTTCCGGTTATGGAAGGTATCAACCTGCCGACAAGGTGCGAGGGAAGCCTGGGCCATGGTGAAGACGCGATACACCAAGACTGACCCGAACCATATGGCCGAAGTCGGACCGTTAGGGCCAGATGGGAAAGAGATTCCCGTAAGTCTGGTGTATGACCAAGTAGCGTTAGCCGCAAAGTATTCCCAACAGGATTGTAGGCTGGATAGCATGTTGGATGGTATAGAGGAAGAATATAGCCAGTCCGAGTGACTATGTAATTCAATGGACATATGTTCCCTAGCCGGATTGAATATCATTTGTCATGGCGGACCTTTTCGCTTCAGCCCCCGGACCCAACAGTCCGGGGTGTATCCGAATACCCGCTCAGTTATGTGAAACCGGGGCATGCGTGGAAACCAGGCGTAGGGGTCATAAGTGCTTGAACAGACAAGTACCCGACTAGTTATGTTATATTACATGGGTAGTAAGAAACATCTTCCAGAGAGAATAGTTCCGTTAGGGGTTCCTTTCCCTGGGTACGCATGCATCGATGTGCATGTCTGAACTGCGAACAGAAGCGCAGGACTCAAAACATTTGGGGATTCTCGTTGTAGAAAACGAAAAAACATCTTTTGTTCACCGACTGAATATTCCCTTAAGAACGCTAGCTTTCGGCTTCACCCAGTCTGAGGTATAGATCCAGCTGAACCGGAAGTAACAATCACAGAGGTGCTCCCCTTATGCCCTAGCCGAATTAACGGGAACGTAGGGCATAAACACAAGAGCCAGGCAACCCAGCATGGCCAAATCTTAGGTCATATCGATGCATATAATGGTGAAGAAAAGGCACATATGGACAAAGGACGCATATGTGGTAGGCAGGAAGCCATAAAAGTAATTATATTTAGCTTTCGTATAGGAAGCCCCCAGGTATGGTGAGCACATATAGTGCGGCCGGATCGATCCGAGCATCCGCACTGTATTTAATACTTTGTGTGAAGAAGGTAAAAAGGGCGAGAAAGGAAAAAAAGGGGGGAACATAATTCAAAGAGCGGGGGTAAGGAGTCAAACACTGAGTTCGGCACTAGGCGTAGAATCTCCGGAGTCTGGCCGCGTTCCATGGGTTCGGCTCGAGTCTGTTATCGGATGCATCGCATAGACGGTACGCTCCT
Organism: Triticum dicoccoides; assembly: GCF_002162155.2. Lineage (NCBI taxonomy): Eukaryota > Viridiplantae > Streptophyta > Magnoliopsida > Poales > Poaceae > Triticum > Triticum dicoccoides. The sequence continues at coordinate 240,829,090 of NC_041381.1, read as the reverse complement.
CCGGTGAGAACTTTATCAATGATGAAGGGACCCTCCCACTTGGGTTTGAGCTTGTCCTTCTTCTTCTCCGGTAGGCGTAGAACGAGTTCGCCAACGTTATAAGTTTTGGCCCGCACTTCTCTGCTTTGATACCTTCGAGCCTGCTTCTGATAGAATGCGGAACGGGCTTTTGCGACGTTGCGCTCCTTCTCGAGGGCATCTAAGTTGTCCTGCCGATCTAGCTCGGCTTCCTTCTCTTCGTACATGCGCACGCGAGGTGAGTCATGGATTATGTCGCAGGGTAGTACTGCTTCTGCGCCGTACACCATAAAAAATGGTGTATATCCGGTGGTACGATTTGGCATGGTCCGCAGCCCCCAGAGTACAGAGTCAAGCTCCTCGACCCAATGCGTGTCCGATTCTTTCAAAGATCGCACTAGTCTGGGTTTGATGCCGCTCATGATGAGACCATTTGCACGTTCGACCTGGCCGTTTGTTTGGAGGTGATAGACGGAGGCGTAATCGAACTTAATGCCCATGTTGCCGCACCAAGTTTTCACTTCATCGGCTGTGAAGTTTGAGCCATTGTCAGTGATGATGTTGTGGGGGACACCGTAACGGTGTACAACCCCGGATATGAAGTCTATCGCTGGTCCGGATTCGGCCGTTTTAGCTGGTTTGGCTTCTATCCATTTGGTGAACTTGTCCACCATGACCAATAAGTATTTTTTCTTATGGCTTCCCCCTTTAAGAGATCCGACCATATCCAGTCCCCAGACCGCGAAGGGCCAAGTTATGGGGATTGTTTGTAGAGTGGTAGGGGGCATATGGCTCTGATTGGCGAAGAGCTGGCAACCGATGCAATGTTGGACAAGGTCATGTGCATCTGCCCGGGCTGTCGGCCAATAAAAACCTGTACGGAAGGCTTTGCTGACAAGTGCCTGAGTCGTGGCGTGGTGCCCGCCGAGTCCAGCATGGATTTCAGCCAAGAGTTGCCGCCCTTCCTCTTCAGAGATGCATCTTTGGAGCACTCCGGTGGGACTTTTCTAATAGAGCTCTCCCTCATTGACTTTGTAGGCCTTGGAACGCTGCACAATACAACGTGCTTCAGTTTGCTCCTCGGGGAACTCTTGCCTATCTAGGTAGGCCAAGAAGGGCTCGGTCCACGGGGCGATGACAGCCATGATTTCGTGGGCCGAAGGTGTTAATTCGCTGGCGGAGCCCCCGATTACGTCAGATGGTTCGGAATCTGGGGTTGCATTCGGAGCCGGGCTGGTGTTGCCGGACTCCCCTTCCCATACGACGGATGGCTTGAACAGCCTTTCCAAGAATATATTAGGTGGGACGGGGTCGCGTTTAGCGCTGATGCGGGTGAGGATATCCGCCGCTTGATTGTTTTCTCGGACCACATGGTGAAATTCGAGCCCCTCGAACTGAGCTGACATTATGAGGACGACATTACGGTAGGACGCCATTTTCAAATCCTTGGCATCAAAATCTCTGTTTATTTGTGATATTGCAAGGTGCGAGTCGCCGCGCACATCTAGGCGTTGAATGCCCATAGAGACTGCCATCCGAAGACCATGCAACAGAGCCTCGTATTCGGCTGTGTTGTTGGAGTCTGTGTATAATATTTGGAGTACGTACTGGACCGTGTCTCCGGTGGGGGATGCCAGGACTACACCCGCTCCCAATCCGGCCAGCATTTTAGAGCCGTCGAAGTGCATGATCCAATTGGAATACGTGTCGTACTCTTTAGGGAGTTCGGCTTCTGTCCATTCGGCGACAAAGTCAGCCAGTACTTGCGACTTAATGGCCCGCCGTGGTTTGTATGTTATGTCGAACAGAAGGAGCTCGATAGCCCATTTGGCAATCCGTCCCGTGGCATCGCGGTTGTTTATTATGTCGTTGAGTGGTACTTCAGAGGCCACCATAATCGAACACTCCTGAAAGTAGTGTCGTAGCTTCCGGGGTGCCATGAAGACCGCGTATGCTATCTTTTGATAGTGTGGGTATTAGGATTTGCATGGAGTGAGGATAGTGGACACGTAATATACCGGCTTTTGGAGCGGGAACTTGTATCCGTCTGCTTCTTGTTCGACAACGAGCACTGCGCCTACAACTTGATGTGTTGCATCTATGTATAATAGCATAGGTTCGCCAGTATTTGGCGCGGTCAGGACTGGATTGCTGGCCAATAGGGTCTCTATTTCATCCAGTCCGACTGCGGCCGCATCTGTCCACTCGAAGTGTTTCATTGCGTCGAAGAAGGCGGTAAAGAGGTAGTGCCTTTTCTCCTAATCGTGAGATAAAGCGGCTTAAGGCAGCCACGCATCTAGTTAGTTTATGGATATGCTTGAGGTCTGTTGGGATAGCCAACTGTGATAGAGCTCTGATTTTTGCCGGATTTGCTTCGATACCTCTATTGGAAACGATGAAGCCGAGGAACTTCCTCGAGGGTACGCTGAAAACACATTTTTTCGGGTTGAGCTTGATGTCGTATGTTTGGAGGTTGTCGAACGTGAGTCTCAAGTCATCTATTAAAGTTTCTACGTGATTTGTTTTTATGACTACATCATCCACGTATGCCTCCACTGTTTTGCCAATTTGCTTCTCCAAGCATGTCTGAATCATACGTTGATAGGTTGCGCCGGCATTTTTGAGCCCGAAAGGCATAGTGTTGAAACAGAAGGGGCCATATGGCGTTATGAAGGCCGTTGCGGCTTGGTCTCCCGCCATCTTTGTTTGATGGTATCCGGAGTATGCGTCGAGGAAACATAGCGAGTCGTGTCCTGCGGTGGCGTCGATGATTTGGTCAATGCGAGGGAGGGGGAAGGGATCCTTGGGGCAGGCCTTGTTGAGGTCTTTGAAATCGACACATAGGCGCCAGGATTTGTCCTTCTTTGGTACCATTACCAGATTTGCCAGCCAATCCGGATGTTTTATATCTCTGATGAATCCGGCCTCAAGTAGCTTGGCTAGCTCTTCTCCCATGGCTTGCCGTTTAGGCTCTAAGAAGCGCCTAAGAGTCTGTTTGACTAGCTTGTATCCTTTTAGTATATTGTGGCTGTGTTCGGCCAGCCTGCGTGGGATGCCCGACATGTCTGAAGGATGCCAAGCAAAAATGTCCCAATTCTCGCGTAAGAAGTCTCGCAGTGCGGCGTCCATTGTGGGGCTCAACTGTGTCCCGGTGGAAGTTGTCTTTGTGGGGTCCGTTGGATGGACCTGGAATTTGACTATCTCGTCCGCGGGTTTGAATGAGGTGGACTTGGGTCGTTTGTCGAGTATCACGTCGTCTCTGTCCACTGTGGCGCACAGCGTTGTTAGTTCTTCGGCCGCTAGGGCTTCAGATAATGCTTCCAGGGCTAGTGCGGCAGTTTTATTTTCGGCGCGGAGTGCGACGTTCGGATCACTGGCTAGAGTGATGATTCCATTGGGTCCAGGCATTTTGAGCTTCATGTACCCGTAATGGGGTATAGCTTGAAAGCTCGTGAATGCGTCCCGCCCTAAAAGGGTGTGGCATCCGCTGCTGAACGGGGCCACTTGGAACGTGATTTCTTCGGACCTATAATTCTCCTGCGTGCCGTATACCACATCCAGTGTGATTTTTCCTCCACATCGTGCCTCCCGACTAGGGATGATTCCCTTGAAGGTTGTGCTGCTTTGCTCAATGCGGCTTTTATCAATTTCCATCTTGTTGAGGGTTTGTTCATAGATCAGGTTTAATCCACTTCCGCCATCCATGAGTACTTTAGTGAGCCGGAAGCCATCCACGATTGGGCTAAGGACCAAAGCGGCTGGTGCCCGGACTGTTTGGAATTGAGGTTCGTCACTGGCACAGAAGGTTATAGCAGTGTCGCTCCACGGATTTATTTTTGCCACGTGGTAGACTTCAGCGAAACTTCGATGAGCTTGCTTGCACCTATTATTCGAGGTGAAAGTCTCGAAGACTGTCAGTACCGCATTGTTATCTTCGGCGGGATGTTGCTCTGCTTTATGGCTTACAAGAAGATCCTCGCCGCTTTTCGCTACCTGCCGGAGTATCCAACATGCTCTAAGGCTATTCGTTGGCATGGTATCTGGCGTGCTATGAATTTTGCATGGCCCATTGAGCCATTCTTCCAATACAGTTATATGCCCTGGAGCGGGCTTTGGTTTTTTGGGAATTGGATCGGGTAACTTACAAGAGTTTGCCCTTTTAGTTCGGACGAAGGGTTTAGTGAGAGCCGGATTATCCTAGAAGTCTGTTTGGGTTTTCTAGGCGCTTTCCATCGCACAGTACTTCTGTACTATGGCTGCTAAGTCAGCAAAGTGTACTATGTCACGGCGACTTATAGCATTAAGGATCCCTTTGTTCATGCAAATTTCGCAGAAAAGTGAAATTGCGTCTTCCTCGCGACAGTCCTTGACCCTGTTTATCACAAGGAGGAATCTGGCCCAGTAGCGATGTACTGTCTCTTGGGGCTCTTGTCTGATATGGGAAAGATGGCATAAGTCTGGGTGGGTGGGCGTAGTTAAATCCAAATTTTGACCCGATCTAACACCCAGGGGCAGAGGAGCTTCTAGGCTTGGCAGCTCGGGCTCCGGGATGTTGCCCGATTTTCTGGCCCGTTGCCCGATTCTAAGTTCGGGGTCTGGGTCATGTCCTCCCGCAAACGGGTATCCGGCTCAGAGAACTCGGTAATACGGACATAATTCGTCCTGAAAGTAGAGGGATAATCCACGTGTGGCTCTTCCACTACCGCTATCTCATGTGTGACCGGCGGTGATTTAATATCCCTTTGGTCGGGTTTAAGCCCAATCCGATCATAGTCTGTTGTGACTCCAAGAGCGGCGATGCGATCCAAGAGCTCGTTGAAAGAGGAGAGCTACATTGGATCCATCTGTTCGGCGAGTTCCGAATTGACGTGGAGGCTGTTTTCGATGACCCAAGAAGTCATCGTCGGCGTGATAGCCGATCGGGCGGTTATGACGAAGCCGCCTAGTCGGAGAGTTTGGCCTACCGCCAGGGCTCCCCGAGAGGTGATTTTGTCTTTGGCAATGAGAGGAGCCGTCAAGTCTTGTAGTGATGACATAAAGGAACTCTCAATGAAAGCACCAATGTTGGTGCAAAACCGGCGGATCTCGGGTAGGGGGTCCCGAACTGTGCGTCTAAGTCTAATGGTAACTGGAGGCAGGGGACACGATGTTTTACCCAGGTTCGGGCCCTCTCGATGGAGGTAATACCCTACTTCCTGCTTGATTGATCTTGATGATATGGGTATTACAAGAGTTGATCTACCACGGGATCGTAGAGGCTAAACCCTAGAAGCTAGCCTATGATTATGATTGTTGTCATCCTATGGACTAAACCCTCCGGTTTATATAGACACTTGAGGAGGCTAGGGTTACACAGAGTTGGTTACAAAGTAGGAGATCTAATATCCGGATCGCCAAGCTTGTCTTCCATGCAAAGGAGAGTCCCATCCGGACACGGGACGAAGTCTTGAGTCTTGCATCTTCACGGTCCAACAGTCCAGCCAAAGTATATAGTCTGGCTGTCCGGATACCCCCTAATCCAGGAATCCCTCACCGGGAACTCCCCAAAATTTTCCTCGCCCTCGCTTCTACCACGGTTTTTTCCGTCATGGACGGCCCAAAGAATGTCATGCAGGTGCGTCTCCGGCCCTCCCAGTACGAAAAGTCCATTTTATGTCATGATTTTTTGTCATAGAAGTAGGAGCCCACCACATCTATGATGATACCGGTTTTTGTCACAATTATCATCATAGAAGTGTCATAAGCATGACAGGAAAAAAATTCGTTCGGCCCAAAATGTCACGGATGTGTCTTTTTTTGTAGTGCAAGGTGCTTCACGACGGGGCATATCACCTTTACAACGTGGGCAAGAAGAAAGACAAGCCACGCTCCTGGCACGCGGATCTGCTCCACCGCTTTTATACCTAAAACACTCGTATTTTCGAGATGTAATAAGAAGTACTTTTCAGATTGTTTATCAAAGACATGGTTTCTGTAGTCTCAAAATGATTGTTTTCACATAAATGTGTGTCCAAATCCCTAGTGGGTTGCTTAGTCGTGAACCCGATTCGCCTAAGTTTCAAAACACACTCCGAGTGAACAGCAACCCTGTCACTCAGGGGCCTAGTTGCAATCCCGTATGCACCTAAGTTTCAAAACATATTCCGAGTGAAGAGCAACCCTCTCACTCGGAGGCTTAGTTATGATCCCGTACTCGCCTAAGTTTCAAACACATTCCGAGTGAAGAGCAACCCTTTCACTCGGAGGCTTAGCTGCGATCCCGTACTCGCCTAAGTTTCAAAACACATTCCGAGTGAAGAGCAACCCTCTCACTCAGAGGCTTAGCTGTGATCCTGTACTCGTCGAAGTTTC
>NC_041381.1:240750664-240822535 GCF_002162155.2 Triticum dicoccoides | reverse complement strand
TCACCTAAGTTTCAAAACACACTCCGAGTGAAGAGCAACCCTCTCACTCAGGGGCTTAGCTGTGATCCCATACTCGCCTAAGTTTCAAAACATACTCCGAGTAAAGAGCAACCATTTCACTCGGGGGCTTAGTTGCGATCCTGTACTCTTCTAAGTTTCAAAACACACTCTGAGTGAAGAGCAACCCTCTCACTCGGGGGCTTAGCTGCGATCCCGAACTCTTCTAAGTTTCAAAACATACACCAAGTGAAGAGAAACCCTCTCACTCGGAGGCTTAGTTGCGATCCCGTACTCGCCTAAGTTTCAAAACATACTCCGAGTGAAGAGCAACCCTCTCACTCGGAGGCTTAGCCGCGAATATGACTCGCCTAAGTTTCAAAGAGGTGCACCCTGAGCTGCGCCACAAGTACAACATTCATATGCACTCTGAGTTGCGTCACAGGTACAATGTCCATTCCGAGTGGAGGGCAATCCTCTCACTCAGAGACTCCGTTGCGATCCTAGATTCGACTAAGTCAAAAAATCCGAAGACAATAGAGATAAAGCAACTGCATTCAAATAAAACAACAAAGTTTGGATAAATCCAGCAGAAGTCCCCGGGCATCAAGCCCGAAAGAGTTTAACGATTACAAAATCACTTGGCATTCCGAGGCGAATAAAGTCAAGTTATCAAGTTTTTCACTCGGTAGGAGGAGGAATTGTTGGCTTGACGAAAGTGCCACGTCGATACTGTCCATGGTGCGAGTGGTCGCGTCAATGAAGGTCTCCATGAAAGATTGAAATTGAAGCTTCTTGGTGTTAGCCACCTGAAGAGCCTTCAGCTTCTCTTCCTTAGAATCCTTGCAATGAACACGGATGAGTGATAGAGCCACATCACCACCGCAGCGTGCACCTGACTTCTTCCACGGTTGCACTCGGTCAAGGATGTTGTTGAGTCGAGTCATCAGTGACTCGAGGTCATTCAGAAGCACATCCTCTGGTCAGAGCTCCTCATCGATCCGAGACATTGCAACTCTCAGTCGGACGACGTAGTCCAAGACACTGGCAAGACGAGATTCCAGTCGCGACATGTTCATGGCAGCTTCATCCTTGATGGGGCAATTGATGGGATCCAGTCCTGTCTTGATCCACCCAATTTCCTCCTCGAAATTCTGACAAAACTCTGCACGCACAGAAAGGTAATGAATTGGCAGCAACATGGTGAATTTTTTTTTTGCAATCAGTCAGATAAAGGAAGGTACCATCAAGCATGAGGAACATCTTCTTGGCGAGACCACCCAGATAAGTTTCGAGCTCGTCCATCTTCTCAGTGAGAATATCCACTTTGTCTGTCAAAGCCACCTTCTCCTCCTTCAGTTGCATGGCCTCTTTCTTCGCCTTGTTAACAGCGGTTTTCAGCTTGGCGTTCTCCTCTTCCAAGTTTCCGACCGAAGCCAGCTTCTGGTCGGCAAGTTCAATCTAATCACGCGTCGTCTTCTGCGCCGCCACAAGATCAAGGTCCTTCTGCTCCATAGCCTGCTTCATTTTGTCTAAAGAAATAACATTCCTCAGATGAGCTTGGAGTTGATGGTTTTCATTACGCATATCTGTTCGAGTGGAATCACTCGGTTCAAAGGATGGAAAGGAAAAAATAACAAGGCATGAAGTCGACGAGTCGTTACCTCTTGCCACTCCATCTTGTGCTTTCTTCAAGTTCTCCTTGGCCAGATCTAGGTCGAGCTTAAGTTGGATTTTCTCCTGTGACAAAGCAGCATATTGAGTCCCAAGCTCATAAGATTTCTGCAAATAACAATAAGACAAGTCAATCGACGGTTACTTCTGAATGGAAAAGTGAAAGATCAAACTGTATAGTAAAAGAGTTGTAAGACTGTTGCCGAATCAAACATCCAATAGCAGTCTCAGGGACTACACCCAGTGGGTGCACTCAGCGTGCCCCCACTGGTTACATTTCCAACTTAGCATGGTCAACCCAGCCCGAGTGGAAGGAGTTTTTAAAAAAGAACACACATCATCATTGGTTCTCAGACCATCGTCGAGTGCCTGCAGTCGACCGCGGTCTCGGGGACTACATCCAGTTGGTGCACTTAGCATGCCCCCACTGGTTCAGTTCCCACTCGGCGCGACCTATCTAGACCGAATGAAAGTACTACAAGTAGACATTTCGCAAAGACCCCCGCTGGATCAAACATTCGACGACGGTCTCAAGGACTACACCTAGTGGGTGCACTCAACGTGCCCCCACTGGACCAATATCTCACTCGACACAACCCGGTCGACTCAAGTGAAAGAGCTACAAAGTAAAAGAGAAACACCCATTGGGTGAACAGATGCAAGGTGCAAACTCATGATAGAAGTACGGACATCTTACGGATAGTAAAGCAGCAGTTTGCAGGAAGCATATCCTAACAGAACAAGGCTCAAGCTAGAAAAAACAATCGGAAATGAACTTACAATCCCACTTACTCGGACATTGGCTTGGAGAGCAGAGTTGGCATCATAGGCGGCCTTGCTGGTGTCACACACCACCTTCAGTCGGTCCATCATCAGACTTGCCTGAATCATGGCCTGCTTGGCAGCCCCTACTTGGTCCTCCGGGACGTGATGTGGAGAAAATAGAAGAGATGATGGAATAGGTGACGTGGCCGGTGTAGTAGAAGCCTAAAGTTGCGCAATCGAATCTGGAGCTTGAGCAGTCGACACTGAGGGTTGGTCAGTCGACACAGGATTGGCAAAAGAGACTAAAGCCCGTACTAGATCGTTGAGTTGTTGGACCACAGGATCAGATGCCGAGCGAGGCGTTCTGGCTCCAGGCACCCTCTTGCTCAAAGTTTTGCCTCTCCTCCCGGCATTTTTCAAAGACACATCATCATCATCATCGTTAGGAAGCTGGATAATATCTGTTGGTGCTAGAAACATTCGACAGTGAAATTTCAGTCGGCTAGAAAGTCAACTGACAGAGCATAGGCGCTGTTGTAGAACCATACCTGCCCGAGAGGTGGCCGCATCCGCGGTTTCCGCATCACCACGCTCCTCATCGATGTCCATGGATGTCACAGAAGTAGCAGCACTGAAAGTTCCAGAGTTCACTCGGTCAAGCAAGCGAACGAGTCCAGAATAACACAGAAGAACAAAGGAAAGAAACTCTTACACTAAAGCCACGGGCACAGCCACCTTGATCCTAGGCAGGGCCATCTGAGGTTTGGGCAGCGCAACTTTAGCCTGCTTCGCGGCCTTCTCTGATGGCTCGGGAGTCGACGTCCGAGTGCGTTTTGGAATCTTTGCACTCGACGCAGCAGCTTTGCTACGTCCCCCTGCAGGGTCTTGCGACTATTTGGAGCAACGCTCCGAGTGGGGCGGTGAATCGACTTCTTCGCTGCTGCCCGAGTCCTTACTGTCATCTTCACTGTCATCTTCACTGTGATCTACATACTGATAATCACCGCTCTCGCCATCACTCTCAACTCCTTCTTGGTACTGCTCTCCATTCGGCATCGAGTACATCTTGGTGAAAATCTGCAGGACACAAGTTACAAGTATCAGTCATATTCAAGAACAATCACAGATCGAAAGGAAGAAACACTTGGAAAATTGATCCTGACCTCTTCAGGAGCATTGTTGACATCGAATGGCAGAATCCTCCTGGACCCCTGGGGTTATTCTTGTTGCCGGTAATGCTCCTGAGCCACTGAGCCACCATCTCCTCGTCAACCTCCTCCGGGTGGGTTCGAGAGGTGTCCTCTAGACCCGAGTACATCCACAAAGGGTGGTCACGGGCCTGCAAGGGCTGGATGCGTCAATTGAGGAATACCTCCAACAGATCCATACCCGTCACTCCACCTTGAACCAATCCAACGACGGCGTCGACTAACATTCCCAACTCCCCCTTCTCCTCCGGCACTACAACTAGTGAATGAGGGGTGTGGAGTCTCTCCATAGTGAAAGGGGGAAGGCCAGTCGACTAACTAGGAGTCGGAATGTCCTTGCAGTAGAACCAAGTCGACTGCCATCCCCTGACAGACTCGGGAAAGGTCATGGGGGGAAAAGAACTCCTACCTCTCATTTGGATCCCTAACCCCCACACATCTAGATCACATGCGTCTTTTCATCATCCGGGTTAGCTTTCTTCACCGCTAAGAACGACAGGTGAATGTGTGTTTGAACAAACCCTAGTGTGGCTGGCACCCTAGGAAGTTTTCGCACATTGAGATGAACGCGGCAAGATACGAGATCGGGTTGGGAGGAAAGTGGTGGATCTAAGCGCCGAAGAAATTCAAAAAGCCCTGAAAGAATGGGTGCGGGGGCAGAGAGAAACCTTGCTCGACATGGGTGGTGAGAAGGACGCACTCACCCTCTCGCGGATGGGGCTCAGATTCTCCCTCTGACAACCTCTAGGACTAATGGGCAATCAGGCCATCAGCGGCTAGGTTCTACAGATCTTCCTTCACAATGGTAGAATGGATCCAGTCCCCCTAGATCCAACCAGGCGGCAGACCAGACCGCGACATTGACCCCCTCACCGTCTTCTTGCCTTTCGTCATCGTCATCGCCTTCTTCGCATGCTCCAGGGCCGTGGTCTTGTCCTTCACCATGGTGGCGGAGCTCGAGAGGGTCGAGCGGAGGCGTGGAGAGCAGGGAGAAGCGAGGTGGAGAAGCGGAGAGGGGGGTCGAATGGAATGCACAGTGTCGCGCATCAGCCTCGACGCTTTTTATGGGGCTACTTCCGAGTGGCTAACCCGTGGGCCCGAGCAATCTTATCGCATCCCGTCACAGGCGCTGGCTTGATATGTGGCCAAAAAGGTGGCACGAAGATCGAGGAGTCCCTATCTGCTCGTTCCATTTACTACGTCGCGCCCCGTCCTGTGTGCTTCTCCAAAATTTAGAATCCTATGAGATCCGGAGACCGCAGAGCATTCAATTGCGTCGAAGATTTCACACTCTGATTCACTAGAAGATTTACTGCATAATTCACTCGGCGATCTCAGAAACCAGAATCGATCAAGGCGACCGAGGCAGGGTTAAAGTACCAGTGTGCTTTCCAGATCTCTATGAAATGCCTCCGAAGCATGGAATCGAGTCGGAACCAACTTCAACCCTTCTTCACTCGGACCTCAGTCCATTCGGGGGATAATGACGATGACACATACCTAGGGTAGGGTCTTAGGCATGACCTAGACACCCTACCCAAGGACACTGCCCTAGAGTCAAAGACATTCAAAGTACAACAGAAGGCACCGACTGAAATCACCTTGAAGTGCTATCCACTCAACAGAAGATTCTACTCGGACACCTCAATTCCACTCGACCACAGTAGCGTCACTCGACCATACGAAGAATCACTCGGAGTACAGAAGATCAAAAGCCACCCCAGGATGGCGATGGTCAGGCGTTCACTCCGTAGTCATAAAGATCATTAATAGCTGGCGTTACCAGTAATGCCCCTGCCTTAACTCACATTGAACCATGTGTAATGGAAGGCTGTGAGGAGCCTGGCGCACTCTATATAAGCTGCCCCCTCCTCAGGCACAAGGGTTTGCACCCCCATAACTTCCACGCATAATCCAGTCGACAAGCCTCGAGGCACCGATACGTAGGGCTGTTAGCTCCTCCAAGAGGGGCCTGAACACGTAAACTTGTGTGTACAACCTCACCGTGGCTAGGACCTTGCCTCCTCCTACGTACCCCCTATTCTTACTATCAGACTCACTCCCACGACAGTTAGCTTGAGTCAGAAGTGTTCCAATGGCCCAGTGTTCTCTCCGAGCAATGGAGAAGATAGCAGAGAGGCGGTTCAGTCACCTTGTGGTGTGCATCCTGACGAAGGCGACCCCGGATGAGAGGCTGAGGATCTGCCCGGGTCTGAGTCCAGCCACCATACCCACGCCAGGTGTGGTAATTCAATTGGCTTTTCAAGAGGCCAAATCTCTGACTCTAGAGCAAGTGGCCCGTTGGTCCCCGTTTCATTCCGTCCAATAGTTATTCATGCAGTTGTCGAGCTTCTACTAACGCTCTACGTGTTGAACATCGTCTGACACTCTTTTCACTCCTAAACAACTCGTGAAACCATTAATTATGTGTGATGAGCGACATATATATGTGTGTGTGTGTGTGTGTGTGTGCGTGTGTGTGTGTGTTTATCATTATCATGCACATGTGATATTTTCTTCATAACTACTTTTCATTAATCAACCATCATTGTAATGTGGTGCACGTATGTGGAACAATGTTAAAACTAGAATTTATGCATCCCATGAAATCTGATGATCTGATCAAGGCGCAATATGTTGTAATAGCATCAATTCTGCATCGATTAATAATAGTGGCGAGCAGTAGAGAGAGCCCACCATTGCTACACAGAACTTCTTTGGCGGGCGGCCTAAGCCGCCCGCCACTGCTGATGGGCTACCACTGGCGGGCGGGCGCCCGTCACTGATGAAATGTTAGCATGGGAGGTCGGTGGCGGCGGCCCTAGGAGCCTGGCCCGCAACTTATGGCCTTTTTGCACCTGCCACTGCTAGGCGTTCCTACAATAGTGCAATGTCGGGTTCTTAGACACCAACACCGGTAATGGATCCCCCTCCTGTAGAGTACCTGAACAGGCCTCTAGATTGAATCTCCTCGGAATAGACGCTTGCGATGGCAAAAAAATTCAGAGAAAAATCTTGCGAAGGGCTTCACAAAATATGGAATTTATAGGTGGAAGACTAGACGTAAGGCGGTGGACAGGGCCCGACACGACCTAGGGGTGCGGCCAAGGCCCTGGCCGTGCCAGGTGGACGTGTGGGGCCCCTGTAGCTCCTCTCATTCCCTTCGGTGCTTTTCTCGAACCTTCGTGACTCGAAAAAAATTGTATTAAATCCAGGTTTTTTGAGCTCCGTAGATATTAATTTTCTGTAAAGTCAAAAACATGCACAAAACAATAACTGGCACTCGGCACTGAATTAATATGTTAGCCTTTTGTTATAAAAAGTATATAAAAGTAATAATATAGTAGCATGAAACAATCGAATCGGGCCCGGGCCATCCAGGTACCTACCCGGATCATCCGGCCATTGCCCGGACAATCCAGGTAGCTACCCAGACATTCTGGACATGCATGTGCGTATCTTGGCCCTTTGAGGTCATGTAATCCCCCCTCTTTCGCCACAAATGCACTTGTACTATAAATAGTCGCCCCTACCTCCATTCTATGGTTAGCAAATTATATTGAACTAAATTGAGAAAACAATGCTCCTTGAATCCTAGAGGATCAAGCCCTCCTAAGGGAGAAGAATCTCTCAAGATTATCATAACCCTCCTAAGGGAGAAGGATCCACATCATAGGATCACCAACACCTCCCATGGGAGAAGAATCTCTTGAGATCATCCAGCTCCCATCTCCTTAGGATTTGGGAAGTACTACCTTGACACTCTTTTCCTCTTATTGACCTTGTAATCTTGTGGATCTTGCATGTTTGCAAATTTAGTGGATGTGTGATTTGGATCTTGTCTTGAGTGAATTTCCTTCTTGTGCTTGAGTGTTTGGCTAGGCCCCCTCCAAGTGTGAAAGATTGGGCAACTTAGGGTCCCTACCCGACATCAAGGCTCATTGCCACTATCCGCCCGCAACACAGGTTTTCAGCGGTGGCAACACATCCACTGTCGCCTTGTCGCAGTCTATCTTCGCCATTGCTGTAGCCATTGGCCTTCCTGGCGAAGGATGTCCGATGAGCTGGGAGAAGAGAAGCGATGGGCTCTGCATTTGATCAATCATTTAGGAAGAGAAGTGTCGGTGTGGCGAAGGGGGCGGTGTGTGCTGCCGAAGTAGGACCAGGAGGGAAAATATTAAGCTGACTAAGAACGGGTGGACGGAGAGATGGAAAGATTAAAAAAAAGGATAAGGTAGAAACGAGTGATGGGCCCACGGGCCGCTGGCGTCTGTATAGGGCGGCCAAAGTGTGTGTAGTATCAGCAGCCTGACACGGATCTTGTACCTTAACTATTCTCAAAAAAGAAAGATCTTGTACCTTAATTTAATTGGCAGCTAAAATTCAATTTCGATATGTAAGCATATTAACAATGAAATGATATGTAAATCACGGTCATTACTACATGCCTCCGTTGCAACTTTCTAATAAAAAGAAAAAAGGAAAAAAGAAGGTTATTCAAAACTGGAATCATTAGTGTACATCCATGATTAATAAAGAACACTGGAATCATTAGTTGTCTCTCTCGATTCTCTCTCGGTCTCTATTTTAAGGGGAATTTGAGGATTTGCCCCACCTTTGCTTGCACTTCTAGTATTTGCCCTTGTTTTCGCTGACATTGATCTTTTGCCATACCATTGACACAAACTTGATGATTTGCCCCTGGCAAGATGGGCCCACTGTAAAATGTCCAAACTGCCCCTGCCCTGCTCAGTTCACCCTGACCGAGCACATATCTGGGCGGGAAGACTTGAGGCGGAGATGGAGCTCCCGCCGCCGGTGTTGCTCCGGCGGAGGTCGCCGTGGCTCTGCCCCCGCCGGCCTTGTTGCTCTTCCGGCACGGATAATCTGGTCCTCTCCAAGCACGGCGCTGGAGGCGAGCGCGGATAAGGCGATGACGAGGTAGCGCGCGGCCGAGGATCTCGCCCATGGACGAACGCCAGAGTTGTGCCTTTGAGCACGTGTCCTTGTAGAGGAGGGAGGAGCGCGTGGGGAGAGGAGAAGCAGCATCAGCTCTTAGCCTGCACCGTAGCAAAGTGGGGAGCAGCAGCAGTGGCTTGGCACCGAAGCATGGGAAGAGAAGCAGCAGCAGCACAGCACGGCAACAAGTGGGCTGCCGCACGAACAGACAAGGAAGAAGGGCATTTGAGTCATCCAATTTGTAGTGTAATGTCAAACCGGGTAGAAAGGGCAAATCATCAAAGTTTTATCAAACTTGTGGCAAATAATCAATTACAAGTAAAAGGAGGGCAAATCCTAGAAGTGCAAGCAAAGATGGGGCAAATCCTCAAATTGCCCCTATTTTAACACGTTATCAGCACGACGCTCTAACCAGCTCTGCCGAGAGAGCAACTGCTGCTACGCGTGATGGAGTCGTTCTCGGGCAACAACGAACAACGACAGCGCTCGTCCTCACGGATTGGGCGGCGGTTGCCGACGACCCAGATCTCATACCGGCGTGCAGCCCCGATCCAGGCAACGGCCATGGCGCCCTTGGCGCTGAACCTGGCAATCCGATCGGCAACTCCCCGTCAATGGAAAGAAGGCGTACAAAGAGGAATCAATCGATCAAGTACCCTTTTGATCTTGTCTTTTTCTAATCAATCAACAATCTGATTGTTATTTTTCCTGTACGCCTATGCATACAAGCAAATTGCTCTCATCCGAGTGTGTAAAGGAGGAGAAAAGAAAGTACCATCGGCCTGGGGATTTCCACAGCACTCTCCATCGAGCCGCTCGCTGCTGGCATGACCGCACAAGGCAGCGGAGATGCTGGTTGCGGCCGATGGTGCCAGCGGTGATCTGCCGCACGGCTGCATCACCGGGGGCAGAGGCCCAGCGCCCCCACGCCATCGCGCCTCCGCGCCTGCCATCCCCGACTCCCGCCTCGCCGCCGCCTTATGCCCTTCGGCTTCTCGGCATCAAGCAACCCGTCGAGCAGCCGCGCCGCGCGCGCTGGGACTTGGAGCCCGGTCGCCCTTGGACTCGCGAACGGCGCCTGCAACGGCTTCGCGGCGGGCACCCTGCTCCCTGGAGGATCCTCGAACGAGGACGAGCGCGGCGGGAGCGCCTCTCGCCGCCGGTGAACGCCGCTGCGGCGGCGTGCGTGGAGGTGGCGCTGGCCGGCCTTTGTGCTCTCCGCCTAGTTCTGTGTCATGAGAATTGGGGATCGAGCAGCCTGGGATTTGTTTCCTTCGTTACTCTCCTTATATCCATGACCAGGCTGACTGCCATACGTGGGCTTGTGCATGCAGTTGGAAGGCAACATCACACCTTACTTATTCACCTAAACGAAAGTAGTAGCTATTTGGTTTAGTGCTACACTAGTTCAGTTTATCAGCAATCTAGTGTTATAACAGTAGTTCTATCAGTATTTAATCTGTTCTAGACCAGTTTATTATTTTTCTGTCGAGTACAATGTATGTATTCCAGAATTCATCAAAGATGTAATATATCTCCATGTTTCGTACATGTTGAGAATAATTACATTTATTATTTGCAATTGAAATTTTTCTTTTATCTCTTGCAAAGATAAATTCAGTATCTCTACACTACTGATTTGCGATTGAGAATTTTCTTCTCTCGCAAAACAATCTCATTGTGATTGAGATTAATTTTCTCTCGCAAAATATTAATTCATCCTGCTGAATTATCTTGCAACTTGACACAATATCATCTTATTTAATTTGAGACCTATGCAATTCAAGTTTTTCACTTGAGCATCAAGTTTCCAACATCATTACTATTTATTATAATAGTGGTGTATTTCCGTTGAGTACGATGTATTCCGGAATGTATGTATCTCCATGTTCGCTACATGTCAAGATTAATACGTCTATTTGCAATTGAGATTTTCAATTTCTTGCAAATACATATGCAAAATTCAAGGTGTCATCCTTAGCAATTTGAGCCACCTTCTTGAAATCTATTAATTTTGCAATATTAAAAATGTATTTATATTACGCAATCTGTAATATAAATAAATTACCGGTTTTTCACCGGGAATGATATGTTCTATGTGTTTACCACATTGACATTCTTCATGAACATGTCACAACGGTCGAGATTGATTTCTCCCGCACAACAAACTTGTAAAATTTTGACAATAACATCTCCCTCATTATATTAGAAAAACACAAGGTGATGAGTTGGATCTACTGCCCATGTGCAGACTATCTCTATTACTGTGAGATCTGTATGATCTTCAATGTGTTATGTTCCCACAATTGAGGTTGAGCATTTTCAAGTTATACACTTGAGTCAAATTTTCGCATTCTTGTTACAAAACCATGATGGTTTTTAATTTACGCTTTGTAAATTAATTATCTCTGGCTTGCCCCTATAAGTAATCGATGATTAACAATTTGAGGCTCTTGTCCTCAATGACCACAACTTACTTAAGCGGGTCATGGACATCAAGATCAGTCTTGCATCCCATGGAATAACGCGTGCAATCCAAGCCACGCCACCGGGACGCAAAGGACCTCAAGGGTAATGGTTTGAAACTCACTTCAAACCCTCAACCTGACACCATCAAGCTGTCACGAGACCCTATGAGCATGGAGAGCATAATGGTTGAATATGCATCAACCGACATGTTTGGAGACTATACTTTCCATCCCTTAGTCTCCTTAGTGATCTATTTATTTATGACCATTTATGATGTTCTAATAAGAACATGATTATTGTTGTCCTCATATATTGTATATCACAATATACTGTATCAGCACTTTGGTAAAAATACAATTGTATGTATTTTATATATCTGACAGTGATTTTCTTGAGAATCTTCATGTCTATATATAAATTTCTACGGGGGTCAATCTGATGAAAGATGATTTGTGCCTTGTGGACATATGCACCACGAACTCTATACTCAGGGAAGTGAAATGTTTCCACTCTCGTTGAGAGAAAGGAGATATTTTAAAATCGCTAAACGTGATGAGGTATTTGTTGGCTCAACTCGAGTCATATTTACTGTCCCTATGGGTACTCGAGTAACGTCAGGATACTTCATTGCTTCCGGGTTTAACTCATACCTTACTAAACTATAGAGGTATCCGTCAAAATAGTTTCCGTAGTGAAACTTATGATGACAACAAAGAGGAATATCTTCTCTTTACCATACACAACGGATATGGGAAGCACATTCTCTATGTATCATCATGGTTGTACTACACATACTACAAAACCCGTAGCACATGTTGCGTACGAGATAGTTTCCCGAGTGTCTTTTGCATGACAACCTTGGCATTCCTACTTTGGTCATCATTGGCATTGGATTGAAACCGAAACTATCAGCAATTCCAATGGTTTGTGATTATTATGATGCTAAATTCTAACATTATTTGAATTTTGTGTGCACTACATATGACACAGGGAAGCTAATTTTAAGGATTGCGCACTTTAAAGTTTACGCTGAACCACTCAGACTTCTTGAATGCATCAAGTCGAGGTAAGTGGTTTTTCCCAACCATTGACTAGACTATTCAGGTATCCATGGTTTTTCCAAAGACACATCTACATGATGGTCTCAAGTGTGCTTTATTCACACGAAACCATTGACTCATTATCCTGACATCGATTTCAAGCAAATCGAATGGATAGCATTTGTAGAATTCTCCTTGAGTGGCTTTTTCTATGGCCCTCGGATTGAAGTTTAGCAATTTGTCCTAATGTCTAGACTCAAAATGGTTTGGTAGAATCCCATCAAAAGAATTGAGCTCATTGCATGATCTTTACTTTGAAATTGCAACTTACCAACTTTACGTTGGAGTCATGGAGTTTTACACGCTCATGACCAAACTGCATAATTTTATTCCCCTCTATCTTTGATACGTGGAAATCTACCAAGTATTTCCTATCTGCGGTAATTCGGTTATACACCGATATCATCACCCCGACATACATCATTGGCCCCTCAACATATAGTTGGGATCTATGTGAGGAATAACTGTATTACCGTCAATACCTCAAGCCCCTCACATGGGGAGTTATTCAAGGACAGTATGTTGATTCAATGAGGAATATTTCCAGGCATTAGGGGGAGAATTCAAGTACCATAAAGAATGCCAGGAAATTAGTGGAATGTTCAACACATTTCTGCCTCATATCCACGTAATCAAAGAGCTGAACCATGTGTTCAGAAGATTTACAACATATTGCAAATAACCTGCCAGATTCATTTACTGACTATAAAGGTGTCACACAATCCTACAGTCCTGCAAAGTATGCCTGAAAGAGTGGAGGTACCAACAAAATCCACTCCACTCCCGTTCAAAGCGACAGGGGGAGATGTATGGCAGAAGTACATCAGGATTCAGCTTCTCGCAAGCAAGGATATCAAGGCCTGTGAATCAGTAAATGCAAGTCAACTTCACGTTGGCAGACACCTAATGGGTAGTATACACCCAGTGGACGGGAAACCTCCACCAACCCAGGTCATAGTGCACACAATGGCCGGGATATCGGAATACCCGACTTAGCCGCATTGGGAAATCGCGAGCAGTCACCTTGGGTAACGATATTTCCATCAACTCTATATTGATATATAGATTCTGGAGAAACATATAACCGGAAGTCTATAATTGTCGACATACATTTCTCAACTAGATTGAAAAAACCTTTCAAGTGATTCAGATCCAAAGATCATGGCCATGGCAAAGTGTGAACAACACTCGGACTGAACTCAAGCAAAGGGTATAATCTAGATAGAAATGATCTTGCTCAATAATGGGAAGGTATTCATAAGCAATACCTATACCAGTTTTCTTCTAGAAACAGAATTGAGAACAATGAGGTGGTGAAACAAAGAGTAAGTATTGTAGCACAATGGTTCACGCAGATACCCAACTATTCTCTAGAGGTGGAATCTCTTTCCGATAACTTATATCATTGGCAGTACAAAATCAGCTATCTGTGCAGTTGATGGATGTAGTGATTACATATACATGTGGGTCACTAGATTCAAACATAGATGGTTCCCGATGGAATCTCAATTCTGAATCGAAATACAAAATGCAACATACATTGTGTAAAAATCAGTAAGTCACCATATGACTTATTGTTGTCGGTACATTTGGTACAACCGAGTTAGTGAGTTCCTTTCGACAAGGATTACTCCTATAATGATGGTTATCCATGTTTGTCTGTCATACACAGTGATTACTCCTGCAATGACGATACATGTAATCATCTAAACGACGGAGTTTATATGAAGGATTTGGGTAAACCAAAATACCGCTCGTTACTACAACTTGAGCACCTTCATTCATACATTATGGTATACTATGTTGTCTATATCCAAAATATACTGGAGAAATTCATTGTGGACAAATCTTATCCATCCATAACTCTCATGGTAGCTCATTCTCTAGGCGTAGAGAAGGATTCATTCAGACCTAAGAGATGATAAAAATGAGATATTGAGACTCAACGTTCCACCATGTCATTGGATCCACCAAACACAATTGGTTGGTACTCAAGAATATCTTTTGATATCTCCAAGGCATCAAACATCTTGTCCTGGTTTTTCATTTTCACAAAAATGTGAACACCGATATCATTAGATACATCGATCAGATTCCCACTATGTCAGATCGTAGACAAGCTTAGTGTTCCTACTACGTGTGGTAGCCCTCTCATGAAGAGTCTTCGAAACAGACCTCATGGCTACATCCACCGACCATTATCTCAAAGATAATGTTACTTGTGTTGCCCGGATGCAAACATGTTACTAATAAGCAATATCTTTATATTGCATATCTTGCAAGTCAAATCATGCAATTGATTTGTTCATCAAGTCTCTACCAACTTTTACATTCCGGAAACATGTTCAAGGAATTGATATGTGACGGCTTTGGAATTTGCAAGAATCAGGTAGAGTATCTTCCTAAATTGTTCATGTTCAACGCATCATATTATACTCTTTTTCCCTTCATGAGTTTACTATACAGGTTCTCATAAAGGTTTTTAATGAGGTAATATCAACATGAGATCATATGTCATACTTTCTATTTTCCCCACCGGGGTTTTTGGGAAAGTATATATGACATCTTTATTGCCCTCTAAATTCTATGAATATATATTTCATATTAAGTTAACAGAGGCAATAATCATTATATGTTGTATCATTTTCTCTTTATTTTTCCACTGCGTTTGAAGGAGTTTTGACAACACATACTACACTACTCCTTACATTTTTCCCACATGGTTTCTGGAGGAGACTTAATCAAGATAATGGATTCTTATGTCAAGCGGTGATTAGAGGGGATGTTGAAAATAATAACCCAGTAGTTATTAAGGGAAAATCCCCGCTTCCCATATCGGCAGTTGCCTCTCGAGGAGGCGCCTCATAGAACCGTCGCGTCCCATGGACGCGTCCGTTCCCCTTGTATATAAGTGTACATCCATGATTAATTAAGAACACTGGAATCATTAGTTGTCTCTCTCGATTCTCTCTCGGTCTTTATTTTAACAAAGCCATCATCAATCACTCTCACTCTGATTGGCAACGCCCACCAATCAACGCAACCTTGCGAACACGATACGGTCGGCGGACACCTTTCGTACTCCTATTTCCCCTCAGTCTTTGCACAACTCGACAGCGCATTTCTTCCTTTCGGGGCCCTCACTCACTCCCCGACGCTCTGGTCCCACCGCCAGCAAGCCACGTGGCCCCGCAAGCCAGCCGCTAGCAAACGCCTCAGCGTCCGCCTCCGCTGTACTAGCTGCGATTTTTCGCTTCCTTTCTCCAGACGACTCCCTCACGAGGGCGTCGCAGTCGTACCTACGCGCTGCACCGCTTTTCCGGCACCCGTCGTTGTTAAACCCAGTTTACATGTGGGCCAATATGCGCAGATCGTGGGTGGGAGGCCCACGCGTCTGTGAAATTACGTGATATTTCGGCCAAGAATCTACCTACGCGTAGTTCTGCCGCACGTTACGTGGATAAAAAGGCATGACCGTTCGGGCGGCGAAGAATTGCGCATAGCAACCAACCGTGTCAGGGGAAGGAATTGACGCGAGCGAGAGAGAACCCCACATCACATGGCGAACGGCGTGAGCTCGGCGAAGGCGGAGATCTGCGCCGGGATGGGCATGCCGATGGCGGAGCTGGAGCAGGTGTTCCGGCGCTATGACGCCAACGGCGACGGTAAGATCTCCGCGGACGAGCTGGCGTCCGTGCTGTGCGCGCTGGGCGCGCCCCCGGGGCCAGGGGAGGTGCAGAGCATGATGGAGGAGATGGACGCCGACAGGGACGGTTTCGTCGACCTCCACGAGTTCGCCGCCTTCCACTGCGGCCCCTGCAAGGGCGGCGCGGCCGCAGACGCCAAGGACCAGGAGGCCGCCACGGAGGCGGAGCTCAAGGAGGCCTTCCGGATGTACGACGCCGACCGCAACGGGCTCATCTCCGCGCGGGAGCTTCACCGCGTGCTCCGCCAGCTCGGGGAGAAGTGCTCCGTTGCTGACTGCTCGCGCATGATTCGATCCGTCGACGCCGACGGCGACGGCAGCGTCAATTTCGAGGAATTCAAGAAGATGATGGGCGGCGGAGGTAGGAGCTAGGTCGGTAAGGGCCGGCCATGAGCAAACAATGCTGCATCTGCATGCCTCGTTGAGGGTTTTGTTCCTCCATGGTGCTTAATTTAATTTTTAATTAATCTCAAAGTGAAAGGCTTAGGCTCCCTGTAATGCGAATACTAACGATGATGCGGGTGAAGTGATTAATTATGTAAAGCTAATCTGCTAGTAGTAGTAGTACTACTAATGATGATGGGTGTACTAAGAAATTTGGTCTGGGATTGTTTGCAATGAATTATCACACGTATGAAACTCTTTGTTTTTCTGTTTGAAACTCATGCAGAAACAATAACTATATTGTAATGGTTGTGAAAATCGGGTCTGGAAGTTCTTGGGGACGATGTTGAATCTGTATACCATTTGTTGTACTCAAATTAGATGGATCATTAAAGTGCCCGCCCATGTATGGATCCAACTGCTACTGGCCTGGGGTTCTATCATGTTGATGTTCCTCTGCCAAGCGAATCTAGTTGGCTGAATTACAAAAATTGTGATGTTCTGAGAGTAGTGAAAGGTGAAGTTTCTACTTCTGTGTTGCTTGTTCAGTTAAATGGAATTTTCTGCAAAAACAAGGAGTGGCCCTGGCAGATCAGAGAATTAGAGGAGAAGAAATTCTTGCTTAGATTTCCTCCATGGAAGAATGTAAGACCGGATTGAGTTCCCAGCGTTTAATCTTTCTAATGATGGTGTTTCAGTTAAGATCTGCGAGTGGGAAGGGATGCTTGATGAATTTGGAGAACTGAAAGAAGCTTGGGTGGTTGCTAATGGAATTCCACCAAAATGGTGTGCTTGGAAGGTTTTTGCGCAAGTTGCTGGATGTTTTGGCATCCTTGTGGATGTGGATTGGAATGGCATTTTCAAGAGCTTCTATGAAACAATCAGAATCAAGATAGCTTGTAGAGATCCTTGCAAAATTCCCTTTGAGAGACTGGTGGAGATGAAGAAGAAACTCTACCTGTTATTTTTCACTGTAGAGGGTTTTGAGCAAGTTGGTGAAGAATCAGATGGGAATGATGAGGATCCTGGTCAAGATAATGAAGATGGAGGAAAAGAAAAGCTGGATGAGGATCTGACTGATAAGGATTCAATGGAAGATAACAAAGAGGAGCCTTTTGATGGATTGGACAGAGCAAACTTCACATCCACACAGAAAACTAACTCAGGTCCTAGCAAACAAGTGCAGCAGGTCTCTGTTTCTACAGAGGAGTTTCATCCAGTAAACATGAATGATGAGGTCCATGACAACTTCTTGGAGGAAATCAATAAAAGTGGACATAGAGACAATGAGAAACCTGGGTCTGAACCAGAGTTTGGCACCCCGTGCTCATATCACCTGCTTCCTGAAGATACTGAGAAAATTCCTATGTCTGTATGTACATTTGGAATACTGCTCTGAACAGCTTAGTAAATTTGACATTCAGGAGACAAATGGAGAAGAAGAAGACATGGAAACTGAACTGCAATGCCTTCCTGAAGATCTGGCTATGGCTATTAGCTCTGTTAAAAGGTCGTTGATTGAATCTATGGACAATGCAGAATCAGAGAAGAAGAAGAAGCTCAATATCAAGGATAAAACTGCTTGGGGCCCTGTTCTAATCAACAGACCTAGAACCAGAGATCATGGAAGCATAAAGATCACGGACAAAGCAAATGCTTACTTGCTGAAGAAGAACCTTGAAGTTCCTACTACTTTCAAAGGTAAATCTTTTGCTGTCTTGAATAATGAAGTGATTGCTTCTCATACTTCTATGGTTGGCCTGCGTGTGGGAGATAATAGTAATGAATGTGATGATATCATCACTGATCTAGTTGCTAGGGAGAAAATTAAGTGTCTTCAATTCACTGATTCCAATCCGGAGATTGTTCTCCCGAACTCTATAGACTTGGACTTTAACAATGATAGTTCCCCCATTGATACCAAGGCTGATTTAGTTAATAAGGACATGGGCACTGTTGTCCTAGAGCTAGATAGCCCTGCTATCATTGCCAAAAGCCAGCTTTGAGCCTTGTCATGCCCTTTCAAGATTAAATGATAGGTGCTTTTTGGAACATTAGGGGTCTTGGTCAACCTGGTAAATTGCAGTGCCTGGGAGATTTCCTTAATGATAACCACATTGATTTCGTGGGTTTCTTTGAGACCAAAAGAGAGAGGATAGAAAGTGGGACTTTAAGTACAATTGTTGGCAATAATAATTATGACTCGCATGTGCTTCCTGCTAACAACTGACGAGGACATCAATACCACTGTTACACCCACAACCCCTGCTGCTATACATACTGGACCAATTACTAGAGCTCGCGCACGCCAACTAAATTACCAGGTACTTTCGTTTCTTGGTAATGATTCTAATGTTCATGAGAATACGATGCTGCCTAAATTGGATACATTTGTTTTGCTTACAAATGAAGGGCCTAGCTTGGAGAAGGATGAACATTGGAGCAAGAACAAGCATAGAGATGATGACATGCGCAAGGGGAACAAGAACGGAGTTACAAGTGATGATTTCAGGTCTTTGAAGCCACCATAACGAGTGCATGAAGCCTTGGACGAAATATACAAGATGTCACTTCATAAATTTTGTCCAGAGGCTATTATAGGTGCTGCGTCACCTTTTTATTGGGCCGGGCCCATGTAATTTCGAAATACATAAGTATAGGCTATTTTTAGAGTCCGTATGTGTGGGGAAACAAGAGATAGGGTTGATTTCAGACCCCTGCACCAAGGGCCACGAAATTCCCCCTCTCTTCCTCCATATATACAGCCCTTAGGGCACCGTTTAGACTTTGGGTTTTGTTTAGATTAAAGTTCGCCATAGCTGCAACTTCGCGTACTTCGTTTGTGTTCAACGACCAGACAAAGGCGTCACAGAACCCCACCTTGATCAATAAAGCTTTCATCTTATATTCGCAATATCCAGATTGCAATCTCAGTTTCTTGCTTGTTCTTCGTTTGCTCGCAGGAAACAAACCCTCGTGGTCAGGTTGATCGTGCTCCGGCGTGGTCAATAACCTCTCAGAGTTGGTTTAGCGATTGCTAAGGCGCGACGTCCTCGCACGTTCGTAGTCGGATCGTCAAAGTCGACTTCCACCAAAGCGAAATCCATCATCTCATCGAAAGACGGGACACCTTTGCCTCTATCAAGTGGTATCAGATTTCCAGGTTGCTCGGTGAGATTTTACAGTTTTTCGTAGTTTAGATCGAGTCTATTTTTCATACCTATAGTCCACGAAAAAGCCACAAAAAAAATTAGGGTTAGTTCATCATATCCGAACCAATCTGAGCCTTTGCATAATATTTTTAGGGTTTTGCTTTGTTGAATTTGCGGTTGCATCGTCGTGTCTAGTTGCTGGTCTTAGCGTCTAGTCTTTTAGAGTTTCGAGTTCTGGTCATAAGTTGTCATGCCGCCACCGCACCATCATCATCGCCCCTGTCACCTACCACCACCGCTCCGAATCCGTATCCATATAACACCACCAATCCGTGTCCATATACCACCACCGATCCATATCCATATACTACCACCGCTACCACCACCGCTGTCATATACCACCACCATATATCCACCACCAATTCGAGTTCCTTGCATATTAGGTTTGTTTTCGAGATTCATCTAGTTTCCGATTCGTGTTTCCTTGCCGGAGTAGGTTTCAGAAAAAAAAGAGTCTGGAAACCACCCTCCGTTTAGGCCCAAAATTTTCCAAAAACGCACTTGACAAAAAATTTCTGGCTATCCTATTTTTAGGTGTTTCTAAGCGCATTGAGACAGTCGCCGTTATAGAAAGTTTTTTTTGACCCGTTTCCAGTTTTTGGGTCCGGGCAGTCGAAAAAAAATTGGTCGAAAAAATTTCGTGCCCATCCTGTCAGTTTGACCTGGGAAGAGTTTTGAGACACTCGCCATTATAGTGATTTTTTGCAAAAAAAAGCAGCGCAAAAAAAAGCAGCGCAAAAAAAAAGAGCGAAAAAAAAATCCAGAGTGTGTGTTTCCCTTGTTTACGTGCTGCGCCGTGATTTTGTTAGTGTTCTAGGCTCGCGTCTCTAGCACAGTCTAGCCTAGGACCAGCACAGTACTATCGTTGAGCGTTTATTCAACTTTGCATCTCAGAATTGATTATTGCTGACCCTTTTTGCTACCATATTATAAGCCTTCCCAGCTCCACATACATCTACGTCGTGCGTTTGACTCTCCCTGGTAATCGCTCTATCCAAGCTTTGAGAGTTTTGACTACAACGGTTGCCGATCACCACCTGCTGCTGGGTAAGAACTGGTAAGAATTTGAGATTTGCTTGACGGGTTTGTGATACACCACCACCACTTCTTAGTAGTCTGTAAGATCATATTCTTGTGTGTTTCTATTTGCTGCTAACCATGGTAGGATCACAAGCCGATGAGACTGATTGGGAGAACCTGACGAACAAACATCTACATGATAAATTTCAGCAAATGATGAGTGGGCAGGTGCAAGATGTGCTAAACAGATTTGACGAGGCGATGGAGAAGATAGATGGCATTGAGAAGATGTTCGAAACAAAGCTTGATAGCAAGTTTAATGAATTGCTCGCGCGTTTTCCACAACCACCGCCGGCTGCACCTATCGCACCTCTGCAACAACAACAACAACGCCTCCTTCCGAATTAGTATGGACGAGCGAAGCGTGTGCCTATTGTGGATGGCCAAACTTCTGGTGCTGCTGTTCCTGTTGTTGATGCTTCCTTGGCTCCTTCTACTGCTGCTGCTGGTACCCAGGAGGATGATGAGTATGCGGGCGATTATGAGGATGAGGTTGATCAAAATCAGAACTACGTGCAGCCACCAGCACCACCACCAGCAGGTCGACCTCAGGTATATATTCGTAATGGTAGGCCTGCACCACCACCTCAGGTACGAGATGATGTCCATATTCCAAAACTGAAATTGAATATTCCACCATTTGAGGATAGATATGTTCCTGATATATATCTTACTTGGGAGTTAGAAACTAAACAATGATTTACATGTTTACAATATCCTGAGGAGAGACGGGTTGCTGCTGCTGTTTGTGCTTTCACTAGTTTTGCATGTGTATGGTGGTCTGAACATTGTAGATTATATCCTATTCCAACTACTTGGGCTGCTTTGGAAACTGCTATGCGTACGCGTTGGGTTCCACCATATAATCAACATGAATTGCTTCAAAAATTGCAGCGTTTACGACAAGGAAAAAATTCTTTAGAAGAATATTATCAGGAATTACAAACTGGCATGATTAGATGTGGTATTGTTGAGGAGAATGAAGCTATGCTTGCACGTTTTATGGGTGGATTAAATAGAGAGATTCAGACCATTCTAGACTATAAGGAGTATACAAATATCACTCGTTTATTCCATCTTTGCTTGTAAAGCTGAACGTGAAGTGCAGGATCGACAAGCATTGGCGCGAACTAACTTTTCTGCAGGCCGACCTTCATCATGGACACCGCGTGCATCTTCTACTTCAACTGTACCAACACCTCCATCAGGTGCCACCTCCAGCCGTGATACAAGAAAACAGGCACAACCACCATTATCTGCCAAGAGCGCACCTGCGGGGCCTGCATAGCGTTCTTATTCTTCCATAGCATCAATAGGGCACACAAGTGATATTATTTGTCGTCGTTGTAAGGGAGGAGGTCATTATGCGCGAGAATGCAAATCTCAGCGTGTGATGATTGCTACCGAGGATGGTGGGTATGAGTCCGCTAGTGACTATGATGAGGAGACTTTGGCTCTTATTACACGTGAAGAACATGGTGGAGATGATTCTGATCATGAGACGCAATACATTGCTCCTGAAGACGCTGACAGGTATGAATGTTTAGTTTCTCAACGTGTTTTGAGTGTGCAGGTCACACAAGCTGAGCAAAATCAGAGGCACAATTTGTTCCATACCAAAGGAGTTGTGAAGGAACGTTCTGTGCGCGTCATCATAGACGGAGGGAGCTGCAACAACTTGGCTAGCATGGAGATGGTGGAGAAGCTTTCTCTCACCACAAGACCACATCCACATCCTTACTACATCCAATGGTTCAACAACAGCGGCAAGGTTAAGGTAACACGTACTGTTCGTGTGCATTTTAGTATCTCTACATATGCTGATTATGTTGATTGTGATGTGGTACCTATGCAAGCATGTTCCTTATTACTTGGTAGACCATGGCAATTTGATAAAAATTCTGTACACCATGGTAGAAACAATCACTATACTCTTGTTCATAAGGATAAAAATATTACTTTGCTTCCTATGACTCCTGATTCCATTTTGAAAGATGATATTAATAGAGCTAATAAAGCAAAATAGGAGAAGAATAAGAGTGAAAATCAGATTGTGGCAAAAGAATTTGAGCAACAAATGAAGCCTAATAATAAACCATCTAGTGTTGCTTCTGAAATTAAATTGAAAAGTGCATGTTTATTTGCCACCAAATTTGATATTGATGAGCTAGATTTCAGCAAATCTGTTTGCTATGCTTTTGTGTGCAAAGAGGCATTATTTTCATTCGAGGACGTGCCTTCCTCTTTGCCTCCTGCTGTCACTAACATTTTGCAGGAGTTCGCTGACGTCTTTCCATAAGACGTGCCACTGGGATTACCGCCTATTCGAGGGATTGAGCATCAGATTGACTTAATTCCCGGTGCTTCACTACCAAACCGTGCGCCATACCATACCAATCCAGAGGAGACGAAGGAGATTATGCGTCAAGTACAAGAGCTTCTCGACAAAGGTTATATACGCGAATCCCTTAGTCCTTGTGCTGTTCCTATTATTCTAGTGCCGAAAAAGGATGGCACATCATGTATGTGTGTTGATTGTAGAGGTATTAATAATATTACTATTCATTATCGTCATCCTATTCCTAGGCTAGATGATATGCTTGATGAATTGAGTGGCTCTACAATATTCTCCAAAGTTGATTTGCATAGTGGATACCATCAAATTCGTATGAAATTGGGAGATGAATGGAAAACAGCATTTAAAACTAAGTTTGGATTATATGAGTGGTTAGTCATGCCTTTTGGGTTAACTAATGCACCTAGTACTTTCATGAGATTAATGAACGAAGTTTTACGTGCTTTCATTGGACGATTTGTGGTAGTTTACTTTGATGACATATTGATTCATAGCAGATCTTTGGAAGAACATTTGGAACATTTACGTAATGTTTTTATTGCTCTACATGATGCACATTTGTTTGGTAACCTTGGGAAGTGCATCTTTTGCACCGACCGAGTATCTTTTCTTGGCTATGTTGTTACTCCACAGGGAATTTAAGTTGATAAAGCCAAGATTGAAGCTATTGAGAGTTGGCCGCAGCCCAAAACGATCACACAAGTGAGGAGTTTTATTGGCCTCGCTGGATTCTATAGGCGTTTTGTGAGAGATTTCAGCACCATTGCTGCACCTCTCAATGAGCTTACAAAGAAAGATGTGCCTTTTCTGTGGGGTACCGCACAGGAAGAAGCCTTCACGGTATTGAAAGATAAGTTGACACATGCTCCTTTACTCCAACTTCCTGATTTTAATAAGACTTTTGAGCTTGAATGTGATGCTAGTGGAATTGGATTAGGAGGTATGTTATTATAAGATGGCAAACCTGTTGCATACTTTTCTGAAAAATTGAGTGGGCCTAGTCTGAATTATTCTACTTATGATAAAGAATTATATGCTCTTGTTCGGACTTTAGAAACATGGCAACATTATTTATGGCCCAAAGAATTTGTTATGTCATGAATCTTTGAAACATATTAAAAGTCAAGCTAAACTGAATCATAGACATGCTAAATGGGTTGAATTCATTGAGACTTTCCCTTATGTCATTAAACACAAGAAGGGAAAATAAAATGTTATTGCTGATGCATTGTCTCATCGCTATACTATGCTTTCACAACTTGAATTCAAAATATTTGGTTTGGAGACCATAAAAGATCAATATGTGCATGATGCTGATTTTAAAGATGTAATGCAGAATTGTAAAGAAGGAAGAATGTGGAACAAGTTTGTCGTTAACGATGGATTTGTGTTTCGTGCTAACAAGCTATGCATTCCAGCTAGCTCCGTTCGTCTTTTGTTGTTGCAGGAGGCGCATGGAGGAGGATTAATGGGACACTTTGGCGTGAAGAAGACAGAGGACGTACTTGCTACACATTTCTTTTGGCCAAAGATGAGACGGGATGTTGAGCGTTTTATTGCTCGCTGCACTACATGTCAAAAAGCTAAGTCACGACTCAATCCTCATGGTTTATATATGCCTTTGCCTGTACCTAGTGTTTCTTGGGAGGATATATCTATGGACTTTGTTTTAGGTTTACCTCGAACAAAGAAGGGGAGGGATAGCATATTTGTTGTCGTGGATAGATTCTGAAAAATGGCACACTTTATACCATGTCATAAAAGCGTTGATGCTGTTAATGTTGCTGATTTGTTCTTTCGTGAAATTATTCGCTTGCATGGTGTGCCAAATACTATTGTTTCAGATCGTGATACTAAATTTCTTAGCCACTTTTGGAGATGTTTATGGGCTAAGTTGGGGACTAAACTGCTTTTTAGTACTACTTGTCACCCCCAAACTGATGGACAAACTGAAGTAGTCAATAGAACATTGTCTATTGTGCTTAGGGCTGTTTTGAAGAGTAATAAGAAAATATGGGAGGAATGCTTGCCTCATATTGAATTTTCTTATAATCGTTCATTGCATTCTACTACTAAGATGTGCCCTTTTGAAGTTGTGTATGGTTTCCTACCTCGTGCACCTATTGATTTGTTGCCTCTTCCATCTTCGGAGAAGGTTAATTTTGATGCTAAACAACGTGCTGAATTGATTTTAAAAATGCATGAGTTAACTAAGGAAAACATTGAGCGTATGAATGCCAAATATAAACTTGCTGGAGATAAGGGTAGAAAACATGTTGTGTTTGCACCTGGAGATCTTGTTTGGTTACATTTGCGTAAGGATAGATTTCCTGATTTGCGCAAATCAAAGCTCATGCCACGTGCTGATGGTCCCTTTAAGGTGTTAGAGAAAATAAATGATAATGCATATAAACTTGAGTTGCCTGCAGATTTTGGGGTTAGTCCCACTTTTAACATTGCAGATTTGAAGCCTTATTTGGGTGAGGAAGATGAGCTTCCGTCGAGGACGACTTCATTTCAAGAAGGGGAGGATGATGAGGACATCAATACCATTGTTACACCCACAGCCCCTGCTGCTATACATACTGGACCAATTACTAGAGCTCGCGCACGCCAACTAAATTACCAGGTACTTTCGTTTCTTGGTAATGATTCTAATGTTTATGAGAATATGATGGTGCCTAAATTGGATACATTTGTTTTGCTTACAAATGAAGGGCCTAGCTTGGAGAAGGATGAACATTGGAGCAAGAACAAGCATAGAGATGATGGCATGCGCAAGGGGAACAAGAACGGAGTTACAAGTGATGATTTCAGGTCTTTGAAGCCACCATAATGAGTGCATGAAGCCTTGGACGAAATATACAAGATGTCACTTCATAAATTTCGTCCAGAGGCTATTATAGGTGCTGCGTCACCTTTTTATTGGGTCGGGCCCATGTAATTTCGAAATACATAAGTATAGGCTATTTTTAGAGTCCGTATGTGTGGGGAAACAAGAGATAGGGTTGATTTCGGACCCCTCCACCAAGGGCCACAAAATTCCCCCTCTCTTCCTCCATATATACAGCCCTTAGGGCACCGTTTAGACTTTGGGTTTTGTTTAGATTAAAGTTCGCCATAGCTGCAACTTCGCGTACTTCGTTTGTGTTCAACGACCAGACAAAGGCGTCACAGAACCCCACCTTGATCAATAAAGCTTTCATCTTATATTCGCAATATCCAGATTGCAGTCTTAGTTTCTTGCTTGTTCTTCATTTGATCGCAGGAAACAGACCCTCGTGGTCAGGTTGATCGTGCTCCGGCGTGGTCAATAACCTCTCAGAGGTTGTTTAGCGATTGCTAAGGCGCGACGTCCTCGCACGTTCGTAGTCGGATCGTCAAAGTCGACTTCCACCAAAGCGAAATCCATCATCTCATCGAAAGACGGGACACCTTTGCCTCTATCAACAACACTGCTGGGGGGATCCTTGTGGGTCTTAGGTGTGATTTATTTGATATCGTTGGTTTCGTAGATAGGAAGTATTGTGTGGTAGTTACTATCAAGAACAAAGACGATGGTTTCCTTTGGCATTTTGTTGCAGTATATGGTACTGCTTACAATGAATACAAGATCGAGTTCATTGCTGAGCTACATGATGTTATGTTAAATCTTACTTACCCTATTATTTTGGGAGGTGACTTTAATTTGGTTAGATCTAGTGAAGATAAGAGTAATGGTATTATTAAATATCAAAATTCTTTCGTATTTAATGATTGGATTAATAAATGGGCTTTGTTAGAGATTGGCATTGCTAATAAGAGTTTACGTGGAGCAATAATCAGAATAATCCTATCTTTGCTACTATTGACAGAGTGTTTGTCTCAATTTCCTGGGACGCCCATTTTCCGATGTCTTCTCTAATGGCTCTTCCCAGGATAGGGAGAGACCATACACTACTTATTTTGGATACAAAAGCTAGGAGGGTTACCTCCCCTAAACTGTTTTGATTTGAGAAATGGTGGTTAGAACAAACTGGTTTTAAAGATCTAGTCTGTGAGATCTGGAACTATGTAGTTCCTGGAAAGTGTGCTTTAGACATTTGGATGAACAAAACTAAGATGTTCAGAAAAAAGGTGAAAGGCTGGAGCATCAATATTGAGGCTGGTATGAAAAGAAGGAAAAGAGACCTGACCTTAGAATTTGACATCTTAGATGTCTTCTCCGAGCGTTATCAACTAGAGGAAAAGGATAAGACTCGTATGACAGAGATCAAGAATGAATTAAATAGTATTTGGCATAAAGAAGAGGTTTCCTTGTGGCAATGGTCGAGGGATCGCAAGATCAAGGACGGAGATAAGAACAATGCCTATTTTCAAGCTCTAGCTAACCACAGACATAGGAAGAAAAATCTCCCGGAGCTGGTTGGTGAGAATGGCCCAGTCCACTCTACCGAAGAGATGTTAGATGTAGCCACTACCTTTTATAAGGACTTGTTTAGATATGAAGAGAAGCATAATATCAAATTGGGTCCTTCCTTCTGGAAGGAGGAAGAGCTAGTGATTCGGGAAGAGAATGACTTATTACAAAAATACTTTACTGAAGAGGAGATTAAAGAAGCCATTTTTGGTTTCTATGCCCATGGGGCCCCTGGCCCAGATGGGTTATCCTTCCTATTCTATCAAACTTTTTGGGATGTTATCAAAACTGATTTTATGGCTCTGGTGAAAGACTTTGAAGAAGGCAAACTAGATCTTTATTGTCTTAATTTTGCTTTGATTGTGCTTATGCCTAAAGAACCTAATGCTAAAGATATGAAGAAATTTAGACCTATTAGTCTGAATAATTGTGGAGTATAATTTTTTTCTTGAAAGCTATGACAAACAGGGTTTCCCTTATTAGTCACAGGCTCATTTCCTTGAATCAAACAACCTTTATCAAAGGGAGGTACATATTAGAGAGCGTAGTGATGGCGTATGAAGTTATTCATGAGGTTAAGAGATCTACCACTCAGGGTCTAGTGCTTAAACTAGACTATGAGAAGGCATATGACAGAGTTAGCTGGGAATTCTTGTTTGATATGTTACATTCGATAGGTTTCGGGAACAGGTGCATTTCTTGGATTAAAACTACTTTACTTCAAACCACGTTTAGTGTGCGGATCAATGATACGGTGGCCCCTCATTTTTTAGCTGGGAAAGGGCTCAAACAAGGAGATCCTCACTCTCCGCTGCTTTTTAACTTGGTTGCTGACGTTTTTTCTAAAATGCTTCATAAAGCTGCTAGTCAAGGATTGATTTCGGGGCTTCTGCCTCAGGCTATACCTAGGGGTGTTGTCAGCTTGCAATACGCTGACGACACCATCTTGTTTCTAGAAAACTTAGTTGACAAAGCCAGAAAATTTAAATGGCTCTTGTCATGCTTTGAGAATCTTTCAGGTATGAAAAACAATTTCCATAAGAGTGATCTTCTTACAATTAATGTGGAGGAGGATGTGCCAAAGGAATTTGCTCAAATTTTCTGCTGCAAATTGGGAGATTTCCCCATTAAATACCTGGGAGTGCCTATGCACTATGACAAACTTAAGAGGGAAGACTTACAACCTATTATTGATAGGATTATTAAGAATATATCTAGCTGGTTGGGGAGATACCTTACATACAATGGGGAAATTATTCTGTTATGTGCCTGCATTATTAGTATTCCTGCATACTTGATGTCCATGATCAAATTCCCCAAGTGGGCCATTAATGCTATTAACTCCCAAATGGCTCATTTTTTCTGGGGAGACATGGATAATCATCATAAGTATCACTTGGCTAGTTGGGGTATGATTACTAAAAATAAAGAGTTTGGGGGTCTGGGTGTTCCTAACATTAGAGATTTTAACATGGCTGTTCTGGCCACCTGGCCGAAGAGATATTTTGATGGTAAAAATAGTGAGTGGAAGAAGATTATTTCCTATAAATATGATACTAATAAACCTAATATCCTGTGGTCTAAGAATGGAGTGGGCTCTACCTTTTGGAAGGGTGCCACTTGGACGTTTGCTGCAGCCAAAACCTTTTACAAATGGAAATTAGGAAATGGAGAGAATATCAGCTTCTGGCATGACACCTGGGTTAGGGATTATTCCCTGAAAACCCAATTCTGGGACTTGTTTAGTATATGTAATCAAAGTGAGTGCTTAGTAGCCCAGGTATGGGATGGTGTCACTCTGATACTGACTTTTAGGAGATGTGTTGATGATGAAGGTTTTAATAGTTGGAACCGGCTGACAGAGTTGGTTAGTTCACCTTAGTTGAGCGATGATTGTGACGTTCCTATTTGAACTCTGGAGACAAATGCGGTTTTCTCTGTTAAATTTTTTTATAAACAAATTAACTTTGGAGGTGTGGTTTCTTCTGTGGGAGATAAGCTATGGAAAGTAACCTGTCCATAGAAAATTCATGTATTTTTGTGGTTATGTGTTCATAACAAAACTCTTACCCGGGATAACTTAGCTAAGAGGAGACATGTGGAAGATGTATCCTGCCTTTTTGCTGTGAAAAAGAAACGGTCCATGTCGTGGAAATTCATTATATTGAAAGGTCCACTACTCGGTTGGTCGAGTACAAAGCTCTTAACCTTGTGGATCTGGGTTCAAGCCCCATGGTGGAGATTACATCATATGATGTTATTATCAATGAATTATATACAAAGTCCCAGCTCAGTATTATCTTACCGAGCCAGCCCTTGCGGGCTACACGTTGTTGTTCAAGTCTACATGATTATATCTACAAAGTCTCTGCTCATTATTGCATAATGACCTGGCCCTTGGGGGCTACACTAGTTGAAGTTTTATGAGCATAAGGCAATTACAAGTCCCAGGTTGCTGCAAGCATGACAACCCGGAACATGGGGGCTACATATGTGGAATATTCAGTTTTGACTAGTGATTGAGATGAACAACCTGGATTTCTTCACGGCTGCAACATTTATATTGAAGCAAGTCTTAAGTTGATTACTACGCTCCCTTCTTAAGACTTGGGGGCTATAGGTGATATGAATATAATATATAATGGAGGACCATCTTCAAATTCTCAGTTTTGAGCAAACCAGTTAGAGCATTGAAGGCCGATTCAAATGGATTCTTTTTTGCAATATTTCTGCTACAAGCAAATTGACTATGAAACTGGACTATTGACCCGGATTTTTCAGAATAAGTGCCCGGATTTTTTGTATTGGCAAAGTTTGAACATATCTGCTAAAGGAGATTTGCTATGAGATCATGGACACGTATCAAGGAGGAAATGACAAGGACTTAAGGATGATCAGGATCAGTTTAACATGGATAAATCCAAATTAAACTGGGGGCTAATGTCGGGGATATACCCTGCGGCATGAACGGGCTGGAAGTATGACCCGGTCGGACTTAGCGACTCACTAGTGACCCACCCGGACTTGGCGACTCACTGGTGCCCCGCCCTGACTTGGCGACTCACTAAGTGACCCGCCAGGATCTCTCCACTCACTGATAACCCGGCCGAGCCAGGTGACTTATTGGTGACCCGGCAGGCGGGTTCGAGGAGCGACAAGACCCGAAGGCTCAGAAGGCACAAGGCCTAGAAGGCCGGCTCATGTTATGGTGAGCCAACTTAAGAGGAAAGCATAAAGGAATATTCCCTTACAAAGGAAGCAAGACTAGGACTCCACTTGTAAAGAGTAATCCTAATCCTACTAGGACTAGTCATGTAACCTGCCCCTTCAACTTATATAAGGAGGGGCAGGGCACCCTAAGAGGGACAAGTTAGACAAATTAGGGTTAGACAGGCAAGTCTATAGCTCTCGAGATAGAGCACCCTTCTAATCGTGATCATCATCATCAATATCAATGAAGCAGGATGTAGGCTTTTACCTCCATCGTGAGGGGCCGAACCTGGGTAAAAAACCTCGCGTCTCTCGTCCCGCTCAACCCCTCTCAAGCTACCACATAGATGCGTTGGCCTCACGACTAAGTCCTCACACTAGGACATCTGCCGTGACAATTCCACGACAGTCCATCATTTACTATTTGAATGCGTGGTTGCAAAACAAGTGTGGAATTTCATTTCAGAGTGTTTTAGTTACCCTTGCATTTCTAGCTTTGAAGATGTTTCTGCCTTGTGGCAGAATAACAAAAACATGGTTGTACTTAATATGGCAGTGGTTTCCTCCTTGTGGAGTATTTGGAAACTAGGAAACAATTTCTGTTTTCAGGGGCGTACCTGGAGAGATGCCAATTGTGTCCTTGCAAAACTAAGCTCTCATCTGAACCAGTGGAAAATTCTCTACGTCGACACTCAGGCGGAGCTGCTGTTGCGGTGCATTCGTCTGTTGGACATGCATCGTGGAGAACTGCTACGGATTGCGTTAGTGTGATCGAGAAGACCAAGAGGCTGGTGTGTGGGCCTAACTAGTTTTATGCTTATGCCTATGTCGCTTGGTATGTAATAAAGTGAGGTTGCTGATACTAGATAGTTTTATGT
Source organism: Triticum dicoccoides (assembly GCF_002162155.2). Taxonomy (NCBI): domain Eukaryota; kingdom Viridiplantae; phylum Streptophyta; class Magnoliopsida; order Poales; family Poaceae; genus Triticum; species Triticum dicoccoides. The sequence continues at coordinate 240,791,138 of NC_041381.1, read as the reverse complement.
TGGGTGCTATGACTCCTTGGGATTGTAACTTTCTATCTGTTTTTGGCTGAGACATTTTCGCTTCATTAATAAAATGGGGAGAGGGGGGAACCCCTTTCATTCAAAAAAAATCCAACTGTCCACATGCTTTTAGCCCTCCAACACAGATCATCAAACTGGGTCGGACTGGCCTGGTCATCGGAAATCCTACAGCCCTGTCACACATCGCCACAAATTAAGGGAAGCTCTGTGGGAGTCCGGACGTCCGCCATGTAAGACTTCACCCTAAACCCACCCTGTTGGGGATATAACTATTAGGTATGACCCGCCCAGGAGGGGCCGGGTTATACCTATGAGTACTTGTGAAGCCCATGACCAAGCTTGAAGATGGCGGTTCAGTTAAGGGCCCAAAGCTCAGAGGCGACTTAAGGCCCGTAGAGATAAACAGCCATATGTATATGACTTGTATTGTAAGGCAAGAATAGTTAAGAGATCAAGCCGGACACTGTATATGAGACGACCGAGACTCTGTGAGCTGCTGGGCGTCGATCTCTGTATATAAAGGGACGACCCAGTGGCGGTTCAGGGCAAGTAACATCAGATTGGGAGATAGGTCAAGTGATTCCACTCCCTAGTAATTGAGTCATAAGCAATCCCACTCAAAACTGGATCGTAGGCTTTTACCTTCACCGTAAGGGGGCCGAACCAGTATAAACCCCGTGTCCTTTGTCCCGATTAACCCCTTTAAGCTTCCTAGTTGCGATGGCTCCACGACTAAGTCCTTTCACTAGCTGATGTGACAATTCCACAACAGTTGGTGCCCACCGTGGGGCCAGTGCACGGTGGATTTGAGTTCTTGAAGGGCAGTTTCGAAGGGCTCAAGGGATATGCTGTGGGCCAGATGACCAAGAGTCATCGCGGCAAGCTCTACATCGACGACGCAGGCTGGGGCCCTGAGGCTGGCTCAATTGAGTACGGGTACCGGGTCCCCTTCGACGGAATCCACGTCTTCATCGGCAAGATCGGCGAGCCGGGCCATGAGCCAGACATCTGCACCGACCTCGTCGAGAGGGCTCAGCGTGCGAGACCCGCCCGGGCTCTGCCAGCCGTGAAGCGTGCCTTCGTGGGATGCATCCATGGAGGACTCTCTAAAGGATCTGCATCTGATGGTGAGACGACCACGGGCGAGACGGATTCGTTGTATCAACTGCAAGATGGCGGGCTTGGGGGCTCTTCCGATGGCAGCAGTATTCCGGACCTCCTTGAGCCGCCAAGCAGAGTTGGGATCTTCATGGCTGGCACGCAACCCATTCAAAACTCCACAACTGCGGCAGCAATAACCTCCAAGTCAGCGGCAGCCGGGGCAGGAGGCCTTGTGCGCCCGCCGGCTCAGGTACTGATGGATCTCATAGATAAGATGACTGCTCTGTTAGCCGCCGCGGTCAAACCGGCGGATCAAGCTCAACATGATGCGGAAGTGGCACAGTTAAAGCAAGATATTGTGCAGGCTAAGGAAGACCTGGTAGCGGAAGATGTCAGGATGACCGCAGAGCAGGCGGATCTGGACGCTCAAGCTCAGCGGATTTAGGCGCAGACTTTCCGGCTCACGATGGATCAAAATGCATCCAATGAGGTCATGAGGAGGAGGTACCAGAAGACTCAATCTCGTCTGCCTCCGGTTTACGATTCTTGAAACCTCTTCCATACACCCGGTGTAGGGCCTAGTAACGCGCCGGAGATAGACCGGGTTGCGGCACCCAGGGCTGGAATGCCGGTTCACCATGTATGATGGAACCTCCCTGGATGAATACCGCTCCGCCTCAGTATATACCAACACCATCGGGTCATTATTCTAACTCATTGGAGAACATGATCGCTACGGCGGCACGATTGGCGACTCTCCCGGTGGAGGGAGACTCTCCTACGGCGGTTGAAACTCGAAGGATCAGAGAGATTCTTCAGACGGCTTTGGCACAGTAGGAGGCGTACTCGTATAGCCGTGACAGGATTCATTCGACCCCTCGTCCAAGCCGGAGCCCGAGTTATAGCAGGCACATGGATTCAGTGGCCGTTTCAAGCAACGCCCGGCGCCATAACCAGCCAGGCGGGCATGACTCAGCGCGCAATGCAGCTCTTAATTTGGTTGATCAGGACCGAATACGTCAAGAGGCTGAGCGAGCGGCTCAGTAGGCGGCTGAGCAGGCGGCTCAGCTAGCAGCTTACCAGCCTTTTCCGGTTTATCCGATGACTTCTATTGAGGCAGACACGACCACCAGGACCGGAGGTGTCCCCAGTCTAGTGCCGGCTCTGCGTAACGAGCGTTTACCCAAGGATTTCAAAGGGCCCAGAAAGGTGCATAATTATACGGCCGACTTACAGCCTGGGGCATGGATTGAAAGCTACGAGATGGCTATGGAGTTACTAGAGGTCAGTGATGCTGCGATGTCCAAGTACTTCACCGTGATGTTGGATGGGACTGCCCGCACTTGGTTGAAGGGGCTACCACCTAATTCCATCAGTTCATGGGCAGAGTTAAAAGCCTGGTTCATTCAGAACTTCAAAGATACATGCAAGCAGCCCATGTCAATTGTGGATTTGACTAATTGCAAACAGGAGGAGGGTGAGTCCATGACCCATTGGGTGCACCGGGTCAAGGCCATAATACATTCGTCTGATAAGATGGATTTTGCCTCTAAAGATGAAGCTAGGGTGGCTCAAGCGCGATTGTAATGACATGGGTCAGCTAATGATGGCTCTGGTCAAGTACGCCAACTCTGATAGTACCAAGGATCCCGAGTGTGATGATGAAAAGACAAGGAAGGGAAAAAAGAATGGCAACGACAAGGGCCCTCAGCATAACCCAGCAAATCAAGGAGGTAATAATAAATGTAAGGCTGATGGTAGCTTGGAGTTTGTGGCTAACACCAATGCGCAGGGCAACAATCAGCGACGTAAGAGGAGACCACCACCTCGGTCCGGCGGGTCAAGCCCCATGCTTGAGCAGTTACTGAATGAGCCCTGTCCAAGGCATGACACTCAGCAAAAGCCGGCCACTCACCTATGGAAGGACTGTACGATCATGAAGGCTTTCAAGAATTCCAACATGTTCGACGGTAATCATGGGCAGGGCGGCAACTCAGGTGGCGGCGGCTTTCATGGCCCGGGCGGCGGTTCAAATTCCAATTTTCAAAACTCTCAGGGTAATCAAGGTGGTTATAACCAGCAATCTGGCCAGGGAGGTCAGCAACAGTAGCAGGGTGGATATCAGAGTAATCCGAAGCAACTAAATAGTGGATAATATCATGTGTTCACCACCAGCTTGTGCAAACGGAACCAGAAGCTTCATAAGAGGGTTGTGAACGCTATTGAGTCGGCAGTTCCTCGTTATTTGAAATGGTCTAAGCAGCCTATTCTATGGAGTAGGGAAGATCACCCTCCCCGGGTTGATAATCCGGGTCACTTGGCCTTGGTAGTAGCACCTCAAGTTGGTGGATACAAGTTCACTAAGGTGCTCATGGATGGAGGCAGCAGCATTAATATCCTCTATTATGAGACCTTTCGCCGCATGGGTTTGATTGACAAAAATCTCAAGACTTCCAACACTGTTTTTCATGGAGTGGTTCCTGGTAAGTCGGCATACCTAGTGGGTAAGATTGAGCTGGAAGTAGCCTTTGGAGATGAACATGATTCCAGGGCTGAGAAGTTAACCTTTGAGGTGGTCAAAATCAAGAGCCCGTATCACGCCCTCTTTGGGTGGCCGGCTTATGCCAAGTTCATGGCGCGGCCGTGTTATGTTTATTTGCGGCTCAAGATGCCGGGTCATAAAGGCACCATCACAGTGCATGGGAGTAGGAAGATAGCCTTGGAATGCGAGGAAGGCGATGCTGCTTTTGCAGAATATGTTTGTGCAACAGAAGAGTTGAAGTTGAACAAGGACAATGTTGACCCGGCAGACATGACATCTTTGAAAAAGCCAACCACAAAGCATGAGCCGGTAATGAAGTTTAAGTCGGCCGATGACACTAAGCTTGTTAATTTTGTTCTAGGTGACTCATCTAAGTAGTTCAGTATCAGTGCCAATCTGGATCCCAAACAGGAAAGCATGCTCATCGATTCATCCGTGAGAATCGGGACATCTTTGCATGGAAGCCTTCTAACATGCCGGGTGTACCGAGGGAACTCGTTGAGCACACTTTAAATATTGATCCAAAGTTTAAGCCAGTCAAGTAGTTTCTTCGGTGATTCAATGAAGAGAGGCGTAAAGCCAATGGCGAGGAAGTGGCCCGGCTCTTAGCGGCCGGGTTCATTATTGAAGTTTTTCATCCAGAGTGGTTGGCTAACCCGGTGCTTGTGCTTAAGAAGAATGACACTTGGCGTATGTGTGTGGATTACACGGACTTAAACAAAGCTTGTCCGGCTGATCCCTTTGCTCTCCCTTGTATTGATCAAATCATTGATGCTATGGCGGGTTGTGAGCGTTTGAGTTTTTTGGATGCTTATTCTGGTTATCATCAGATCAAGATGGCAGTTAAGGACTAGGAGAAAACGGCTTTTATTACTCCATTTGGAGCCTTCTGCTATGTGTCTATGCCTTTTGGGCTTAAGAGTGCCCATGCGACTTATCAGCGATGCGTGCAGAACTGTGTTCACAATCAGATTGGACGCAATGTTCATGCTTATGTGGACGACATTGTGGTGAAATCCAGAGAGAAGGAGACCTTGATAGATGATCTGAAGGAGACCTTTGATAATCTCTAGGTCTACAAGATGATGCTTAACCCGGCCAAGTGTGTTTTTGGTGTGCCTGCAGGCAAGCTCTTTGGGTTTTCTGGTTTCCATCAAGGGCATTGAGGCTAACCCAGAGAAGATCAAGGCAATCACCTCTCTGGCTAAGCCGGCGTGCATCAATGATGTTCAGCGTTTGGCAGGTCGTATTGCTGCTCTAAGACGGTTCATAAGCCGGTTAGGTGAGAAGGCTATACCACTGTATCAAATGATGAAGAAGACATATAACTTCGTCTAGAGTGATGCTGCTAACATTGCCTTTGAAGATTTGAAGAGATAGCTAGCTGAGCCGCCAGTTCTTGCTGCTCCCATTGATAAGGAGCCATTATTATTATATGTGGTTGCTAACATGCGGGCTGTCAGTGTGGCCATCATGGTGGAGCGCAAGGAGGCTGGCAAAGAGCATCCGGTTCAACCACCGGTTTGTTACATCAGTGAGGTGCTTATTGAGTCCAAGCAAAGGTATCCACATTGGCAGAAACTCGTTTATGGGGTGTTCATGGCAAGCCGAAAACTTAAGCAATATTTCTAGGGTCATCCCATCACTATGGTCAGTTCTGCTCCTTTAGGAGATATCATCCAAAATAGAGAGGCCACAGGACGAGTCGCCAAGTGGGCCATTGAACTTGGGCCTCATGGTTTAAAGTATGTACCACGCACTGCTATCAAGTCTCAAGCACTGGTGGACTTCATCAACGATTGGACAGAAATGCAGATGCCTGAAGAGAAGCCAGACAACACGTATTGGACTATTCACTTAGATGGGTCCATGCAATTGGAGGGCTCGGGGGCTGGAGTTGTTTTAGCTACCCCTCGAGGTGACAAATTTTGTTATGTGCTACGGTTGATGTTTCCCTGTACTAACAATGCAACTGAGTATGAGGCCTTGCTCCATGGTCTTCGGATGGCTAAGGAGATGATCTTAAGCCGGGTAAGGTGCTTTGGCGACTCATATTTGGTGGCTCAACAAGTATCAGGCAAGTGGGATTCCAAGGATCCTTTCATGGCGGCTTATCGCCGTGAAGTTGATGCCATTGCTGGACATTTCAAGGGTTACCAAGTGGAGCACATTAACTGCAGAAAGAACGAGGCGGCTGATGCCTTAAGCCGGCTGGGCTCTCAGCGTAAGCCAGTGCCGCCTAATACTTTCTTGGATATTCTGCATAACCCTTCTGTCAAGTTACCTACAGAGGAAGACTTGGCTGTTCCTGACCCGGAAGCACAATTGGTGGCGGCTCTTCACATCATCCCAGATTGGACAGTGCCATACTTGGCTTACATGACCCGGGGTGAGTTGCCTGAGGATGAGACCTTGGCCAGGCAGATAACCCGACAGTCTAAGTCAATGACAATTGCCAATGGCGAGTTGCATCATCGCAGTGTCACTGGGGCGTTTCAGCGTTGTGTCTCTCTTGAAAAAGGCCAAGAAATTCTATGTGAGATTCATGAAGGGGATGCTGGGTCAAAATCCCTTGTGTCCAAGGCTTTCCGTCATGGATTTTATTGGCTGATGGCTCATGCTGATGCAGAGGATGTTGTCAGTAAATGTGACAGTTGTCAGAAGTTCTCGAGACGTGCTCACGTGCCGGCTCAAGAGTTGAGGATGATTCCAATTGCTTGGCCATTTGCAGTCTGGGAGCTTGACATGGTTGGGCCTTTCAAAAGGTCCAAAGATAAAATGACCCACCTCTTGGTGGCGGTTGACAAATTTACAAAGTGGGTTGAGGCAGAGCCAGTTAGTAAGTGTGATGCAGCCACGGCGGTTTAGTTCATGAAGAAGGTGATATTTCGCTTTGGCTTTCCACACAGCATTATAACTGACAATGGTACTAATCTGTCTAAAGGCGCCTGTCAGGACCCCGATCCTATGCCACACCGATCTAGCATGTAACACCTCATATCACTTTGCGGCCTCACGCACGGTATTCCCACGGGTATCGCCTTACCAGGCCCCGGACCGTTTGCGCCTTTTGGCTCACGTATATGATAGTGTTGCTAGCATCCATATGACAAAGAACCTGGGCTAACATGGCTAGTTGTGAAACCAAAGTGGCACTAACTTACAGGGACAAGCATACGTGACCCAGCAACGACCGTGTCGGTCATCAGCGAGTGAATCCGGGCTGTAGCAGCTGGGCTAGCAGGACTTCGGTAGACAACGCGTGACATTTCCCCGAAGGGACAGACACATGACCGAAGAAGGACACATGCCGGCCAGCCTAAGTGTTCCGGAGCAGTAGCAAGCTACCAAGGCTTAGTGGAAGCACTAGGAGACATTTCCCGGTAAGAGAGGCTACCAAGGATAAACAACTAGATAATCAGATCCCACATATACCAAGCATTTCAATAACATACACACAATATGCTCGATATGTGCAAATACAACATGGCATCACAACAAGACTCTACAACTCAAGTATTTTATTCAGTAGGCTTCGAGGAGTGATATACAACCATGGGTCTCATGACCCAACATTCAGAGCATACAAGTCAAAGCACATGCAGAAGCTTAACATGTCTGAGTACAGACATCTACAAATGAAAAAGGCTGAGAAGCCGACTATCTACCAGATCCTGCCGAGGGCACAAGACCGTAACTGAGGTAACAAGCGAAATGTTGAAGTCCACGCGCGGAACTACTAGCAAGACTGAAGTCTCTCTGCAAAAACATAAATTAAGCAAATGTGAGTACAAATGTACCTAGCAAGACTTACATCACATCTAACTGCATATGCATAATTATCAACAAAGGGGATGGTGGGGTTTAACTACAGCAAGATAGCTTTGACTCGGTGGCTATCCTGAACTACGACTGCAAGTAACTCTTCTGAGGTGGTGCACAGGAGTCCACATATTCACCATATCAATACACCACTATGGATCCGCTCCCGTCTCCCTACGAGAACGCCATCCATAGCACTCACGCTTATCTTGCGTTTTTTTATTATCCACTTTCACTTGTCTATGAACTGTATAGGCAACCCGGAGGTCCTTTACTGTGAACTCGGCTATTCGAGTAGATTATTTATAACCCTGCAGGGGTGTACTTCTTAACACATGTTTCCACCACTTGGCATCTGCACACGACATGTGCTCGGCAGACTTCAAGCGAAAGCCGACGTGGGTGTAGACCATGACCTACCTAAACACTCAAGTCTCTAGTCCAGGTTTATCGCCTATTCAGGTTCCATCCGTAGGGAGTCCAGCCGAAGTTTCCACATACGGCCCCGAACGATGTGTGCAGGGTTCCCGAGACACCAAACGGGCGCCTGGTACACCGTGCCACGTGCCTACCGCATCACAGCCCACCCCTCGGGTCAGCGTTGTGCATGGCCTCCAGCATACTACAAACACCAGAAACTACTTGCAACTCTTGGACATTGGACAAGGGTGGTTAAGAAGTCGAGCGGGGTCATATTTCAGGGCCCAACATGTGATAGTAGCTGTTTCATGGATCACAAACACAGAACTCAGTTCCTGAGGATGGCTTCAATGAGACAACCCACCATGTACTCCTACATGGCCTCTCATCGCTACCTTTACCAAATTGTGTTCACACACTTAGCTCACACACTGTAGGACATGTTCACAACAATTCAATTCATCCCCGATGAATGAGGCCAGACTCAACTCTAAGAAGTAGCAGGCATGACAAACAAGCATGAATGAGTAGGCACATCAGGGCTCAAACAACTCCTATTCATGCTAGTGGGTTTCATCTATTTACTATGGCAATGACAGATCATGCAGAGGATAAGGGGTTCAACTACCGCAGCATTTAACAGTTGAATCCTTGTTGTCCTAATGCAGTAAAGAAAGCAGAGTGAGAGAGTGGGTTTGTCTCGGAATGAACAAGGGGGTTTTGCTTGCCTGGCACTTCTGAAGATAGCAATAGCTCTTCATCGGTGTCATCGAACTCATCGTCGGAACACGTCTACTGAAGGGGGACAAATACCGGCAAACAAGGAAGAACACAATCAATGCAATGCACAGAATGATGCGTGATCATGACATGGCAATATGCTGTGGTTTGAGCTAATACAACTAGCAAAAGGTTAGATGGAGTTGTTTTGAATCAAAGATTCAAATTCAAACTCCATATGTGATTATTCAAATGCCATTGATATGATTTGTCCTAAAAAGTAGCTATAAGTTGTTCTAATATGCATGTAAATGGTTCAGATGGATAGATTGGATTTTTCTGATCATTTTTCATATATAATTTATTCATTTGGAGTTATGGTTGAATTTCTATGAATTTTTGAAGTTTATAGCATTTTCTAGAATTTCCTGAATAAGAATAAATCCAGAAAAAGGTTAACTGTGTCAGTATGACCTCGGGGTGACGTCAGCAGGACAAAGGCGCCAGCCCAGGTCAAACCTGACGGCTAGGACCCACATGTCAGTGTAACAACTAACTAACAGAGTTACTAACCTAGGTTAACTAGGGCCTCGGCCCACTGGTCAGTGACTAAACTAATTAACCTAAGCTAATTAGCTCTAAACTAATACTAAACTAGACTAGTTAAGGCCCTGGGCCCACATGTCAGTGCTTAGTAGGGCTAATTAAATTAGTTAGCACTCAACCTAAATTAGTGGGGGCCTGGCCCCACTTGGCAGCGACCCTGGGGAAGTCAAACAGGGTCAAACCCCGGGTCAGCAGGGTCAAACCCACTGGCAACTCGACGCCGGCGAGGCCTGAGATGGCGGCGCGGCTCGGAAATCGCTCACAGGGCACGGACAAGGCCGTTCTTAGGTTCGTTGCAGAGCTCTTGTAGGCGTGCGCCGGGTGGTGGTGGTGGCCGGGCCTATGGTGGCTGGAGCCGACGAGGACGAGTTCCAAGGCGGTGGCCGGAGTTTGGGTGAGTGGGGTTGGAGCTGCGATGCGCAAACAAGCATGGTGAAGGTCTAGTGGGGCACTACGCGTTGCAGGGAGCAGGTTGGACTCGCCGGGGTGACCATTCGGTCACAGGAGCTGCAGCGGCGACGAGCTCAAGCGGCGGCCGCTATGGTCGTCAAGGGGGCAACGTCTATGGCTCGAAATCGAAGGGGAGGAACGAAGGGATCCACACAGGAGCTCACAGTGGTTGGTTCGGTGGCCTCAGCGAGCTCGGGGAAGCGTCGGACCGAGCGCACGGTCACCGGCGATCTCGGTGACCCGAGGTTGAAGAAGACGGTGGTAAGGGTGTTCGGGGGGTGTCCGGCATCACTTGGCTTGGTGTGGAGGTCGAGGACAAGGTAGCTGAGCTAATGGGCATGCCGAGGGGTCGAGGGGAAGGCTTTGGGTGCGGCAACGGTGAGCGGTGGCGACGATCTCCGCTCGGGCTGCGCGGGAGAGAGAGCAGAGGAGGGGGAAGGGGTCCAGGGAGAGTGAGAGAGATCCAGGGGGTCGGGGCAATGTACGTGGCGTCGTCGGCCGCGTCAGGGAGGAGCCAGGCAGGCAGGGAGGGAGGAGGTGGCTGCACGGGCAGTGCGCGTGCGTCGGGCACTCGCCCGTCCTCCTGGCAAGGAGGAAGACGACAGGAGGAGGTGGCCAGGTGGTCTGGGCCGCCAGCTGGGCTGCACAGGACCTGGGCCAGCCAGGTAAGGCCACGTAATTCTCTCTCTATCTTTTATTTGTGTTTTCCATTTTATTCTGTTTTGTTTTGATTTAGTAAAAATACTAAACCATTTTTAAAACTCCTAAAAATATTTGTGGGCACTGTTGAAATTATTCCCAACAGCCCTCAACTAGTTTCAGAATTATTAGAGTATTTAAAATATTTATAGGATTTAAATTCCCCAATTCAAATACTATATGAGTTAATTCAAAAATCCAGAAATGACCTAAAGATATATTCATCATTTTTGGCAGAGGTTTTCACCTTAACCAGAAATCATGAACTTTTCTTAGAGACATTTTGGGTTTATTGAAAATATTTTCATTTTGATCCTAGTTGAATTCCATTTGATGCTAGGGTTTGAGCATCCCCATTTCAAGAAGTAATTTAAACATGATGCAAACATTATGCAACACCAGGCAGAACCAGAAGCTAGGGATGTGACAACTCACCCCCACTAAACAAGAATCTCGTCCCGAGATTCAAGCGTAGGGTAAGATGAAGGGGGAACACAATCTAACACAATCTTCACAATCCAGGGTGCACTACATAAGAACGTTGATTCGATCACCATCATTGTCTCGAAGTCTTGCTCCGGAAACTTCAACCAACATGGCAACAAGAGGAAAGGAAAAACTCTAGAAGGATCGAACTTCTTAAAGATTGAACAACTCAGGATCAACTCATGGAATGAGACATTGAAACATCTCCCGAGTTGAGACACGAAGCGTACATCTAAAGGGATGGAGTGAAACAGATGATGACGGTTCACTAGGTAGACAACAATTCCACACTTAGAACGGGGGTGAGCGGTTGTCAACGTAGCGAGGAGTTGAGTTGCCATGATACCATAATGAGACATCTTGGAGGAGGATGACTCGTAGAATTATTACCATAAGTGGCAAAAAGAATTACCTTTGATATAGAGATTAGTGAGACTCTTTATACCAGCCTAAGGTAATTCACCAACACTCGTTTGACTGAGTATGAAAGGATGGCATACCCGGACTAGAAGGGATGATGTGGATTACCTTGTTGAAGACAACACAAGGGGTGATTTGCTTATCACCGGAAATGGATGGAACCCAGGGTAGGACCACTTTTGAAGATGATCCTGATTAGTAATTATTGAGAAGGGTAGTCCATAGTAGAATGGCACAATGGCAGTGCAAGCTGGGAGCAAAATGCAAATGCTGGGAATGATTCTACTAACAGGGAAGAAACCCAACAGTAGAGAGCACTACAAAAAAATAAACTTCCGTGATGATACGTGTTTGTCATAGTAGGTCGCTTTTTTGTCATGCATGTACATCCATGAAAAAATTATGACAGAATCAAGATAGTCATACCTGTGCTGTCGTAGAAGTGTTCCATGACATTACCAAAATTATCATCATGGAAGTGTCCACTTCCATGATGATAAATCGCGCGTCACAGAAGTGCTTTCGTCAAGGGTGACCGACACGTGGCATCCACCGTAACGGAACGCCCTTAAGCTATCGGGTCGGGTTTTGGACCCGATAACCCGTTAACAGCCCCGACCAATGGGGATTTTCCACGTGTAAAATAATCATTGGCTGGAGGAGACACGTGTCAGGTCCGCGTTGGCACAGGTATCACTCATCCAATGGGAGAGACGCGCCTATGATATGTTGACACGTGGACCGCCCATCAAGTTTAAATGGGCCAGCCCAACTAAAGGCCCACAAGATTTTGCGGACTATAATGGGCCGGCCCAGCTAAAGGCCCACGAGATTTTGCGGACCATAATGGGCTGGCCCAGCTAAAGGCCCACAAGATTTTGCGGGCCATAATGGGCCGGCCGAGGTAAAGGCCCACAAGATTTTGCGGGCCATAATGGGCTGACCCAGGTAAAGGCCCACTAGATTTTTGTGTGCCATAATGGGCCGGCCCAGGTAAAAGCCCACAAGATTCTTGCGGATCATAATGGGCCGGCCCAGTTAAAGGCCCACGAGATTTCACCGACATTAATGGGCCGGCCCAGCTGTAAGCCCACAAGATTTTGAGGACCCTAGTAGGCCGGCCCATTAACTTGCTGCCATGTTTTGGGCCAAATGCCAGCCCATATTTGATCTGGTCAATTAATGTCCTGCCACGTTCTAGGCCTAACAGTGGCCCATATGAGATCCGGCCCGTTAAAAGCCTACCACGTTCTGGGCCAAATTACGGCCCAGATCAGGTCCGGCCCTTTAAGAGGCTTTGGGCTCAATTATGGCCCATATCAGATTCGACCCGTCAACTGGACACTATGCTTTTGGGCCCAATTGCTAAAGGCCCACTTAGTAATTCGGCCTGATATTAGTTTTGGCCTGTTAAGGGCCCGTTTAACATTTCAGCCCTATATTAATTTCGGCCTGTTAAAAGCCCGTCATATAGTTGGGCCTAACTACGGCCCGGTTTGCATCCAGCCTACTCGCAGCCGATATCTGATTGGGCCAAACAAGGACCGAGACAATTTTGGCCTGTTAAAAGCCCGTGATTTGATTCGCACAATCATGGGCCGGGGTTCATTTCGGGCTTCTGCTGGCGCATGAGCTGCTCGGCACGTTTCAGTCCCAACCTACATCGTAATTGCATGACGTCCCGTTTATGTACCGTAATTTTACGATTTGGCCGGTTTACTGTGAAGACAGGATGTATATACAGTAAAATAACTGCAGCATCGTGAATAAGAAAAAACCTAGACTATACAATAAAGAAATTACGGCATATTACATCCACTTGGCATCAAAGTTTGCCACTATGATAATAAAGCACAAGCAGACAACATATTACATACACTGGGCATCAAAGATCGCCACTAGTGCAAATAAACACGCCGACGAAATAATATACAAAACCGACAGCACTTCAATAGAGTTCAAGAAAAGTTAGCCCTGCTGGGGAGCTGTAGCGCAAGCAGCTGAGCAAGATGATGAGACTGCGCTTGTTCAACACTTATATCTTCCTCACTCTGAAAGATAAACAAGCAGACAGATGACAGGTTTTGCACATAAAAGTATCAGTGCTAACAATTCATCACATTTCTTACCGACGAATAAAGTGACACAGTTTAAAATTGCATTAACACAATATGGTATTGTTCAGGTCAAGACATGGCAGGAAATGACATTGTGAAGGAGTTGGCAGCTTCACGACACCACTGGATTACAGATCAAGAACTCATAAGTATCAATGGTTAGTGTGCTGTCAATTTATCCCATTTCAGATTGGCAAATAAAGAGACGGTTTAAATAATAGTAGAATGATATGACATTGTTCATAGTTAAGACATTGAAGAATATGACATTGTGCTGTAGTGGGTAGGTTCACCACACCACTGGATTACGGATGAAGAACAGAAGCATACATGCAGTGCAAAAGAAGATCACTTGCTCTGTATAGTTTAATTTACATGGTATGAAGAAGGAACTTGGTTGTACAACTGAAAACTTAAAATGAGAAAGGACAAACTTTTGTTTATGAACTACATAATAAACTTTAAACAAGAAATTTGATGCAAACACCAAAAATAAACAGTTGTTGCAGTCATGCCTAACCAAATATATACAACATAGTTTGAAGGCTTGAGATGGACAAACTTACATTATTTGTGAAGACAAGCTCTATAAAGGACTTGTCCATGCTGATGGGGGGGGGGGGGCAATTCAAGAAGTTTACCACAGAATCTTCTTCATAAGCATTGCCTTTATTCTACATTTTGTTAAGAGTAAATATAGATGTGATAATATACGAAAAAATGGAGAATATTTAAGATAAGATGAAGAGTGATGCTACATAACCAAGTAGCTATAAATGTAAGTGCAGCGATACAGGCAAAAGGTACAGCCAAGAGCAATGCACAGCTAAACTTCTTCAGTACCAACCTTATGGTAAGAGTAAATATAGATCTGATGTGTAAAAAATGAAGGGCAAAGGAAAATAAGCTGCAGAGTGATGGTACATGAACAACTACCTGTCATTATAAGTACACTAATAAAGGACAACATGTACTTACAATAACAATGCAGAGCTAAAAAACATTGGCATTGGATATATTCTACACTAATGTAACCATTCATACAGATCAGATAATTTGGAGCGAACAATTGATAAGCAAGCTATCATGCATACTGCTGTCACATAATGAACCAGGTATGTATGCAAGTACAGTGATACAGGACAACAGGTACTAACAAGAGCAAAGCAACGGGCAGCATATTTGCGATATCCTGTCATTCTTTTCAAACCAGAATTCTTCTTCGAGCAGATTTCCTGCAAAAAAGATCCATAAGGCACATGCGGAAAAGTAGAAGTTCAAATTGTCATGTGATTTCATAGACAGTACCTCATCCTGGGAACGAGACTAGTGCATAACAAGGTTTTTCCATTCAATGTCTTCTAAATTTAGCACATGAGACTTCACCGGAAATTCGTTTATAGACTTGCCATCAAAGTGTGATTTCCTCAGGTAACACCGATACTGCTGCAATGCTTCCTTGAAAAGCACAAGCAAGCTTTGCTCGTCATGACTATCCATATTGACCCTCGCCTAGTTACCACAATGTAATGTAAATCATTGATGTGTTCAATCAGCAGAAAACAGGAAAATAATAACCATGAATAATAGCACTTACACGTAAGTTGGACAGGAAGATGTGAAAATGGTGTTTGTCTTCACAATAATCTTCCCATGATGGGAATATATGCACGTAGTCCCTAACAACATTGAAAGCATTGTCTTTTAAACTGGGAATAAATGAAATGGGGTTCCAATCTGCAGGAATTGACCGTCTCTGTAGTTGGGATAGGTCTTCGGCCGGTGGACTTGCTGTACTTTTTGCTGGAGTGGGATTTTTCTGTGGTACAGCTGGTGCTATGGCAAATGAAATCGGTATACCTTTTGCTGGAGTGCAGGTCCTGTGTGGCGGGGCTAGTGGTGTGGCCAGTGAAGTATGGGTACAGTTTGCTGGAGTTGGTCCTACGTTTTGTTTCACTGGTTGTACAACCAATATAAGTGGGGTGCTGTCTGATTTCTCCGGCACCACCATGTTTTTCAAGGAATTTGCTGGTGCTCCTTCAGGTTCGGCAATCACCCTCTTCCTTTTTGATGTCTGATGCACAAGAACAGCATTTGAGTGGAAAAACATGGTATGATGACAGATGGGATATGTATTGATAATGGATGGGCATGTCATCTCGACATATATGATGAGTAAACTAAGCAGATGACGGTGCAACAAAGTAGAAGAAATGCAAGAGAACATATGCAAGATACCCGCAATCAAGAAAACATTGCCAAATTAGAACAGGCACCTTGATGGGTGAACAGGACAGGCCATCTGCCTTCGACTCCTGGAGGTTAGAATAGTCATTAGGATCATATTCTGAACAAGAATCAATAGGTGGGGAGCGATGAGTTTCATTGCATCCAGAATGGCACTCAATGCCTTGGTGCCAATTTTGTAAGTCATTGCAGTGTTTAGCTTCAAGAGTGCACTGCTGCTAGTGCGACAAAAAGCAGCTACACAGATCATAGTGTAGATATAACGGGAAAACCTTAAGCATCAGAGTAAAATCAGGAAAGTGGAACTTGCTAGAATATATGTGCTAGTATTGCCGGTATGGCTAGAAAGGCTTCGGATACCAGCTCTCTTCAAGTGAAGGTGCGGTACTGTTAATATCAGTGTAACTCTCAAAGGCGACATAGCTCCCCGCATTTCCTTGCTATTCTTGTAGGATTCAAGTGGGCAGGCCACTACAAATCCTATTCCTATGTTTACAAGATCCTACGAATCAAAGAGGCTCAAAGTGTCCATCACAACCGACCGTATAGACCTCTACACTGCAAATGTCCCTACTCATCTTCAGTACAAGGAACATACAGTACTACTATCATACTCCCTCCGTTCCAAAATATAAGTCTTGGTAGAGATTTCCACTATGGATGACATACAGATGTATCCAGATACATTTTAGAGTGTAGATTCACTCATTTTGCTCCATATGTAGTCCATGGTGGAATCTATACAAAGACTTGTATTTAGGAACGGGGAGAGTACACATTAAAGAAGAACGGAAGAGGAACATGGTAAAGAAGAGCAAGCAGATTTTGGATAATAAAATGTTGGTTGTGCAGTGCCCACATATGATGAACCAGAGCGCAGTAAGAATGCAACTCCCAGCTGTCTCTCGACCATTTCAGGTGGTTGGATGAAGATCCTACGTCTCCAAACCCTTCTTCTTCCTCGTCTCTGATTCTTCCCATACAAAACACCGCATGGGCCGCCGGCCGGACCACCGCCCCCCATCGCCTGTGTTCCTCCGCCACCCCCACCCCCACCCTTGCCCCAACTCCCACCCGCGTCGAGTTTTCTTTGTTCGGAGAGGCCCAACAACCACCCGAGCCCCTTAGATCGCACCGGCGAACTCCGGCGAGCTCTGAAAAATCAACTGACCCAATTTTGAAATTTAGTCTACTGTGATTTACTAGTGTGGAATATAAAAGGGGAAAACCATAAGCATTGGGAGTATAGTTTTGAGCGTGCCATGGCGGATCTGAAGGTGCAAATCGGACAAAGGCAACTTCGGAACCAAGACAAGAAATCAGAGTAAAGAAGTGGCGATCTATTTTCTTGATGCGATAAATAAGTTGAGCAGATACGAAAGAGTACCGCCTCTGGTGTGGCGCCGTGTACGCATCTGTCGAGAATTTGATGGTGCTGCGGTAGCGATGGCTGTCGGCAGCGTGGAAGCAGATCTAGGAGGGTAGATGGTGGTGGCGGGGCGCGGTGGACGAGACGGTCGTAGGAGCGACGCCGGCAAGGTGGACGACAGCGGGGGTGAAGCGAGAGGACGGGATGCAAGGATCCCGGTCCGAAGCCGTGGATGAGAGAGGTCGATCTCTTGTAATGGACGGCGGCGTCGGGGTATCAGCTCCGGCATGGTGGAGGTGGACGGCGGTGGATGGGGTGGCGGACGGCGGAGGACGGAGGAGGGTGGGGTGGAGAGGGTGTTTTGGCGCCCACGGAGTACGAATGGGGAAAAGGGAGGTAGAGAGGAAGGGGGAACCATGTATTCAGGGCGCGCTTGTCTCAAATGCGAGGAAATTTACAAACTTAGCCCCCATTTCAAATTTCTACTACATCACAGCAACATTAGTCGGTTGGGGATAGGACGGTAATCTCGCATACACCAAATATTTGCCGACGAGAGTTTGTTTTTGGCGCCCACCGTGTATGAATATGAATCGGGGAGGGAGTCGATTTTGGCCGAGGACACACTGTATTTTGGCGCCCAGCGTGTATGAATCCGGGTGAGAGGAGGTTACGTCACGTTTGGGTGAAATTACAAACCTACCCCTATCAAATCCTATAGAAATCCAGCAGATAGGCTTTGCGTGCCAGGGATAGGCAGTAGTAATTTCCATCTCGCAGATTTTGGTTTCGGGCGGTTACTGCGACTTTCCCCGCTTCGTTGAAATTTTGCAGAGTGCACGTTTACCGTGCCAACTCAATTCGAATCCCGTTTGTATTCTATTTTTTTTCGGGCGGGATCCATTTTCAATTGGAATTACATTCTATATACATCATTTTTTTATATATACTTTCAAAAGCACAATAAAGAATTCTGCTCCTTTATATGTATAATATGATTTACAAATACAACGATCTCAAAATCTTAAGGTTGAATTCGAAAAAATTTAACCAAATTATGTCCTACTAAAATGTATGGATCAGTAATATCTACATATTAAATAACATAGATGTGCGTGAATTCATATGAGTATGCATGTTTGATAGATCAATTTTGGTTCGAGTATGGATTACATGTATCATCATCTCGAATTCAAATATTTGAATCCCTTTTTTGTTCACTCCTTTCACGCCCATCTCTCTCGCATGCATGCTCCTTCAGGTAGCTATCACTCTATTTTCTCCAGCTCACCCGCACGCTCACTTCATGTTTCTCCTATCCTCGCAAACATGGTCTCTCGACGTTTCCCTTGAGAAGTGTTACACTCTCCCTGTCATTATACATTATACGGTTTTCATTATCTCTCATGTCTCTACTGTTCTCTAGTATCACTCGGTACCTAAGCTTTCTTTCTCACCGCCATACACACAGTCTCCACTCGCCTTTCACTTTGTCTTTCTCTCTATGGGATTCTCTCACACACCCTATATGTCTCTACATATGACTCATACCACTAGAATTACTCTCTCTCTCTCTCTCTCTCTCTCCTGTAGACACAACATTTGTTGCGGTCTCCTTTTCGTCTCCATCCCAGACTGACATTATTCATTTGTTTACTGATCAGACAACCCCGAGTACCGTCTCTTCTCTCTCTCTCATAGACACACACACACACAACTCCTGCTTCCACTCCCCTTCCCGACTACCATCTCTCTCTCACACACACACAAAACTCTTGCTTTCGTACCCCAACTCGTATTTCTCTCACAAACATTTATCGACTAGCTAGCCTCTAGATAGATTTATACACCCGCACACTCGTGCTTCCACCATCGCATACATGTCTCTCTCCTGCTCCTTGTATCTATGTAGATTTTTCTTCCCTTCTTGAGACACACCCTCTCGATCGTGCACACACACACTATCGCCTCATTTTAAGCTGATACCTATCGCACACACACTCCTTGTGTCTTTGTCACACATGCACTCCGCCCTCCTCCACTCTCCCTCTTTCTAACACACACATGGGCTTTTTGCAACAACTAGCAAGATGCCCATGCGTTGCACGGAACATCAAGATGCATTTGTATGAGTAGTTTATCTTGTGGGGGAAAAGGATGAACGAGGGAAGGCCTTATTTGCAAATGTGGAGAGGGCCGGGTGTGGGTATCTTTTTGCAAAATTGCCATAGTTTCCTTCCTATCCGTCAGATATAGATCGGACGGCCTATATTGCAGGATGGCAGGCACACGATCATCACCGACAATGCTTTTTATAAGAGTAGGGATAAAAAATAGATTTGGTGATGATGGTGGGCCTGCCATCCTGCAATGTAGGTCGTCCGATTTATATCTGATGGATAGGAAGGAAAATATGGCAATTTACCCGCACTCTTCACCACATTTGCAAATAAGGCCTTCCCTTGTTCATCCTTTTCTCCCACAAGATCTTGATGTTCCTTGCAATGCACGGGCATCTTGCTAGTAATAGTAGAAATTAGACATATACCACTTCTCGAATCTTGAAACCAACAACATTCCTCCCTTATCTCATCAAAACCGCCAATGGAATATATTTTGAGTGAAACATAACATATTTTTAGTGATATATGTATTTCAAAACTAGACTTTTTTCTATCAAATCGGTGAATATGTATTAATCTACTTTGATCGTGTGGCAACGCATTGGCACATTGCTAGTAGTTATTATATTTTTTTGGACACCAGACAAACGGTGGAGTACATATACGAAGAGAAGAGGCGCACGCACGCAGTCGGCCTCTCGCTGTCTCGCACACATGAGTGTTATGTAAAGGCGACGTTAACAAATAAACCCTAAAACCCGAGTTGCACGATTGCTGCATTCGCGGGTACCGGGTACGTGGTGGAGCACCTTTGTAGGAATAGTCAGCTCGCGTGATAATTTGATCTGTAGGAGTTGATGGTCGGGACCACAGGTGAACGACTTGGAGCGCGGTGGCTCGCCGATTGTCACAGATCGAGTAGCCACGTTTAAAATATCGTTTTTAGCAAGGTTAAGAGTTCCGATTTTCAATGGCGTGTTATAAGTAGTAAGTAGTTTTTAGAACGATTGGTATGGAGCGAAAATGGAATTCATAGTACTACGTACCTCCTTGGCGTATGGTTGTATGGGTTTATGTTGCGAGATGTTGAACCTGGTAGTTCTAGGGAAAATACTATGGTTTAGATTTAGATGCTGGTTTTCAGTAACGAAAATCGGAAGGGGAAACCCTTCTTTGATTTAAAAAACTACTACCTCCATTCTGGTTTACTAGTCCCCATTGTACTTTGGGTCAAAGTTTGTCCACGAATTTTACTTGTAAAATGTGAATGGAAAACGAGATTTTGTTATACCCAAACAAAAAAAGGACTGGAGGGAGTGATTGCTCTGACACGGACACGACCTCTCATAGCGTAGGCATTGAACCAGCGCGCCGGCCAAGAGGGCCGCACTCGCTGCAGGCCCGGCTGAGCACGCCTCCTCGCCGCGTGCAACCAACTTAAGACTGCCCCGCCTGCCTTCATTGAATCCGCGCGTGTGCCGGCAACACGTCCTACCGCGAGCCGGCAGGCATTTTAGAACACAAAAAATGACTAAAATATAATTAATTTACACATGGTCTTGACTTGTTGTGCTCGCACTGGTAGCAGGAACTAGTAGAGGTTTTTCTTTATTTATAACTCTCCTCACATTTCTTTTGGCTTTGAAGTGAATCATGGTTGTGGACATTATGTATGAATGTGCAGATATCGGTGAACATGAGTTTGATGTGGAAGTTGAACTTGGAATGTCGGGCTTGCGCGTGAACTATACCATGTCCAATGCTTCGTCTGTTATTGTTTGGAAAGTAATTGTTGTTATTACATGACCCGAAAAAAACATTTTGTGCCACATTAGTAGATGCACAGACATCACAACAGGCATGCTGACTGGATAAACATTTGAAACTAGCTATTATGAAGGAAATTTTGTATTGAAAACTGTTTTAGATAGTAGGAGACGCCTAGCCTGCTCTGCCTCTGCTAGCTTATTTCTGGCTTCTTCCATCTCTTCTTTGGCTTGGGTGAAGAGAGCATCTGATTGCTCTTTTCGCTTCTTCAGGAACTCAGCTACATTTTCAAGGGCTGTTGCATGCTTTCTTTCAGCCTTTACTAATGCCACGAGGACACGAACAGCTGACGACTCCACCTGGCTTGTGTGTAATCCAGCATCATCTAGGAATTTGCACCTTGTGTCTAATCCAGCATCATTAGAGAACTGGCACCTTGTGTGTAATCCAGCCTCATTTTGGAAACATGATCTCGAGGTTAACCATACTTCCCTCCTCGCAGGAACTGCATCCTGACATGAAATTACTTCTTTTTTATATCAATACTCAGAGCAACCTAGATCCATTTAGTAGAAGCCAGATAAACAGAACTCAGAGAAGTGAATTCAAAAGGAAAAAAATATAAAAACAGACTACAAGGTGAGAACACCCACTTCCTACATCAAACTAAAAATGAAAGCATTAGGATGATTAAGACTCTTCTTGTTACACATCGAAGAACACCACGCTTAAGAGAAACAGAAACTACAACATATACACATCGAAGAACACGAGGCTAAACGAAAGTAATTGAAAGGGTGTTACTTACCAAAGCTCGTTTTACAGGTTCGATGCATCTCCTCTTTAACTTGCCACGCTCCTTGAAGATGTCCCAAATATCCCGTGTTTGGTCTTCATTGCTCCTCTGCATGTTCGCACTGGTGGTTTTAAAATCTCAACATGGCAAGAAAAATATACTACTAGTAATACTCGCGCATCTTGTGGGCAACATTAAAGCACTCGTCTGCCATGTTAGAGCATCTCCAACAGAATTGCAATGCGCGGCGCTTTAAAAAAGAGTTTACAATGCTGAGATCGAGAAGTAGACACTAGAGAGTAGAGGATAGTTCTCAGCATAGATAGATAAAAAAAGATAATTCAACTACTCCTCGTCGTCCGACTCCTCCTCGGTGATGTCCTCCTCCGACGTCTAACTGTAGGCGTGAAGATACCGATCGTCGTCGGATTCCCAGGGCGACGCTGCTCCTAGCCTCATGTTGAATTGAGCGTCCGCTTTTCGCCTACGCTTGTCCTCGCGATAGGCGGATCGCTCCGCCCTCCTCTTATCCCTCTCCGCCGTCCTTTGCGCGTAGAAGTTGCGCTCGTTGATTATGTCCTGCGGGAAGTGTTGGCGCCACAGCGCCATGGCTTCCTCGTCCATCTCAGCGATGCCGAGACGGTGCTCCCGCCTCTGGTTCTCACGACGATCCTCGTCGGTTCTAAGCCGCGGCAGAGGCGCGAACTCCTGCGCCCGCTCCCGCGTCGGCATGTTGGGGAAGTTCAATGTTCTATGAGGCCACCGGAGGCGCCACGCTGCTCCGTCGTACGCGCGGGCGGCCTCGTTGGCGGTGTCGAAATTGCCGACGCCGAGGCGCATCCCGCGAAACTGGATCTCGGCGGAGAATCCGCCGGAGGGGGCACACGGACGCCGCCGTATCCCCAAGTTTCCCTACAACACGGCGGCATGGTGGCGCGGTGGTGGCGAGGCGAAAAAGAGTGGGGAGAGAGCGGTGGCGAGGCACAGAGCGGGGAGAGAGCGGCGGCAAGGCACAGATCGGTGGGAGGGTGTTGGATTTTATAAAGCACGCCAGACGCCGTGCGCCAAAACTAGCGCACGCCCGGCCACTTTTTCCTGCGCGCGCGGATCCTTTCTCGACGTCTCTGCTATCTCTACTCTCTTCTCTACTGTTATATGTATTTTATATTTTATATTTAATACTTATCTCTGCTTCCTTTACTGTCTACTTTTTTTTCTCTATACTTTTTTTCTTGCAATATAGGTCGTCCGATTTATATCTGACAGATAGGAAGGAAACAAATGGGAATTTTGCAAAAAGATACCCATATCCCTCTCTAGATTTGCAAATAAGGCCTTCCCTCGTTCATCCTTTTCTCCCACAAGATAAACTACTCATACAAATGCATCTTGATGCGTGCAACGCATGGGCATCTTGCTAGTTCTAAAAACCTTTCCATCATTTGCCACACTACTGGTTGTAGATGAAAAACCTACCCAAGCACAACGCGATACAGGAGCGACGCACAATTACAAGCTGATATTCTATTGGACAATGGAGGCTATAGCCAATTACTTTTACGGGAACAATAGCACCCAGGAAATTTGAAGGGTAGGTATGAACAAAATTGGAACTGCACATGTATTGCTAAGTGGTTCAATACACACATCACCAATCGAGGAGGAGAACGATGGTCGCGGCAGCCTCTGTGAGTCATGGTCGGCAACGGGAGTCAGTTCATTATCCAAGACGGTGGTACTTCTGCGCTTGGCGTTGGCTTCCGGGAAGCAGATCCGAGACCGTGGAAGACGATGCCGGGGAAGAGGCTCCGTGTACGACGACAACGGTGGACCGGCTCCAGTGCGGCGTACGAGGTCGTTGATGAGGCAGATGCGTTGTGGTGGACGAGTGCACCGATGTAAAGGGGAGGAGCACAAAGGCTGCAGTGCCGTGGAGAAGTCTATTTTGTGGTGGGGATGGAAAATGGGGAGTATTCAGGTGTACTACTCTGGGTGCCAGGGTGGGGTTGGCTGGGTAGGGTGAACCTGAAGTTACGAAAACAGACCCCTACCAAGCGTCATCAGTAGGCCTGTTCCGAAGGCTATGATGGTAACTTTCCACTGCTCGAATCAGGGTCGCGGGAGATTTTCCCGCCGACCTCAAAATTTTGTGACACTGGACTCCCCGTGTGGCGTGTTGAGGGATTCGGCTAAGCAACTAGCGAGTAGTAGTAGTAAACTCTGCATATTAGGTTTGACTGAAGTCAAACTTCCTAAAGTTTGACCAAGTTTATAGAAAAATATAAACATTTACCATAACAAATATGCATGATGCGAAAGTACATTCAATAATGAATCTAATGGTATTTATTTGTTATTGTATATGTTAATATTTTTTGTTATAAGCTTTCTGAGAGTTTACAAAACTTGACTTTGACCAATGCTAATACGCGGACTTAAATAAAAACGGAGGGAGTACACATTTGTTTTCTTAGTTTGTAGTGAACTAATCATTTCTTGAAATTGTGAAATAAATATATTAGGCTATTGACTTCGAATGTAATGGTCTATACAATTCCATAGTTACAATCATTGTCAAATCCCAAGATGTATACAAGGTCTATAATACTTCACAACATGCTCAAACTCACATAATCCCAGTCAAATGAGAATCTAAATGCATTTCATAGTTATTACTTGTAGGATGCAAGAAAAACAACCATAACTCTACATCAGCCATTATAGAAGCAAAATTTTGACATATCCCAATGTGTGAATGAAACGTGCAGAGAGAGCTTTTGAAGATGGAGCAGATAGGGCGGGAAAGATTGTATGATGTGGATGAGAGAGTAGGAGACAAACCTAACGAGCAGAGAGAGAGATAGAGAGAGAAAGAGAGAGAGGAAGAAGTTAGGTCTGTGAGAAAGATGGAGACATGTAATATACGTGAGATGCGTGTGCACCCGGATTCTGTATACGTGGAAGGAGAAGAGACAACATGTTTGATGAGAGAGCTGGAAAAACATGGACGAGAGGGGAAGGATCTCGTGGGTTGAGGGATTGACAATTTTGTGCGGGGGAGAGAGGGATTGGTAATTTTGTGCAAGAGAGAGAGAGAGGGTGGGGGAGGAGTCAGTCAGCCGTCGTCACATCACCCTGCTTCCAAATGACCACGCATTCTCTAGCGCGGTGTGGTCGCCGTCTTTGATCTGCTCGATGCCCTCTTTGAAGATCGAGGTGTTTTGCATGTTGGGGTGCAAAGAAGCACAAGCGAGAGTGGTCGCCGTATAACCTTGGATGGGGATGAATTGTGTGCTCGGGGGAGTGTGCGTGTGTGTGTTGTGCTGCGTCTCTCTCTCTCTCTGTGTGTGTGTGTGTCCTATATTGAGAGAAAACAAACCTAAGGAGAGAAATGCGTATTCACGAAGAGATTGTGCGGGCCTTGAGGTGGGCAGGGGCCGGGTGAGGGTGTCAAAATGTGCGCGTTGATGCATGTGTTGCATGTGATCGTGCGAGGGACGAACGAATCGAGAGAGATGGTTGTTGGGTTACAGATGCTCCTCTCTCTCTCTCTCACACACACACACACACACACAAGTAAACTAGAAGACCATTCTCTCATGTATAGACAACGTATCGGCATCTGTCTATCTCTCACTCATGCATGATCATTTGCACATTCACACCTCTCTATGTATGTATCACACGCACACCGTCTCCAGATTGCTCTTCTGCCACAACACACATATGGACAAACACACACGTTCTCTCTCAGTCATACACACAAAATCAGTATTAAAAAAAACTAGGGCGCACCTAAAACGTCCAAATCCAAATAAACATGAACTCGAGCTAAATTCAAATATATGGAAATATTGCAGCGTCAAGAACTTTCCCAGGAAAAAAAAGTTGAGTAATATTCGAGGATTGTTTTCACACACACAAAAAGGTTCAGTGGATGTCCTTCGAGTGCGACACGGTGACGCACCGTTCGATCGACCGCGCGGCCGTGGTTCACGCGCTTGCACAGGATTCCGGATCGTGGCTGTGGTACTAACTAATAAAAGCGCTGCCTAAGTCTAATGTTTACGTGTACTAGTACAGTTTTCTTTTAAGTTTGACCAACCTTATATAAAACTAAAGTAAGCTCCCACACGCGCACTCATCACTATGCCGCCGCCGCCGTTGCGCATGTCGGCGCCCGCCTGCTCCGGCCAACAATTTCTTGCCCATCACCGCCGTGTCGCCGCCATCCCTGTGCCATGAAGACGAAGGCTCGCCCGCTCATGTCGTCTGCAGTCCCTCCTCGCGATGTCGCCGCGCTGCCAAGCACGCGAGCAGCTAGTGGAGCCGCATCTATGCATGCAGCGTACGAAGAGGAGGACGAGCGCGTGCTCCAGCACGCCGGTGAGGAGGAACTAGCGTGTCATTATCGTCTCCGCCCGCACGGAGGAGGCACGCATGGTGGCTGTCGTGGCGGAAGCCGGTCGCGCGCGCGTCGAGCCCGCAAACCGGGTGCAGACGCGGAATCTACCTTCGAGACCTTGAATGCCGCGTGGATCCTGCAATCTGAAGGAGCAATTTGATTCAGTCGACTCATGTGAGCCGTTTGATGCAACATGGATGGCTAGAAGGGCTTCTTCCACCTCTTCTACCATCTTCTTCGTTCGCTCCGTCGAACTTCTTTCACAAATCGACTGACCCAAATTATACTACTAGTACGAACGTATTAAGTACAATAGGAACACGAAGATATGAGCAGTAGTACCAATTGCAAGAAGAATAGTAGTAAGACATAGTACTAGTACTACTGTATGTACTAAAGAGTTCAAATAACGAGAAAGAACATAAACATAGTTCTGTTGGGGCCTCAGCACAACACACCCTTGAAAATAAACTAAGCAACTAGTCCTTTTGACACTGCAGTAGAACCAGCATGAGCGACGGCACTGCCACCTACTCGGAGTCCAAGTCCACGTCCTCGACTTCGTCCTCGTCCCTCTTCCTCTTCCTCTTCACCGACGCTTCTTTGCTTGAACCGGACACTGGACTTTGCTTCTTCATCCAACCCTTGTAGATATTTAAACAAAGGTAGGCATCCATTTCTGCGTACAGGATGTGATCTTCATATAATGTCTTCGACTCCCATGCATGATGAAACTCGTGATGAGGTTTCTTCAGTTTAGCGTACGAAGGATCAATCATGGCTGCTGCCAGGGTCAGCATTGAAGGTTGAGAGGAGGACACCAGGCTTGCCTTTTGGAGATCGAAGGGCTGGCCTACAAGGATACCTATCCGACGCAGGACATCCCTGTCGTTCTTAAAGCCTACAGTAATGAATTTCACTCTTTTGTCCTTGGGGAAGTTCTTAAAATCCTGGCACTCAACGTCGGCATGGCATATGTGGTAGACCAAGAAAACATTATGTACGCAAACCTGGATCATGGCGGGCTTCTTCCTCTCTTCCTCCTTTAGATCCTTCTCTCGTCCCAGGACTATGGTGTACTCAACATCTAGCCCAGCGACCCACTCATCCGTTGAACTGTTGAACATGCGTAGGAAGCGAGCAAGCCATGCTTTCACCGTCGCGGATCCACGTGTGTAGATGACAATGAACTAATCGCCGGTGATGGCTCTAACCTGGTACTCAGCGGCGACCATGGAGATTTGGGAGGCCATGGATTTTGGAGGAGGGTTAGGAGAAGTTGAACTGTTGTACCCCGCAATAAAAACTGGGAGCGAACTAATGTGAAAGGACGGGACGACTGGGAGCGAACTGTTGTAAGGTAGAAGACGGGGACGAGTAGGGCGTGTGAACAACGTGGGGTTGCTGGCTTGCCCTATGGATAAACGACTGCAAGCCCCCAAAGAGTTCTCGAGAACTATGCGGGACCCACTAGATGTCATGTCTACTAGACCCATATCGTAGGCCTGACGGTATAGCTTCTGCCTGTTCGCACGCCATGCCGGCGCGTGGATGTAACTTCACTTAATTATGTCAACCGTCGCGCCTCCCACGACCTTCGCCTCCCTCGCGCGGTCGCGCCCTTTGAGACTTTGACCGGCTATAAATGAGCAATATTTTTGCCTACTCCGCATGCATGATGCTCCCTCTAGTCCTTTTGACTCCTGTCAACCGTTTGCAAAGTGTTTGACCAAATTTATACTTTTTTTTGAACACCACCTTATATTAATTAACCAGCCACACCAGTACACTCATTCGATACAATATTCACCACACAGGGCGGTACATTATTTACAAGAATACCATCTAATCTATTGTCAAAGCTATACTTAGCGATTAAGTGTGCCACCTTATTGGCCGAACAACTAATCTTTGACAATTGAAGATTATTGATCAACTTTGAGATGCTCAACGCTTTCATCTTCAGGTCACACATTGTAGACCTGTCATAGTCCCCCGATGCAAGAGACGCTACCACAAAAGCGCAATCAGTCTCTAAAATTACAGGATTACGAAGAGAAATACCTATGTAGAGACCGGCAATGCAAGCCCTAAGCTCCGCTTCCTCCACGCTTTGACAGGCATCAATGAAATCCCACGACCAAATTTATACTAAAAATATCAATATCTACAATACTGATTATAATGAGTATAAGAACTACGTTTTATAATGAGTGTAAAAATATTGATTTGACATTGTGAATGTTGATGTACATTTTTCTATAAGTCTGGTGAAAGTAGAGGTACATTGACTTCAGACAAAACTTAAATGCACAATCCAGACTAGTTCCTCCATCCAGGTGCGTGCCATGTCCTATCTTGTCATCACAACAAGGTTAGCTATTAGAGTACCACTACCTCCCTTCTAGTTTAAAGGGCTCGATTCAAAAATTTCACCTACTCTTAGCAAGATAGTAGAGGCGGTGGAATAGTTTTTGAAGTCTGCAAAAGTACTCAACTAGTGATGTCGTTCTTCACAAAAAATGTGTTTACCAATGCATCCATGAACACTAGTTACTCTAACCCCCCTCTCTTCTTTAATTCTTTGCCACATAAGCATGTTTGCTATTCGCGTGTGCATGGTACCAGCTAAGATACCACCATTATGGCCAGCCTTAATCATCGCATGCAATAATCTAGTGCACCTTGAAATATGAACATGTGTGGGGCGTGTATGTTTTTAATGACTTGAGACTATACCTAGCCCGACATGCAAGATGACTTATTATGCACCGTTCCCCATACCTACAGGAAGCCCATTCGTCTCAAAATCTTTTCCTCTCAATATGTGGAAACAATATGCCTGCCAAACTCTCCTTCTCCCTCCGGCAGTACCACCACTCCACCCCGCGTGAAAAAATCTGCATGCATGACTCTCCTCCCCCACGCTCGTCCAATCCATTGTGACCAGCAATATTTCCACCCCTTCACTCCCCCGTAATTTACTCCAACAAATATGCCCATGTAGCTGTTACTTACCTGTAGGTGCATTGGGACACTGACATATGGGCCCAACAGGGGTCTGGCCCACATGTTAGTGACGCAACTGGACCTGCAGTTAAGTCAGTGCAGCTCAGTCCATATCTTACGTAGGTGTGCCATTGCCCGCTATAAATACTGCGCCTCCCACGACATCGCTATCTCCTCCACCTCACGTTCACGTTCATCGCTATCTCCTCCCCTCCCTCTCACGTCGACCACCATGGCATCGCCCCTCCCAAGCCCTAGGAGCCCCTCGCTGCACCGCGCGGACGGTCACGCGTCGCCATTCCGTTCCTCGTCGCCACTAGTCAAGGAGGACACATCGGTGTTCCGCTCCTCGCTGCTACGCGATGCGTCGCCACTCTGTTCCACGCCGCCACTAGTCGAGGAGGACGCGTCGGCGTTCCGTTCCTCACTGCGACGCGACGCGTCGCCGTTCCTTTCCTCGCCGCCACTAGTCGAGGAGGACGCGTCGGTGTTCCACTCCTCACCGCGACGCATCGAGGTGGATGCGTCGACGTTCCCAATCTCGCCAACATGCGCGTCGAAGGACACGTCGGCTCCCCGCTACGAGGAGAACACTGCACCGCACGCCGAGCCCCCCCCAGCTTTGAGGAGCTCTGGAAAGAAATGGATGTCGCCTTGTGGGAGGCTTTGCCTCCAGCAGAGCGCTCCAAAATATAGGCGGAGAAGAAGCCCGAGGAAGAGAAGCGCACCACGAAACAAGTTGCCTGGGAGGCCTATGTCGCGTCCGAGAGAGTCAGGCAATTGGCTCTTTGGCATAAGGCTCGTGCGAGGGCCGTGAGGGTGGCGGAGGACGCCCGTGCCGACGCCCTGAGTGCAGTCGGACCCAAGCGCCTCATCTACGCTTGGTGGTAGATGGACCGGGTGCACGCTTCCAGCGAGGAGGAGTACCTGTTGGCACCGGATCACCACACCGGTGAGATCGCGCTCGCCCACCGTCAAGCCACTAATCAACACCTCGCGAGTTGCGAGGCTGAGGAAGAGGCGTTGTGTCGGCGTGCTGGGAAACGGCCGCGCACCAGGGCACTCGTGGCACGCCGCAAGCGCTCCTGCGAGCGTCGTGGCTTTTAGGAGGAGTATAATTTTTGTTTCGTAAGGTGATCTCATTAGTTTTGGGACGCAAATGATAAATCCCAAACATTCAGGAATTTTTAGCGTCCTTAATTAAGTATGTAAAAGCAAAAGTTTGGAAACCTTGTGTATTCGTACGCATTTTGCAAGTACGTGCATATAGCACAAACTTTACTATATACTATCGCACTACACGTCTCACTCGATATATGCTTGCAGACTATGCTACTCCCTCCGTCCAGGTCAATAAGTCATCTTTGGTTGTGCACCGTGACCAAGAAGGAGGGAATACTTATACACCTAGACGTAGGGAGTACTACTATTACTTATGTACGTGCAAATGCATGTTTTAACATTACGATGCAGTTTTTGTAAAAGTAGAAAAACAGCACTAGTCAAGCTTGTGAAACGATTCAATGCAAAACAAATGCAAAAATGCTCGTTTGATTGTTTGCTTTTAGCTTCCTTCTCTGTGGTTATTTCTCCGTCGTACTTTCTACGGAGTATCTCAATGGTTGGAAAGGCATGCAAATTCCCAAACCGCTTCCTACACCCTGTATCGAATTTTTTGCCTAACAAGTTGTGTCGTGCAATTGGAATTCCAACTTGAGTACTACTACTAGTAGGAGTACCAGGGGCCAATTCTTTTAGGCTTCTAGATTAGTAATCCCATAACTACTACCTCTGTTCTGGTTTATTGGTCCCCATTGTAATCTGTGT
The DNA here is from genome assembly GCF_002162155.2 of Triticum dicoccoides. NCBI lineage: Eukaryota > Viridiplantae > Streptophyta > Magnoliopsida > Poales > Poaceae > Triticum > Triticum dicoccoides. The sequence goes on along the minus strand of NC_041381.1, from coordinate 240,760,191 downwards.
CAAATTTTGATCATAAATTTAACTAATGAAATGTTAGTGCATGTCACATGCACTACTCCATGCGTTTAGGTGAGTAAGTCATCTTAGGCTGTGCACCGTGACCAAGGAGGAACGAGAAAACAAGAAATGTTAATGTTTATTTGCTAATTAATAGTATTGCATGCAATGAACTAACCACTGCATGTCGTGTTTGATATCTCAAGTCATTAAAAGCATGCACACTCTTTATATCTTATTGGTTGATATGTCAAGAAACAAGAAACAATGTAGAAGTTAATGCACCGCGCCTAAGTGTTTTGGGATTATTTGGTTTTTGTAAGATGACTTACACACCTAGACGGAGGGAGTAACATTTTATCAGTTAAATTTAGCACAAATTACAATGGTGAGGAATAAACCAGGATGGAGTAGTAGTTTAGAAGCCCAAATAAATGAGTGAGGTGCCTTATTGTTACTGTCCACTGTGACTAGTCTTGTGGGAAAAGCTGGGGAAGCCGCCAAAAGAACTGGCCCTAGGAGTAGTAGCTAGGGATCGAGTGTGCGAGATGAACCGGAGAAAGTAAATGCAGAGAGATGAAATGCAAAAAAGATGGAGGGATGTGATGGTTGCTTGTCCTTTTATTTTACCAGGCCACTTATTATTGGGAGTGGTTGCGTTTTGTGATATGACGGCTTTACTGCCGCGCCACGAGCGGGGTGAGAGGTGAGACTCCCGTGCAGCGCCGCCCTCTACACTTGTACTACATCGGTCGTGGTTTATTAGTCCCCCATTGAATTTGACTTGATTTAACTGACAAAATGTTAGTGCGTGTCAACAAAATCTATATCGTTGGATTCATATTTGAACATAGTTTTGAATGATATAATTTTAGGTGACATGCATTAGCATTTATTGTACTATATATAATGTTAGTTCAATTTTTGGTCATACTAATCTATAGTAGTAAGGTGCTCGTGCATTGCACCGAAGAGTGAAATGCATTGATTGGGAAGTTGTTTATTTTAACAAAGGATGTGGGGGTCATCTCATGTGTAACGGGTATCGATAGGTTTCTTCGGATATTATTTCATCTCTAGAGCTCACAAACATCCGGGTGAAATAGATAAAAAGGTATCTTTTGCAAACAAAAGCGTTCAACTGTTCAACCTGCATCCAAAACTTGTGAAGAAATAACACTTATTGTGCTTTGCAAGAAATGATCTTTAAGAATTAGTTTTTGAGTATCGATTGTTATACATGTTGGCTATAGATGACATGGCACTTTCTCATAGTCAACAGTTGGCTATACTATTAAGTAATATTAACCATGCCCTTATACACCTAGACGGAGGGATTAAATCAGGATGACTTGCAAGGGGGCAGAGGAGATGTAAGAAATGGTTCATCATAAGTCTTTCACCAGTACTGTAGTAAAAAATCATATATGGAAGATTCTAGACTAAACCATAAACAGATACACTTTTATTTATGCGCGATACTCCAATAGAGCAAGATCCTGCATGGAAGTCTCCACATGCTTAGACAGCGGATTACATTGAGCGAAGACTAATGATGAACATTTAACTTGATAATGCGTATGTCCAGGTGAACCTCCTTGGAGTCCCCGTGCACCGCGTCGGCGGGTAAAGGATGCCATGGGATTTCCAAGTCCACATTGGCGGGATAGTCCAAGCTCCCCAGAGTCCAAGTCCGTTCGATGAGGCAGGTGTCGCCGCCCACGCGACCCGGAGCGGTAGTAACACTGACCACGCACCCGTACATCGGCCTCGTGTCAGTGTCAGCGTCAGCTACGTCGCCCCTGACGCACATTAGAGAGACGGGGCGGCGGCCTGCGCGGGCCTCGCCGGTGCCCACGATCAAGAGGAAGACGTTGTCGTCCTCCTCTGAGACTAGCAGGAGGCGGTGATCCTCCAGCGACTCCGGCATGGTGAACGGGTAGCACGTCGTACTTGATGTTCTCCGCCAAGGGCCAGCAGTGATCGCTGCACGCATCCGTGAAGTGATGCACCATGTCCGCTGGCGAGCCACAAAATGGAATCGGGAACTCATAGTAGTGGATGAAGGGCTCCTTGGAGGCATCGACCAGGCCGTCCATGAAATGGGAGTGGCTGTAGGGGACGTTGCGCCACTTGAATATGTGAGCAAGTTACTACGAGATTTAATCAGAATAGGCACAAAATAAATCATGACGGCTATAACAGAGATGAAACTAATCATGTGGACTAGCATAGTAGTAGGATACATAGTAGAAACATGAATTCTACCACGATTTCTAACAGGAAGGACAGAAACACATACAGTGCAACAGGAGCAGCACCGTTGGCATTGAGGTTGTCGCCCATGTCTTTGAGGAAGAGGTTGCCGAGGTCGGGGAAGAAGTCGCCGTCGGTGAAGTCATGGCTGCCAGCAGTTGCGAGAGTGTGCTCCCCAAATTTCAATAGCGCCTGCTGAATGGAGCGCAGGAGGGAGTGGCTGTAGGGGACGTTGTGGCCACCGAATGGAGCGCAGAAGTAGCACACGAAGCAGTAGATGGTGTCCTTACTAGTACTCCCTAGTCTCTATCTATCTATATCTACTCTTATAGAAAACCGAGTTGGTGATGATGGTATGCCTGCCATCTTGTAATATAGACCGTCCGATCTATATCTAACGGATAGAAAGCCAGCTATGACAATTTTACAAAAGATACCCGAACCTCTCTCCACATTTATAGATAAGGCCTTGCCTCATTCATCCTTATCTCCCACAACCTCGTGCTCCTCCCTTTGTCTCTATCTCTACTACTCTTCTTTGTTTTTTATAACAAATTGAATAGTGCTGCGTCGTCCGCTGCACGCCCGGCTGAACACGCCTCCTCGCCTCCATCATCACCAACTGAGTCTTTTATAGGAGTAGGTGTAGAGAAAAAACCGAGTTGGTGATGATGGTGTGCCGTGCAATGCACAGGCATCTTGCTATTTTTTTGCATATAAGTCCAAACACCACGTAGACACGGTCTTATAGCATGGTTCATAGTCGTTCCACGCTCGGGCATTGAAGTTTGTAACTATTTTAGATTAGAATATACTACTCCTCCGGTGGTAGTAGTAGAGCAGATTCCTACTCTACTACTCTACTCAAGCAAGTTAGGGCATAGTACTGTAGTAGGTACTGTAGGGAGTACCAGTACTGTGATCAGTCAAGCAAGTTGTCTGGCATCGATATGACCCTACGCTGCTGGTATGTGTCTCGTAAGTCAAGCGGCATGCTGTAGTCATCATCACCTGTCCACTTCCCGCAGCACATATTCGCTTCTCAATCTTTGTCCGCACATAATCTCGTCCAATCTTCCATCCCCGCTAAGGCGCCTCCCCCCCCCCTCGTCCGAAACCCGAGCACTAACAATGGCAGAACCGAGCAGCGTCTGCCGAAAGAGTGGCTGGAATTCGCTCCCCACAGAGGTAATCAAGCTCATTGTTTCGCGTGTGGACAATCTCAGTCCCATGCCGCTCGCCGCGTACTCATCGGGGCTGTATCGTTTACTCAAAGCCCTCGGGGCGGAGCTTTTTAAGCCAGCTCCTTGCTTGCTGATGCCGCCCGATCTTCAGAAACGGCGTGTCACACAGCATAACGATCGTAGGGTGGTGAACATCAACCCCCTTGACTGTGATCCGATCCCCGTCAGCCTTAACTACATTAACGGTATGTACTGGATCAGCATGAACACGTCTTGGATGGTGCTCGTCGGCGGTCGCGGCAGCTAGATGCTCGTGGAGGTCTACACCCAGCGATTGATCCCCCTTCCTTCGATTAACACTACACTGCTTTGGCACCGCGGCCCAGAATACTCGGAATCTTACAGTAGCCAACATGATACCAAGTTTGATTTGCTCAAGGCTGTAATCTGCCAAGTGCCCACGAGATCTGTGAATTATAAAGACTTCAGGCTAATTGCGTTCTTCAACCGCGGTCACGCCTATCTGACAAGTCACTTCGGTAAGTGGATAAATCTGCACGTCCATCGCAGGATCATACATCCTCCATGGTTCTCTGATGCCATAGAACACAATGGCTTCATTTACACTGTCGACTCCTTCTATGGCTGGACGTATTGTTGGCCTACTCCAGTCATCGCTACAACCGGCTGTTACAGCAATATGTTACTTTCCTATGATATCATGATGGCTTGCTTATATTACTGTCAACATTTAATGGAAAAATATTCATGCTCATAACATGTTGTTCTTAAGATTGACTAAATGAAGAGCCATTTTTTATTTGACTCCAACTTGATATGATGTTGTAGGTCGCCTGGTGTCCCTACCCTTCCTAATCCCAGAACCTTTCAAAGAAAAGTGGCATGGCAGTTGCAGGTGGTTCCTGGCTCGATCAGACGACGGCGAAAGATTGATGATCGTTCGCACGTACCGGACGTGTTGTTTCGCGGAATACAATCATAGTCACTGCAAGGTCTTTGAGCAGGATCCCAGCTTCTCTGGGCCTTCAGGAATTTTTGACTGGAGGCTAGTAAGTAGCCTTGGTACACGCTCTCTGTTTGTCGGACTGAATTATCCGATTAATCAGGAAATAACCGACGGCAAGGATCATGATGGTAGCGCAGTTTCATTCATCAGGCAAAACTGTGTGTACACAATGTACCATGCGTCTCTGCATGCACCATACCCTGATATGTGCCGCCATGCTCTGCAGCCCAAAGTATGAGAGAGGCTCGCAAGTATCAGACTTCGACCTGTTGGCTGGAGTTTCCCCCGTCAGGCACCCATCTGGTTCAAGCCGTCAGCCAATCTCCATAGCTTAATAAATAGTAACATCTAACTGAGCCAGTTAGTTAGATGCGTACACTTGGTGTAGTAGGATCTTTATTTAGTTTGATGCATACACTTGTTCTTTTTTGGTAGCCCTTTTGTAATGATAGCTGATGTTTGCTTTGGAAGAGAGAGCCGCGTCTTCACTCTTCTGGCCTGCTTACTGCTTCTGTTGCACCCCCAGCCCTGGTTGCTACTGCTACTGTTTTCAATGTACAATCAGTAGTATATTTCGTCTGTTGGTTGAATAAATGTGTTGTTAGAACGACAAACACAATGTTTTGGAAGTCGTTGCACGGTTCGATCCTTTAGTGCCCCGTACCGTATGTAGCTCATACTATTTTTCGTACGGAACACATTTTCCACTTGTTGATAACATGCAGCCCACTGATGAAGGTCCAATAGAGAAGCCCATAATTAACTGGAAGGGAGGCTCTCACATGAATCCGGCCCAGGTACATGCTCATGGTCCCCTAAACATAAATAAGTAAATAAATAAATAAAGCTAAGTGCTCATGCACCAGTTCTTTGGGAAAATAGGTAGCCCACTATTTCTTTTTGAAGAATACCAAAACTAGGCCTATTTGTTTTCTCCGAATTACTGGGCTGCAAATCTTTCAAGACGAGGAGGGATGCACTCCGTCCTGGCCAAAGAGTATGGTCAATGTCTATTAAAAGTAATATCAAAAGGGGTTGAAAATTCCAAAAAAATATGGCAAATGGGATATTATTTTCTTTTTTTTTGTTTTTGTTCTTCACTGGTATCTTATATGTATTTAATTGGATTTAACATGACATAGTACTAATTTATTTTTAAATTTGTTTAGTATGGCTATTAATTTTTGGATTAAGAATATTTTGTTGCCAAGCAAAAATTTGCGAATTTTCAAAATTTCCCACATATTTAGTTAATTTTTTTACCCTAGTACTGACCAGAAAATGGCCAGCAATTTTAAAATTGAAAAACGGGCTGCAATAAATTCCATATGAATTAGAAAATGAGTAAAAATTATAAAAATAATAGCAAATGGGTTGTACATGCCACAGATTTCGAGGCTGACTTGTTTACGCAAGGCTTTGTTAGTGAACACATGATTCTAGCAGCAATGACTGTTGGATGTCCAACCAATGGCCGACGTGCTTCTTCAATCTGTGATCTTCCTGCTCCAGCCTCCTAAACTAGCGCCGGCGGGACTTCTTGCTCCCTCCTCTTATGGCCCGCTGTGATGCCGCGCAGGCTTCCCCGGCCCACCCTACTCCCTCCGCTGGCCTGGCCGCACGCAATCAACGGCCTCCTTATTACGTGAAAAAAAAATGATTCCTCCCACTGACATCTGGGGTGCACCGGTTGGGAGGCTGACCTGTGGGCCTACTAAGTTGACGCGTACGTAGGGCTTGTCAACTTAGTCAATAAACGATTCTAGCAGCAGTAACTGTTGGATTTGAATCGAATGGTCCTGCTGCTTCTTCAATCGCTGCTCTTCTTGCACCAGCCAACCAAACCAGCGCCGGGGAGACTGCCTGCTCCTGCCTCCAGTGGCCGGCTGTGCTGCCGTTGAGGCCTCATTGCCCCCTACTACTCCCACCGCTAGCCAGGCCCTGCGGTGACGGCAGCCTCACACCGCAGCCGAACCAGTGAACCCTCATACTCCTCTCTGCGTGTGCATCCACTGCCGCGTCTTCCCCAGCTCCGCGTCGTCCCCTTCCTAGGCCTCGCCGTCGTCCACCGCCTTGGTGCTCTCGGCGCCGCGTGGTCAATGTGGTCAACGACATTCCATCGGAAGAGTACTGTACGTGGAGAGGCTGACAGCTGGGTCCACGGCCACAGCCCAGTTTTTTTGTGATTTGCCAAGTAAGTCACTTTGTCAGGCCTGTTGGGCTGCAAATCTTTCAAGACGAGGAGAGCTTTCATTCGGCTGGCCGAGAAAATGGCCCATCAGTAATGAGAAATGGGTTGTACATTTTTAAAACACATCAAACCGGCAATTAGTTTCAAATATATTTTTTCCATTTTGTGATTTTAAATTACATTAATTTTTATGTGTGGAGAATTTGTTGGATTTTATACTGATATACATTTATTTTTAAAATCAGTTTCAATGTGAGTCGAAATTTCGGGATTAAAAACAGTTCGGACCGCACCAAAATATGCAAAATTCCGTATAATTTTTTAACCGTGGCCACAAATGGGATGTAATGCTAACAAAAAGAATATGTGCTCCAAAAAAACTTAAGAATTAGCAAATGGGCTGTAAATTATTAGAAATAATGGCAGATGGGCTGTATGCTGTTTTCCACAGATTTGAGGCTTTCCTAAAAAAAGGTTGATGCACAAGCAGTGACTGTTGGATGGCCATCCAACAGCCGTCGTGCTTCTTCAATATCTGCTCTTCCTGCTCCAGCCGCTCAAACAAGCGCCGGCGGGACTGCGTGCTCCCTCCTCCCCAGGGCTGGCTCTGCTGCTGCGCAGGCCTCACCGCCCCACCGTACTCCCATCGATGGCCTAGCCATCCCTCTACTCACCCACACCTGCTGTTATTCTCCGGCGACGGCAGACGAACCAGTAAAGCCTTGTACAGTCGTACTCCCCTCCGCATGGGAAACAACTGCCGAGTCTTCCCTGCCTCCATGTCGTTCCCTTCCTAGGCCTCGCCGCCACCCTGGTGCTCTCGACGCGGCCTGGTCGACGTGGTCAATGACAGACATGCATCTGAAGTGGACTGTACGTGGAGAGGCCAACAGCTGGGTCCACGGCCGCACGCAAGGAAATGCCTCCTTATTACGCGCAAAATAATGATTCCTCCACCTGACATCGGGGACCCACCGAAAGGGCCTCTGTATTTCGCGAAAAAAACGTTACCGCCGCTGACAGATCGGACCCACCAGCTATATCTTCTCACGCAAGGAAGTGCCTCCTTATTACACACAAAAAAATGAATACTCCCCCTGTCAGCTGGGACCCAGTATAGTGGCAGGCTGACTTGTGGGCCTACTAAGTTGATGGGGATGGAGGGCTTTGTCAACTTAGTCAATATGCACAATTCTAGCTCCAGTGACCGTATGATGTCCATCCAATGGCTGTAGTGCTTCTTCAACCTCTGGTCTTCTTGCTCCAGCCGCCCAAACCAGCGCCGGTCGTGCCTCATGCTCCTGCCTCGCGTGGCTGGCTGCGATGCGGCAGAGGCCTCACCGCCCCCTACTACTCCCACCACTAGCCAGGCCATCCCTCTACTCACACACACCCCCTGTTATTCTGCAGCGACGGCAGCCTCACACCGCAGCGAACCAGTGAACCCTTGTACTCCTCTACGCGTGGGCATCCACTGTCGCTTCTTCCCCGGCTCTGCATCGTCCCCTTCCTAGGCCTTGCCATTGTCCACCGACCTGGTGCTCTCGGCGCGGCGTGGTCAACATGGTCAAGGAACGGCTTCCATCGGACGTGGACTGTACGTGGAGAAGCTGGCAGCTGGGTCCACGGCCACAGCAAGGAAGTGCCTCCTTATTACGTGCAAAATACTTATTACTCCACCTGACAGCGGGGACCCACCGGATGGGCCACTGTATTTCGTGAAAAAACATTTCCCCCTGACTGCTGGGACCCACCAGCTACACCTTCGCACGCAAGGAAGTGCGTCCGGGCAAAAAAAACAAAATGATTCGCCCCCCTGACTGTTGGGACCCACCAGCTACATCTTCACACGCAAGGAAGTGCCTGACAGTCGGGACCCACCTGATCGAAGCGTACGTAGCGTTGTCATTCTGGTCACGAACGTGTACGTACATATATACTGGTGGATGTACAGGCGCACACGTGTCATAGTAGAGGCGCGCACGTAGCATGTACACGTACGTACAACGGCCAGGGTGCAAGAAAGAAAATATGGCCATGTATGTGTACATACGGGCGGGGTCTTGAACGCCTACTCGCGCATACGTACAGCGAGGGCTCGTGTACATGGCTGGGTAGGAACGGAGAAATAGCATCGTCGTCGTGTTCATGGGGAGGCAATGGAACGCGTCGTGTTCATGGGGAGGTAACGGAATGCGTCGTGTTCATCGGGAGGCAACGGAACGCGTGGGAGCCAACCGGCTGGGTCGGAACGGAATGCGTGGTTGTGTTCATCGGGAGGGCTTGGATGGAACAGCCGATGGAAACGAGGCCTGGCGTACCGCAGATGGAGGAAACGACCTTGTGTTCGACCGGCCACGTTCGAAACGGGATCCTGTTCTTCGGGAGGGGCGTGGCGTACCGCAAAACGGAGGAAACGAACCTCCTACGGTCGAAACGGGGGTCCTATTGATCGGGAGGGGTGTGGCTACCGCAAAACGGAGGAAACGGACCTCCTACAGTCAAAACGGGGGTCCTGTTGATCGGGAGGAGTGTGGCGTACCGCAAAACGGACGAAACAGACTTGTGTTGGAGTGCTACGGTCGAAACGGGGGTCCTGTTCATCGGGAAGGGTGTCACATACCGCAAAACGGGACTCCACGAGATACTGTTCATCTCCACCGTCGACCTCCTCCAGCCTCCACGGGCTACCGTCGACCTCCTCCAGCCTCCATGGGCTCCTGTTCATCCAGCCTCCACCGCGCGCTACTCCACCGGCTACTATTCAACCACCCCTCCATGGGCACCCCTCCACCGTCTACTGTTCATCTAGCCCTCCACACCACGGGGTCCTGTTCATCCAGAGGCAACGCCACCGCTCACTGTTCATCCA
>NC_041381.1:240749225-240750513 GCF_002162155.2 Triticum dicoccoides | reverse complement strand
TTCATCCCATCGATTAGCTTCAGTTAGCAGTAGTAGTGAAGGAATCACTCGATCGGGTTCAGTTAACAGCCATCGATCGATCGCTCGGGTTCAGTAACGCATAGCCTGTAGTGCAATCGCTCGGGTTCAGTTAGAGCCCAACGCCTCGCTCAGGTTCAGTTAGAGCCCAACGCCTCTCTCAGGTTCAGTTAGAGCCAATGCCTCGCACACACGCGCGTACGTGTACGAGAGAAACACGCATTGCTCGGCCCCCGACCTCCCACCGTAACCGGGAACTCCCCGAAATTTTCCTCGCCCTCGCTTCTACCACGGTTTTTTCCGTCATGGACGGCCCAAAGAATGTCATGCAGTTGCGTCTCCGGCCCGCCCAGGACAAAAAGCCCATTTTCTGTCATGATTTTTTGTCATAGAAGTAGGATCCCACCACATCTATGATGATACCGGGTTTTGTCACAATTATCGTCATAGAAGTGTCATATGTATGACAGAAAAAAATTCGTTCAGCCCAAAATGTCACGAATGTGTCTTTTTTTGTAGTGGAGTGAGCCCATTGTTGAAAAGTTATTCCATAACCGAGAAATCTAGGAGAAATCCGAGTTGGTGCCGATGATAACACCTAGCGCTTGTGCGTGCTCTCAAGAACTTGAGCATCTCCATATTCATCAAGGTTTTACCAATATCCGTGTCAAGGATCTTGGAAACACAACATACTGCCATGATGAATACCGGTGGTAGATGCAGATGCAAAGGTAGATAACACCTTGTCAGATTTCACCTTGGCGGGGCCAAGGGGACAAAATCTGGATGATCGACCGAGAGACATTTAGCACTCCGCTTCTAATGTTCTCCTTGATGTACTAGCGTATCCCATTCATTGAAATGGTTTGGTACCTAGAACATCAGGTAAAAGGTCGGACTTCGGGAGCGCAAGAATTCATAAGGAACAACTATTGGAATAAATCCTATGAGATCCTTATGGGGAGGTGATACGTCTCCAACGTATCTATAATTTATGAAGTATTCATCTTATTAATTTATCCATCTATGATGTTTTATATGCATTTATATGTCATTTTATATGATTTTTGGGACTAACCTATTAACCTAGAGCCGAGTGCCAGTTTCTGTTTTCTCCTTGTTTTTGTGTTGTACAGAAAAGGGATACCAAACGGAGTCCAATTGAGATGCCAATTTTTGAGGATTATTTATGGACCAAAAGAAGACACGGAGCATCAGAGTTTGGCCAGAAGAGTCCTGGACTGCCCACGAGAGTGGGGGCCGCCGCCCC